>NW_022595247.1:0-58940 GCF_009176505.1 Sitodiplosis mosellana | reverse complement strand
GAAGCGAGCGAGAGAGAGTGTGTAAGTGTGTATGTGCGGGGAGTGCGAGGGGATCGTAATCGGGAAATTGGAATTGATCAAAATGACGAATGTACCGAATCGAAATGGTGAACGTTTTCATTGATTGCTCCGTTTCGCTTCTACAATTCCATTCCCGTTTTATTATTCATGAACGGTATATGTACTGCTCATTTCGGCACTTCACATTCCGCTTCCATTTTATTTCAACAAATCAATGCAAATGTCTTCTTTTGTTCCCCGCTTCATTCACACTTATTTTCATTTTATCACCGCTAATTATGAGCACTGTGATTTCTTGTTTAATTGCAATACTTGAAATTGTGTTCGTAGCTACGCAACACTGCGCCGAATGTCAAATGCCAGCCATATTTTAAGCACTTAACATTCCTTGTTTTCCGCCAAGGTAGATTCCATCATATGCACACTCATTCCAACGAAAAAGGTCGGCCGCATAATGTTCCAACTCATTCACTGACAACATTCTTTTATATGCTTTCCAACTCCGGCCGTCGGTATTTTTTCGGGTTGAATTCAAAACCTTCTTAACGCTTGAACGTTGCTTGCTTTTCTATCCTAAATAAATCGCGGGTCGAGTCAAAAGTTACGCAAATGCGGCACTTGAAATTAAAATTTAAAGGATTCGAGTGTGTGTTTTTCCCGACTTCTTCTCCTTTGCTTTGGCGTCGTTCAAAAGGTAAACTTGAACGATCGCATAATAAAATGTGAAATAAAAACACACAACAACACATCGCATGTTGGCAAAAGTTAAAAGGTGAGTGAGACGAACAAAAAAAATATTCGCTCGTGATTTTGTGCTGTTGTTGTTTTTCAGGTTGGTTTTCATTCATTCAAAGTTATATTGACGCTTGATTTTTATGGAGGCAACCATCTGTGTGTGAGTTTTTTTTTCGGCGTGATTACAGCCGTAAATTTTATTCTCGCAGCAAGCGAAACCAACTAAAAAAAATACTCGCGAAAGTCTCGAAAAAACGGGAAGTTTTATTTATTTTACGCCGCCGACGGGAGAGAAAAAAACGCATCGAGTTAAACAAATTTGTTTATTTCCAAACCGCGCGAAAACTAACCTGTTTCTTTTTTCCGGTGTTGTAATGATTTGCCATTTGAATACGAAATGAAGCGGCAAAATACCTCACTACCATTTAGAATTGACACGCTGTGTTTTAAAAGCAGCAATGAAAAAAAAGTTTCCGCTTATTTCCGTTTCTCTCTCTCTCTTTCTCTCCCTCGACAAACTACTTTTCATTTATTAAAAGTTTCCATTTGATGTGAGCATTACGGCAAGTATTTGCGGCAATGAGATGAAATTAAATAAAATTCAGTTAATAAAGCGACCGATGTGTTTGAACACGTTCATTGTTGTTTTTTTAATTTTGCTAATTGAACGCTTTATTTGGTTAGACGCAACGACGACGACGACGACTACGAATTTTCAGGATTGACTTGAGCCATCGACCCACCGACTGTTGGTTTTTTGTGCACCCACCCTGCAGCGGTTTGGCGGTATATATTTAATGAGATCTCAGTGACAGTGCTCATTTTGGTTCAGAGATAGAGAGAGAGGGAGAACTTCAACCTTGATTTCTTCACTGATCAAATAATAATTTGCTACGCAAACATTGAAGTATACATAGCTGCGTCTATTTGGAGCTCACGACCGAAAATTGCACTCTCATTTTCAGTCACCCAGCTTGCAGCTCTGCAGATGTGAAGAGCGTGTGTGTGTGTGTGCGGCGAAAAGGACAAACGAACGAACGGCTAGACGCTTTAGTTACGTACACATTAATTATTTATTCAACTAATTAATTTCACATGTGGTGACAGTGACGTAGCAACGGTGAATAGCGTTTGCCGTGTATGGAAAAAGTTCCATTTAATATTGTTAACACCGTTGAGCAAAAGTGCACAATTTTAAACTAATCAAATGTGCAATGAATCAAAACTTAGAGCTAACCTCTCACGGGCGGTAAATCATATGTGGCTTAACGCAAAATATGTGAATACGTATATTACATACTCAACGTATGCAATAAAATTGCCCTCAACTCAACGGTGCAGGCTGTAAGCAATGTTAAAAATATGTTTTTAATGAGAAAAACCTCAATGTGTAGGGTAAATAATAATCAACTATGATTTTTTCCCATGGGAAAATGTGTAACACATCACCACAGTGCTGTGGACGATTGGAACATGCGACATTAGCCTTAAACCAAAGCTTAGGAGAAATTGAAAAATCTCTTTTTCCCCTTCGTTTCATCACCAAAATCCTTTTCCATACGAATTATTTCCAATCAATTAAATCCTCCAACTTGACCTTGGTTACCATAACATATTGACTCAATATCAATGGATTGGATTTGCCAAATCAAGTCGAAACGGTTGTCCTATCTTAAATTTTCGATTTACCCGGTGTCAAATGGAGCGACGCAATTTCACAATGCACGTCTCTGTACAAACAGAATTCAATATTTGATGCTTACCATCTCTCAGACTGACAGCTCATGTCATCGAATTGTTTTCATCATAATACCCTCTTGTTTTCCCTTGTTTACTCTTCGCAATGTGTGCCGGTCGGATTTGGAATCGAAATTTTTTACAATTCAATGCGCATTCGGAAAATATTTATTAACTTGCGTCGGATGTTATGTGTGCGTTGGTAGGCTGAGTAAAGTTTTTTTTTTATGTGTGTGCGTGTGAAATCGGGTTTACTCAAACCGAATTCCCAAAGTGCCTTTCATTGATATATAGTGTATACCGGTTTGTTTCTGCTCCATTGTGTGTCTGTTGCGTGAACAAATAAAACTAAATAAATGTGAGCGCCGGTGGACATTTGAAAAGCCACACCACCGACACGGTATTTGTTTTCGGCTACTTGTTTATCTTTAGCCTTCTTCTTCTTCTCGACATCTCTTTTGCTAAGAAACAAAATTCGAAAACGAGCGAGTTGCTTTGACTGCAGTGAAATGAAGCGATTTATAAACACAAATTTGCGCGATTCAATTAAAGAATTTTGTTCGATTTGTTGATTAGGTTTTTGATTTTTTGTTTACACAAGCTGAAAATCGAGGTCAATTGTCGTGTTTATCAAAGTCAACGCTGCTGAACGCGATTCACCCAGATGTCATGCAAAACGATGGCATCAAAAATTTCCCATGCCAAATGAGCAAGTAAAAGTGGTATTCAATAAAGCGCTTTTGGTTAGACAAGCGAAAAGTGCTTGAAGTGCAGACGAAAATTAATGTGTGTGTGATGTGGAGAAGGCTGCAGAATTTGGTGGGTTCGTTCACTTACCCAGTTTGCTCGCGGAGAAGTGATAAATAAAATGGCATTGTGTGTGTGTGTGTGCTTTACTTGAGTTGTATGTGAATTAAGTACATCTGCTGCAGTATATTATCGAACAAGTTGGCATTTGGTTCACACAAGCATTTATTACGGTGGTGCGTTCGCGGCCGCCTTTTTGATACAGCCTCGATTCGGTCGGTGCTGATAGAGTGTTTGTGTGAGCGAGCTGCAAACGAATGGAATATGTGACTGTGTGTGTGTTTGCGTGTGTTGAGGAGAGCAAAACCAACGAGAGAAAGAGACGTAATAGTTTCGCCCCAGAGCAATAATGACAGGGCTAGAGCAAAGACTAATTGCGAGATCTGTAAAACAAAGAGCAAACGCTTGAACTGCGGCAATCTTCCTCTTCTTCTTCTTAGCTGGTAGAAAGTTTCTCTGTGCGTATCTCGCTTGAATCGACAAAATCCGGTTTCGGTTGCAGCGTTGCTTCTCGCATTGTTGCTTCTGTGATTTTTCGAGTTTTGCCACCACACACACACACACACACACACACACACACACACACACTGAGAGAGACATACAAGTGCAAACATATTTGCCTAGACACTCCTGGTTTTTCCTAGAGACTACCATATCTGACGTGCTGTGCCACTACTGTTTACATGCTCTGGGAATCAAATCACATGCTCCAAACCGAAAAGTCTGAAATCACACATTCGAAAACGAAAACAAATGAAATTGGAATGGATGGATTGCTCAATAAGTTTTTGCTGCTTTGAATTCGCACGCGCACACGGCGCGCACCAACATACAATGTGCACCAAAGCAATACACGCTGTCGAAAGCGTTTCGCAAAATAAAGTTTTCTTCACATGGTCAACCATGAGTTAAAAATCCAGCCATAAATAACAATGCAGCGACAGCAGCAGCCCATGTTCTACGACTGTCTCGGCGAAACATATGCAAGCGAATGTAATTTTTACATACGACGGATATCTTTATGCAAATGACACGATGCTCGCTCGACTCACCACTTGCTGCTTGCCAAGTGCTATATGCCAAACACCCATTAAAAACCTCTGGCAATATCATCATCATCATAGCCATGGACCTTTTCTTTTTCGCATTATCACAAGCCGAATATGATCGGCATGCAAAATGACTTTCTTCGAACAATACCGTATGTGAGATAGAGTGGGAATGAGAGAGGGAAAGAATGAGAAAAAACCGCTTGGCCGAAACACATTTCACGTATCATTACAAAATGAGTGCTTGTCTCTAAACAAACGCCCGTTTCCCTCTATGTTTTTTATCTGTGTAGTTTCTGAAAGCGGAAAGTTGTAGTAGTTTTCGGATTCGCATTTTATGCAAATGGTATTCGTTTCGCATGTTCAACATTGCGGATATTTACTCAATTACTTGATGTTCTAATGACCTCTTGTTTCCAGAGCATAGTTTTTGATCGTTTGAGCTTTTTATTGTATGGCTTCCGTTTTTACTCGCCGCCGCCGCTGCCGACTATGACGACGACGACGATGACGCCGCTCCCTCCAGCACTGAAATAAAACAACCGAAATTACTAGTATTCTCATTTTGTAGTTTTCGAGTTAATTACTTTTCTTGCAAACAAAAAGACAAATAAAAAGTGTTGCGCGCGAACTAGGAAACGTGTAAACAAGTTCCACCCCCTTATTCCACCGAAACTTTCTAAATGTCAGCATTTGTTTTCATTCCAAAGCGCTTTTTCATTCCGTGCCAACACATACACAATGCAACAGAGCACAGCACAGCACAGCAATAGGAGGCCAGTCAAGAGGAAGCAAACAAAAAAAACCCTGAACACCGTATCATGTATTTATTATGTACCATAAAAGTTTAATTGTGCAGAAAAAATTTGTGTATTCGCTAAAGCCCTGCATTTGTACGTTGCTTTTTTTTTGTTCTGCTCGTCGTTCACTCGGTTGTTGTTTTGAATCGAAAATAGATCAGCTTAAAGCGTTGAAATACGAAATTCTCCGGTAGACAGTATTTATATTTACAAGCGGAAATACGAGAATGAACAATCAGAGAGAAAGAAAACTCGGTCCCAAAATCTCGATGCGATTTTTTTTTCGTGCAGCTCCTTTCCGGGCATTTGCGAAAGTAACGATGTTTATTCACAGTTAAAACTATCAAAAGCGCTGAATTATGTGACGCTTGCAAAAGTGGTCGGTGTAAAGGAGAGCAATGGAGGGCTGGTGCCGGCGCACACAATTTGTTTCGGCTCGTGAAGCACACCGCAATTTAATCGATACAATAAACTATCAGGAAATCGCTAGTGAAAATGCCATGAACGAAACTCGCCAGCTCGCCATCGTCGCCACCGCCGTCGAAAATACAGACCGAGCTAACTTTTGTGAATGGGAGCGAGTTGCAAACACGATTTGTGGCATCATTTACTTATACAGACGACTATCAAACTTCGGTGCGATGCAATGAATATTGGTTAACTTGCGATGCGGTGTGGTTGTGTTCTGTGCTGGGTGCTGGGCGCTGGGCGCTGTGTGTGTGAGTGTTTTGCGATTATTACCACTGTTGTCAGAGAAGTGCTTGAAATTCATGTAAACTTTATGCCCATATCTTTAGCGTGTTTGTAATGCGTCGCCGTGGCCACACTACCGCAGCCACTATCGCCGCCGCTGTCGTTGCCGCCAGAGTCAAACCAGAGAGCGAGTGAACGAGTTTGGAAACAGGCAAAAAGACATGAAAAAAAACGAAATGAATAAAAATAAATTAGGGTAATTCATAGAAACGAAGAAAATTTATACCATTCGCACGCCTTTTACCTAATGTTAGCTGCCGGCGAAACGAGAAATCAACCGCAAACGGAATAAAAAATACGCTGTGAGAGAGAGCGCGTCCGCGCTCGTTCGGAAGCGAAAAACTTTAAACTTGATTCCATTGATGTGCAACCATAGTTTGGCCCATATAAACACATACACACACAACACTTCACTTGATGATCTTCTGTACGTTACCATAATTCGCGCGATTTTCCTCCCACCCATTGCTTCATTCTTCGTAGTTCAGTTGTACATAGTTTTTTTTCCATCGCTTGTATTTTGTTGCTTTCATTTTGCTAAAAGATCAAAACTATTAACCTAACACGTTTTTCAGTGTGTTTTTGTACTTATTGCGTAAGCTTCTCCACAAGCAGCACAAAATTTGGCCGCTCGAGCTCAACACACCGGAAGCCATCCCTAATTGGTCGCATTTCTGTTTTCGCAACTTTTGCAAAATAAATGTGCGCATTTGCCCAACACTTTTTGAACTTGCAGTTCAGTGGAACTGGGCACGTCATGACGGCACAGCAATGGGAATTTATCCTCGACCATTATTTCAGCTGATAGCTTTAATTTAAATTATTCGTTTACTTTTTAACTGGACGCAACGCTAAGTGAATGACAACAATTACTGCCGTTTGTTGATCAACTCAATCAATTGCCGTTTAAATAACCCAAAAACAACTCAATTTGCACTTGTTTGTTGGTCGCGAGTGAGCGAGCCAGCGCGCGCACATGTTTACAACAACAACTCAAATACTGAATGCAACGAAATGTTTCGCTTGGATTTTTCGCTCGCTTTCACTCTCCCTCTTGATATTCACGTGCATCGAGTTATGTGTTTGCCCTGAATAAACTATCGGTAAACTGACTGCCGTTTAAACTGCCGCGTGACTTTATCATATATTCATGGCCACCTTTGATACACAACACATCAATCTCAATATCAACATCAAACTTTTTGATTGATTCATTCGAATTCGATTCATGCATGCGAATTGAATTTGAACAAAATTCCAAAATAATTCAATAAATTCGATCGGTTGGTTGGTTACTGGTTGGTTTAAAATCAGTTCTAATTTTCTATAGCCGCCTGATTAAAAATGAACGTGCTGTCGGCGCACATTGGATGTCAGAAATTATGGGCGGCAATCAATAATAAATATGAGGTTTTAGCCGAATTATTAATGGCACGAGCTAAGGGCACTCTTTTAATGGAACATTCTTTCTCACTCCAGCTGAAGAGGGAAATCCCACTTTGTGCTGCACGCTTTGAAGTGATTATTTTTTAATAAAATTTATGATTTTATTATTAAATTAAATGTGTGAGTATCGCCACCGAAATACACATGTACGTCACTCGACCACATGATTAGGGTGTGATTTATAATCGAATTTTTCATAGCATTGAAATGTATCGTACGCAACGATGGTCGATTTTTGCGTCGGATTGAAAGTTGGTGAACGACAGAAGGAGCAGAAAGAGTCTGTTACAGGTGCTGAAAACACTACTTAATTCAAACGAATGCGTTACCCTAGTCACATAAATGACCTCCTGCCGCATACACACACAATGGATATGCAGTTGGGTGCCTGTTGGGTTCTGTTTGCGTCACTGGTGGTGGTGGCTGTGCTCTCTGGAAATATTGTGGTCTGCAAATAATCCAAAATACAAATGTCCTGTCGAGCTCTAATGACTGCATTTTATGCAAACGGCGTGAGTTTAATTCGCTTTTCTGCAACAATTAAAACCACAATTCATAAAATGCTGTGTGTATGTGTGTTTGGCGCCATCAGCCACGACGAAAATTGACCATTTAGCAAAAATGCTCGTATTGCCTAATTTAATTTACATGCAAAAAAACGAAACGCAATAACACAAAAACAACAAAAATATAATCATATCTCCGGTTGGCATGGTGCAAATCTGCATCACGTTCATTCGCTTTCTCTCTCCATCTCTCTCACTCTATCTCCCTTTATTTTTATTCCGGTCGAAATATTTCAATTTTGATTTTAATCGCGGAAATTTCGTTTAATCGCAATAAATGAGATTATGTTGCGTACAAACAATTGTTTATTATTATTTTTTGTTCGGTCTGGTCTTTCGCTTTCTATTTTTCCAGAGTCAGTGGTGAATTTAATCCTTGTGCAGTGCAGAGCAAAAGGGAGAGAGATGCAAAGAATTGCATCCATTCATCAGCCACTATAAATCACAAACGTGACGGCGAAGGAAAAAGCACAACGAAAATAGCAACGAACAGAGAGAAAAAAAAGAAAAAAAAATCCGGACATCAAACAATTTTCGTTATTCTTTTAGTTCGAAGAAAGCAGAAGAAAAATATAAAAAAAACAGTAGCAAATAAGCTTCCCAGAAATGTACTTTGTATTATTATTTTTGCTGTTGTTGCACGCGTGTGATATGAGCGCACGAGTTCGACCACACGGTATACAAAATTCACACTACCACCACCACCCATCTCCTATCGTATCTCCGGCGCTTACGAATTTTAATCTTCTTACAAGAAATGTTCACGTTTCAGCTTTAACGATTCCGAAAGGAAGACGACCAAAGCAATTCGTATTGCAAACACAGAACCCAACACACTCACACACACTCTTGCATACTCTCCGGTTGGGTTCTATCACATACGCTCACGAGCTTCAACAAATTAAATTTCGAGCAGACGAAAAACAAAAACATTGTGCAAATGCATCACAAGTGGGAATGAAGGTGTCAGACATCACCGGTGAGCTTCGACCATAAAGTATGCTTTACACACTCGCACTCATCCTCTTTCTCTCACTCATTCGACCTTCCACATACGCCACACTGCTCCAGCAAATGTATTTTCATTTATTTCTTGGAGTTTTACTTCCATCACACCATCGTTTTGTTTCGTTGTTTATTTTTTCATATTTTTTTAGTTTCGACTTGAATAAATTTTCTAATGCCTGCCACATAAATCCACTCTGTTGCATCTTCTTCATGCTGGCAGCACATGATTATCCCGAACCTGATATCCCTTCTCCTTCCTTCTCTCTTTCTCTCTCTCGTTCACTTTTCGCTTCACTCTTTTTCCCATCCCCACTCGCTGGCTCTTATGTTAAAACATGCTCTGACTGTCGTCCGGATCGCAGCAAATAAAAATACAAAGCAAAAATTGAAATAAAATGAATGACGAAACATAAAAGACACAACGGAGAAAAAAAGTGAAGGAATGAAGGAACACGGGTGGCAAAAAAGGCATGGCATTCAAGATGCAGGTAGCAAGTAGTTTTATTACATTCGTCAGTTGAAGCAAAACTGGCTGGCAGTGGCTGTGCTAATGCCTGTGACAGAGCTGCGGCTCGGAGAGAGGGTTTTGGTATGCGAGCACCGGCACACATCGACTTGTGTACAAAAAATACATCATAAACTTAGTTTTGTAACAGACTGCCGTAGATTGAAGTTGATGTCTTGTAATCTGTGCACAGTTGACTGAAGAAAATTGCATTTATCATATTTTTCTCGCGCGTTATCTTCGCTGCCATTTCTTCACTGATCAAATTTATCCGCTTCACATTTTTATAACTATGTTTTGTTGTTGTTGTTGTTGCTCAGTTTGGAGCCTTTTCTTCGACTAGTTCCTCGAAATATGGTTGACATTTTTTGTTCGTTCGTTCTCCTGCTCTCTTTCTCACTTCATTTCTATCTGTTGCAATTGGAATGGGATTCGTTTTGAATGACAAACATCTCAAGTTGTCGGATTGTTCATCTTCTCACAAGTATTATAATCAAATGTAATTTGTTTAAGGGCGAGTTTTCCGTTTGCCAACCATTCACCGATTCCTTTTTCAACACATTTTCTCCATCTCTCTTTTTCGTTCATTCGTTCGTTGAATCCAATTATTTGATTCAGTGCAACGAAGTGAATGGGGTTGTGTCGCGGAGTTGAAAATTTTTGAAAAGAAAATCCGTCTCAATTAGAACCAATAATGGAAATAATGACCTGCGCTTGTTTTCGTAAATGTTTATCAAATCGCTTTTCTGTTTGCATAATAACCGTCATCGTAATATTCCATTCGCTCCTTTACTCTCGAATGAATCGAGCAAATTATTCTCAATTTATTCGAATTTTGTGTGTGTGTGTGTCTAATGAAAAACTTTGTTCAGATGGGTTGGCTGTTGTATTTGCTTGCATTTTGTTTGCACGATCTCTCTTTCTCTTTTATTCACAGGATTATGTGTATGGGGTGATTGCATTCGCATCTATTTTCCCACGCAAACGACGACGAGTGAGCGAACACAGAGAGAAAATAGAGGTGCAATTCGGTCTTGCTTACGTGCACACCGAAGTTTAAGCATCAATAAATTACCGGTTGCTGGCGGTTGTGTTGATTGTGTTTTCTTCTCTTGGCTGTTGTTGATGGTGGTGGTGCTAAGTCTTGAGTCGTGTCGATGCAATGTGTAATGCGATACAATAAATAAACACCATTGACTTGTGCATCCCGCTCCAATAATTCATACTTAATAATAAATAATATAATTAGAATGAGGTAGAAATGAATGTTGAGGAAATAAGAAGAAACGTGCACGTTTCTGCACCAAAACAACAAAAACACACACACACATACATTTGGTAAATTACAAACGAGCGCTGGAAACTCGAAATAAATGCAACGCAAAGAGCAACATCAGCATCACTTAAACAATGGCCAAAAAAGTTTTACCCACTAAAATCGATGGTTTCTGTTTTTACTCGTTTAAGCAAACGGAAAAAGGATAAATGATAATTGGCAAGTATCTGGCAAAACTCAATTCGCCCGCACGCTCCGAATGCCTGATAATTTGACGAAGCGAACGAGAGCGAGCTAGCTAGCACAAATTGAATTTTTCTCCAAATAAATCAGCAAATACGAATTTAATTGTTGGAAACTTGGAAATGAAACGTGTCGATTATTGCAAACGGTAGCGATAAGCTTCACACCACCTTTCACATTCAAATGATAAGCTCGAAAATTCTCTCAACTCGACCACGAACCTCTCTCAATGCACCTCTCTCCCTGCTTCTGTCACTTCGAATTAAGCGCAGCTCAACGAGATTTACGTTATGCAACTACAATTCCAAACTTATTCGTTTTAATCCCACTTTATTAAATATTTCATTCAACAAAATCCAATTGAAATTGCTAATCAAAATAATAAGTTCTGTCCCGATTTTTCAAACGAATATTTCCACTGAACCGCTGCCACATCTTGCATTCGCAATAGATTTGCAAATGGAGAAAAAAAGGTTGGCAGCTGTAGGTGAAAAAAAAGAGAAATAATCGTGAAAAGAAACCATTCAATTAAAAGTTCAACAATAATCAGGATGAAGAAATATCAAAACCGACATACAATCCACCTAAATTTCCACCGTTGGCGAAAGCCAACCAAATCGAGACTAAACTTTTAATATTATGAGAGAGAAAAGAAAATATTACAAATTTCATTATTGAAGCTATATTCGCTCTGTGTTTTCTATTGTAATCAGGAACATTATGTCGAAATGAATGCTGCTCAAGAGCAGTGGATTTTCTTCTACGTTTCTCTCTCTCTCTCTCCAGCGAGTCGATTTTTTGCAACGCTCAACTTAAATTGCATGTCGACGAATGGTTTTTCAGCCTATGTGAACCACTTGAAAAAGTTGGATTAGTGTATCAGTAATTCAATATCGCAACGCCCAACAATAACAACACCGACCCAAGATAGGAAAATAAGGAACATTTCATAATTTTTGTAAATGATGTAACATTCAGACGACAACTGTTTTTTCGTCCATTTGGTTTGGACATTTTTTCGGAAAATTTTTACACAGAGAAACAGAGGAAACAATATGAATTGAAGTTATTCCTCAAAATGTTCTGGCCATTTTGGTAGACATTAAAATCAATAAATAAATAAATAAATTTCCATTTCGTTTGGTTTTATTTACTTCGATTGAGAAAAAAATCATTAAAAACATTAATTTAAAAAAAAATTCAATAAATCAACGTTTTTAAAGATAGACCAGATAATTTCCGGTTCAAAATCGTATATTTTTCAAAAGTTTTCTTTTATTTGCATTTAAAAAAAGAAGTTTTGTTCTAATAAACATTGAAAATTGGCATTTCCACGATTTTCGTTCTCAGCACTAAACAATACTTTTGCTCCTTGAGTTGCATGGAAAAGTAGAATGCGGGCCGTAGTTCTACGTAAGTTAAAAGAAGCAAACAACGGTAACAAGAGCAAATGATTTAGCGTGGAACAGGATTGCAATGTGCAATTTCACAAAAATACGAAACTTCTTGTTAACAATGCTATTTAGTTGAGTTGGCTGTTATCGTTGTTGTTGTTGCTTGTGTAAAAGTTGTCTACGGCAAAAAAGTATATATTAAACGAAACTTACCAAGTAATAAGTAATAATAAGAAGAAATAGGGGCCAATAATCATGGCAGCAATAGGTTGAAAGATGAAAATTCGTAAGCAAAAGAATTGTAATGAAAACATAAATGAGAGAAATATTCGTGCAATGGCAGACAAGTAGAAGACAGAAAAAAAGAAGTAGGAATGAAAAGCACTTAACAAACACAACAACGACAATGGCGCTACCAACGACAGCAGCAGTAGCAGTAGCAGCAGCAGCCGAACTGTTATATTCGAACGAAAAGCCTAGAAAAAAAAACAATTGCAAAACATATTTTTCTTATGATTGCCCATTAAAGACGTTTACATTTTTTATTTTTTTTCTTTCTCTCCGGTTTCAATTTTTCCTTAAGCCCAAAAATCGAAAGCAAAAAATCGCTTTGTTATAAAAAACATTCGGTTGAACATGCAAAAAAGCGTACCTACGTACAAAAGTTGAATGCGACCATAAGAGTCGGAGCAAAGTTATGGAGTAATTGATAAAAAAGCAGTAAAGAGAGAGCGAGTGGCAATGATTTTCAGTGATCAGGTTTTGTATGGAAGAAACAACAACATTTTCGTTAAGAGTCTTTCACGATAATTTTGCCGATTTATTCATTTCTTTGTTGTTGGTATTAGTTTGATGAAAAGTTTGTGAAACAACGTGATAGCGACGCTATTGTTTCCATCTCTATCTGCTGTTGGCTGGAGGCGGCTCACTCAAAGAATCGATCTGCCGAATTTAACTTTCATTGAAAACGTGCCTGTAAAGCACCTTATTCATTCGCAAATCGGATTTGAATATTATCATCAATTGAAGTACGATGAGTGCAGCAGCCACAAAGGCGATTGCAATTAAATTGGCCATGGTGATTTTTTTCAGCCGATTTTTTATCGTCAGTTTGCCGAATTGCAAAAGCCAAATATTTTTCTCGCTATTAAAATACATCTCTGAATTTCATCGAATTTAGAAAGCAAATCTCGGAAACCAGTGAAAAAAAAACTCATTTCGTTTGTCGGAAATTCGATTTCATTAGAATATTTTTGAATCATCATGAATATTCCTCCTTCCGTTGAACTTGCAGCAAATGGGGTTTATCACCTTTGTCTGGGATCCGATCGATTTAATTTCCGAATAAATGTGAGCATCTCTCGATAGCGATTTATTTAAATGCAATTGCAATCACAAACTTGCGGCGAATCAATGATAGATATAATTCCAACGGAAATGTAATAACGTCATTGAATCGGATGAACGTCAATACTCCCTCCCGTTTTCATTCATTCATTCGTTCGTTCATCGATTAAAAATCATGCAGGAAGCCTTACGAATGATGTAGTGACTCAACAAAAGTGTCGATTCACAAACTCGGCTCATTAATTTCAGACTTTTCCAAGTGTCGGCTTATAAGCATCGAGTGCAATCAAAGACAAAAAAAACCACTCACGAGAAAAGAAGGCGAAAAAACAACCCGAACAGAAAAAAACGTGGATTTGGTTCAATGCGCACAAAGTGATTCAGAGAAAATATCTAATCTTTCATTTCGCGTTGTTTTTTTTACTTTCTCTCGTTCATCGGTTCGAGTGTGATAAGCTCGGTGTGATAAAAAGAGGGATGAATGAAAGAACTCCATTATTTGTAAGTGATTTGCATTTAATAGGTCTCATTATTCAAAAGGGAAGGCAAAAAGAGAAAAAAACACAAACACAAACACAATCCACTGTTTTTCCAACTTTCATTCGTCGCATCATTATCCATTTGGCGATGCATAAGCAGAGCGCCAAACAGAAAAGGAAAAGAGAAAGAGAGGAAAAAAAGCAACACCAAACCACGGTGCCACTCAAAGGCTCAGGCTTTTAATTACCACTTTTTGTCACTGTTCCACGCAATCCATTATGTTTTACTGCTTTTTGCCACCGCAAATAATTGCCATTCCACAATGACAATCGAAATAAAATGGGCTTCTTATGCAAGTGTTCGCTTCAACCAAAATCTGCACCCAGCATAAATCCACACACACACACACAGGGAGAGAGAGAAGCAAAGCATGTCGAAATCATTTAGTGTGACACAAACACACAATGAAAAAAGAAAACACCATCGGCAACTGTTTTTGCATTCGATTCGCAGTTAATCAAGTGTGTGTTTCTTGTGCTCATCTTAGCAAAAGTCCACATCATTGCCGGTTTTGTTGTTTGCGTGTGAAAACAATGACGATGATCGCGCTAATTGCTATTTCGTTTGCGAGAGAGAGAGAGAGAGAGAGAATCCCATTGAATTAGCCGAATTAATACTCGGTCCAGTGATTTAATACAATTTCATTTCTTGCATTGATTCCGATATCAGCAAAAAATGAAATTAATTCCGCAACGCATCGACCATTTATTAAGTGTGATGAGAAATTTTACTCATTGAAACATGAGATAAGATAAGAAAATCTGTAAGAGAGGCTGAAATGAAGTACAATCTGTGAAAAAGAATTGACATTTGGTGCGGCACTATGATGATGTTGCATTCACTCTGGATACTCAATAGTATCCTTCGAATTTACTCCAATGCAGATATACAAACTATTTGAATACAAAGGATTTATAGAAAAATATACATATATTTGCATCATATGCACTCCCAAAAATCAGCCATATCCGTTATTAATATACCTTGTAGTAAACGCGTTCATAGTGTTTCACTGTAGTAGCAAAGTATCCTATTAAATTCCACTGTGGTATTACTACAAGAAAATTTAATAGGATACACCGCTACTACAGTGAAACACTATGAACGCGTTTACTACAAGGTATATTAATAACAGATATGGCTGATTTTCGAGAGTGTGTATTATTTTATTTCAAAATGTTATATCAATGTATACAATGGATTTTTAATAGTAGGAAAAATATTTCTTCAAATTCGTATTCATATGGATGATAGACTATATTGAAAATTGAGCGAAACTATGTTTATTGTTATTTAAATGAAAAACATTTTGTTGTACATCACCTTATTACTCATATTCAACTGACTAAACCAATATGCTAAATAAAGGTTAGCGCCCACGACGGATATTATAAATGATTTGGGGCAAAAATAGAATAAACAAAATCAGAACAGATGCTAATACTACCATTAGGGGATTTTTCTTGATCTTGTCGATGTACTTTTTTTCATCGGTTCGGATTAGGTCGAGTGAACAAATGATTCCGCTCGTAGTGGGATAATTATCCCCTCCTTTAAATTTAATTATAATGTCATGGTCAACGCGAACCTCATTGTTAAAATCGAAAGGAAATCCTAAAGGCCCACGATAAAGTGGTTGGATTGGGAATTGAATTTCGATTGTATAAGTGTGATTGGGGCGGAGTAAAATTAAATTACTTAGTTTGGTATGCGCTTTATATGGATTGTATGTCTTGTAATTTCGTTTATTGGAAAAATCAAGCAAATTACGTTGGTTGTAGAGTTCATTCACACTGCCATCGGATTTCATTTCAATAATTTTTGTATTAACCGAAAATTTAATCTTATCTGGATATTCGCAAGTGAATCCATTCAGTAGAACACGTTGATTGCAAGTGAATGTGGTTTCTAAGTTGCTTCCAAAGCCAATATAAAAGCCTCGGTCAAAATATGGGGTTACGTACCGCAACCAATTGAATCGTGAGCAATGTAAATGTTGTCCTTTAGTCGATACTTGTTTTATGCGTCGTGCAGTCCAGTTGAACTTTCTAGCTTCCATTTCACTTGCTTTGCTAACCATGAAAACGATTTCTTCCAATTCGTTTGCAGTGAATAGGCCGCGGCATGAGCGGATGCAAGCGGCTACATCTTCTTTTGTCATTGAACAGAACCGAATTTGATAGATAGACTCTTTGAGTTGAGCACGAAGACTTTCAGCGTTTGATGGATCTTCATTGTTGCGTGTGCAAGCCGCCTGCGCCCATGCGATGCACGCGTCGAAGATGTCCTTCTCTTCACAATTTAATTCATCGCACCGCAGAACATTTTCCAAAAATTCATACGGAAATTCTAAAAAACTGGATGATTTGAAGACCTTTTCAGCATTCGAACAGATTTCATCTTCGCAAAATGTCTTTAATTTCTTGGCTTCGTACATTAGTGCCAGTTGGTATCCAAAGAACATGCTATCATTAGTCAACGATTTTATGAGAAACTCTTCACATTTCTCAAATATATCGTCAGCTAACGACTGCTTGGCCAAATCAATAACACCTTCAATATTCTCCATTGTTAGGGTCACATCGTCCATGTAAGAAAATTGCAAAAATTCTTTAAAGGCATCGACAGTTGCTCGTCCATTGGTCATATCCACATCTTTATCTTCCGGCAATGATCCATTGAACATTGTACTCAACCATGGACTTGATGCGGTTAACATGAACTTATGGCCCGGAACTCGTTCACCATCGAACACAAACCAAACATCAGCTCCATTCGGATTCAAATATAAATTCTGAATCTTTTGTAAAACACCACTTTTTCTCATCGACATTTTGATTTGGCTACAAAAACGGGCGATAAATATTTGAATTTAAAATTAGAATCATAATTAAAATAGACCTTAGAAATCCTATAAAATCATACATTAACGTATACATTAAATATGTGCCGTATTTTTTTCATAAAAATGAAAACCTGTAGCTTAACAAACTGAATGTATTTAGAAAACTTCACTTACTTTGAAATAAAGCACCGAATTGTGTAAATCAAAACGACGAAATTCACTTGAAACTAATAAGCAAGAAATAATTGTGTTTTAATCAACAAGGTTTTGATAACAACTGAGATTTATCGTTTCTTCTTCTTCTTCTGTTTTTGACACTTCTTCCAGCTCTCACAAAAATTTTAGACATGTCAAGAAGCGCAAATACTTCAACTGCATACGTGATCTTCTTGCCGCTTACAATGATGTTTGGTTTTTGTGTTAGTAAAAACTTTGTTTTTAAAATTGTAGAACGATATGGTGATCAAAACAAAGCAAATTTATTAAATTCTAAAAGCCTCTAACAGCGATCAACTTAATACATTCACAAGATCCGATTGAATGAACCGCTTATCATTCGCTCTAATATGAACAGAACCTTAATGTTCATTTGACAGTTGCTTTGCATCTTACAATCTCTTCCACTCCAGTGTCTGTCAAACGATGCAGTTGATAAAGAGTCCAAATATGGCAACACTGATCATTTGTTTACATTTTTTTTGTTGACATACACCACACATACGTTATGTTCGATTTCATCACTTGAAACAATGATTGCATCTTATCACAGCTGTTTTCTTCTATCGCACGGTATAAAACACTGTTTCGGACCCGGAAGCAGTATTATTCTATTGCAAATAATTAAAGTGACTCAGTGAAGATAATATTTGTGCAAACTTTATTATCCACATTTTTTTAGTATTTCATTCTTGAATTTCAACCAAAGAAATGGAATATTTTATTTCCCAATGGTTTTTGGCCTAATTGGTAAATGGCTTTACAATCGATACAAAGACTAAGATAATTTGCACGATGAAATGTTTTTTGTGATGCTAAATGAACAGAATTGTTGTAAATCGAATAAAATCAGTGCGCATATTCGATGCAAAACGAAATATTGTATGGGGAAGTTGATGCTAAAAAAATGGTTAAATTGATCGATTCGGCGGAATGCTCCATTTACATTGCGATGTAAAACTTTAAAAATGAGCAACTCATAAGCAGCATGTTGAATGGTAAAAATGGTCGTTGACAGATCGAAGATAACTGTACACACATCAGTTGCTGGTTCAAAGCGGCTGGTTCTTTATTTCAAACGTTTGAATTTTCTTGTTATTAATGGGCTTATTCGGTATCTAGGTGTTGACGTCAGGCTCGCAGGTGAAGAAAGAAAGTTGATGCATAATAAATTCTGTTTGATTGACCCAATGTTTCCCAACGGTATTGTTATCAGCGGATCATTGAATTGGAGCAATGGAGTAGGTTGATCATTATTTAGATCGAATTAAAAAAATTTCTTGTGTTTCTAATCTGTAATGAAATTCATTGTGTATCTTCTCTTCATAGGGAATCCGAAACAATTGCGAAAATGTCACTTTCATTTGAAATAAACGCATCCACGAAGAGTACAAGGCATATTTTGATGAAATGTTGATGAAAATCGCATCACCGTTCATTTCATAATCGAATCGAATGATGCAACATGCATGTGCATAGGTTGAAATTTCTTCAATGTAATGAAAACCCACCTCTCCAGTTTTACTGGTGATAATCGGATATTGAGGTCCGTACCACAAACATGTGAAAGTTGAAATACTTTCCCATGGAATTTCCAAAACGAGGCTACTTTCTCATTGGAGAGACGTAAATAATTCATTAGATGACAAAGGAGTCAAACCGAAACATAATGGGCGTAACAAATCAGTTGATTCAGTACAGCAAACCAATCTTTTTTACAAGTTTTGATTGAAAATGTCTAAAAATAAATGTTGAATAAAGAAATGGAGCCGTATTTAGTTTTTATTTGTTCACATTGTATTTTCAGTGGTGTTCGTTGTCGTTCAAACTACGCAGATCCTTATGACAATTTCAATTATGGTAACACCACTCATTTGTTTGTAAACCACTTTGCTAATGAGCGACACAAACACAGACATAAGCATAAATTGTATTGTTTACAACCAAGCCGTCTATCACCCAGTATAAGACATTGTTTCCCAACATGAAGTTTAGTTATTCTATCACAGGCGTTTGAAGTGATCGTTTTTTTTTTAAATCCATATTCCCGTTCAAAAGTGACCCATTTTCAACAATGGATGGAACACTTGCTGTTTTTTTGGCAATCGCATTTGTATTTTGGTTCTACGAAAATGTGTTGAAGACGCGTATTGAGGTCTGTTTTGTTACTATGGACAATACCACTTGTTCCAATTTGAATAACGCACGGAATCACGGCACTAGATGTGAAAGCAAATATTGTCCGGAAAAATTGATGTCGAAAATTGCCAAAGTGATTGACTTGGCTCAACATTCGATTGATATTGCAATGTACAATTTAACGAATCACAAAATCGTTGGAAGCATTTTGGGAGCACGGAAACGTAATATCGATGTACGCTTGATAATGGATCGGTCTGCATTGGAAGGATTAGACAACCACACGGCCTTCATAAGTCTAAAGACAGCTGGTGAGAAATATACATTTTTGTTTTGTTTTAGTTTTTATCAACAATCTGAAGCCGAACTAAAAATATCTCCAGACTTTTGCACGTGAGTAAACTTTGTTTGTGTTTTTTTTTGTATTAGGAGTTCATATTAAAATTGCCGGCGAAGAGAAGAAACTAATGCACCATAAATTTTGCCTAATTGATACAAATCGTTGGATTAACGTTGGAATGATCATAAGCGGATCTTTGAATTGGACATATGGCGTACGTCTTTCTTAACAATTTGATTTAGTTATTGAATGATTTACTGGTTCTACATATTCGTTGAAAAAATATAATAATTTTAATTTTTCTTCATTTTTTTCTTGGATTTAGGGATTCAATCAAAACTGCGAAAATGTAACTTTTATTGAAAATCGGTTCACTCAAAATGAATACAATGAAACCTTCAATCATATTTGGAGTAAAATTGCAAAGCCAATCTAACAATTGACCCAATCAAACAACAATGTACAGATGCAATTAGTATGCATCAAGTGGAAATTTCCACAATATCAACACAGTCTTTCCTTTATCAAGGTCAACGGGTGTCAATGGAAACATACAAAAGTCGAGTAACTTGTTCCCCTTCAAATTGAAAACGAGACTGTTTTACGTTCCAGTTATTTTTCGTTGGGATATTTTTTATCAAATTGCCATCGATTCCAATTCTGATTATGATTCGAACGATTGTGTCGGTTGAACACATCAAGTCGAATACAATTTTTAAAACATTCCTTTTACCTTCAAAGTGTTACTCAATATCAGAAAAATAATTTAATTGAATAATGTATAAAAAAAATCATTCTATTAAATACATCAAACGAAAAAATGCGAAATCAGCGGTTTCTTTTGTTCATTGTGTCTTAGTTACAGAAAAAATAGCTTTCAGAAAGAGAAACCGAAACTGAAATCTGATATGGAATTAGAATTGTTTATGTATACAACGATATCACACTATAACATTAAAAGTGTTGCGCCGTCCATATATAGCAACACTTATCACTTGTAGGTCTCAATTAGACGTCAAACGATATGCATACGATTGCATGAGTGTAGAAGTATTTTCTGTTGTCTTTATCAATAAAGTGTTTCCATGTGTTGAACTGTCAGTGTATCGGTATCTTATCGTGACCAAATGTTGAAGCGCATTATCGGCTCCGCAACTAAATTGTATTGTTAAATTCCAGCTGATTGTGAAATCAATTGAAATTTAGTTTGGTTTATGTTCAGTTATCAACTAAACTGAAGCAATGACAGACGAGAAAGAAAGCAACGATTTTTTGTTGGTGCCCGCTCTGGTCGGAATAGTTGTACTGCTGCTTTTGAAAGTGTTTTATGATTTGTATCGAAAATTAACGAAAAGTCACCATGAAGTGTACTTTGTGATGATGGGTGAACCGGAATGCTGCAATCCAAATGACAGAAACATGAATCCGGGAAACAATTGCCGCAAATATTGCATGGGAAAATTGTTGCTGAAAATTATGAATCGTATCAATGGAGCAAAATCATCCATTTGTGTGGCTATGTACAACTTTTCGAACCATCGACTTGCGGACTGCCTTTTGCGTGCACATCGACGTGGTGTCAAAATACGACTGGTTACGGATAAGTCAACGTGCGAGAGCGGCGAAAATAAAACACAAGCAAAACGATTGAAAGATGCAGGTAAAACGATATTGGTTCTGATTTTGACATTTTGTCCTATTTTTGCTTCACAAAATGTGTTTCGAGTTAAAAAAAAAAAAACATTCAAAAATCCAATACAAACTCATTATGTTCTGTTGACCAGGAATTTCCGTGCGTATATCTGGCGAAGACGACAAATTAATGCACCACAAATTCTGTCTCATCGATGGAACATCACCGAAAGGCGTTCTCATAACTGGATCTCTAAACTGGACTTATGGTGTAAGTATACACAAAATCATCATCGACATTCTGAAACACAATGAAATTCAACTCAACAAACCAAATGAACCATTCTTTTTAAAAAAAAAATTTTGAATTTTTCACAGGGTTTATCAAAAAATTGCGAAAATGTGGCATTCATCAGCAATGGCCGTGTTCAGCAATTCTACCGCGAAGCCTTCGATCATATTTGGAACAAATTCTCCACACCGTATTATCCGCGCACATCGAATGTTTAACAATGACACACTGTCATTGTCAACAAATTGAAGCAAAATGAAACAAATTCCATGAATCCAAAGACTTTCCAAACGAATCGAATTTGGTTTGCGGTTGCCAATTGACAGAATTTTTGAACGAATTTATTTTCTACTTTTTTTTCTTTTTTTTGAATGGTAGAATATTTAGATTTAAGTCGATGAAAAATACATAAAATGAAATATTTGTAAGAAAAAAACCCAAAATGGAAAAATGTAGACAAATCAACAATCAAGTTGATGTTACGATTTGTGGCGAGAAAAAAATGTATGACTCATAACGGAGCACAGCTATCACGACTGGATAAAGAGATTGCAAAAACAAAAAGCAATTAATCACATGTGACGTACTGAAATATTGTACAAATTAAAATGTCTTTTGTTCAATTTAAGTGTCAGATACATGAGTGTGGCAAAAATGAGCGAAAAATTCAATATTTTGACAAAATTGGCATTTGGGTTATAATTTTGTTTTCATACAAGCCATTTTTGGATATAAACCTTAATAAAAAAAAAGTAATTAAATATTATAAAGACACCCTCACATCTTTTGGAATATCAAAGTCATATTATTATCTGCAAAACTATTAATCTCCTGCATTTATGTAACATTCTGTTGGTATTGCGAATATTAATTCCATTGAACTACATCGATATTATGATGACATTGCTAATTGCTATTGAATTAGGGTTATCTCAAAACCTCTATTGTGTATTGAATGTTGCATTAGTAGAATTAATAATCGAGTTAATGGATAGAAACCTAGTCTTTTGTTCTCGTGTTTGCATTGAATTGCAAAACAAAACCGAAATTAATACAAGAGTCTTGGGTCATTTTCGTGAATCAATTAAATTTTCACATCTCATCGCTTCCATTGAAATACCCCGAAAAATTCATTGTAATGATGGCACATTGTTCTTTCTTCTCATGGCGATGAGTTTCGTCTATCCAAAAGCAATTGACATCCAATTTCAAGTCTATTGTGTGTATGGGATTCAATAAAGATTTCTGCAACAGTGTCACCGGTCGATAAACATTCTCCTCTACGGTGGAATAATATGAAATGGTTCGGCTGTCCCATTCATTCATATTTGTTGAATGCCAATCATTGGGTCTGGATGACAGGTAATCAATAATGAAAATGCAGATACATTTTGCACCAATCCGAGTGTCACTCACGGTAGGAGAGCGAGAGTACGAGAGTGAGAAGTCGAAAAAGAAAAGAAAGGAGAGACGAAAAATTGTGAGAAAAATACATTGATTACGCTCTGAGTCGCTGAGTTACTGAGAATGTCTCGTTGACATCATTGCGGAAATTACATTCGCAGCAAGGAATATTATGGTGAAATCCATCGTTTCAAGTCGGAAACAGCTGCGCCGAACTGACACAATATTAATTAAATTAAATATTATTATTTTATTTTTTTCTTCGTTCATTTTCTACCGTAACCATATCGTATCAAGAAAGGAAATGAACAACTCTTACTCCTGCCGAATCCCCATCCAAACTGAATTCGAAAAATCCGAAGATTTTGCAGCTTAGCTACAGCCCGAAAATCCATCCAAAATATTGAATCGCTTTATCACTGTTCAATCTGACGTTTATTTGTATTATTATGATTTTTATTCTGTTTTATTGTATTTTCTTTTCAATATCTTCTCAATTTGCAGTAGCTCGACGACGTCGTTTCGCCGAAATACCGGATTTTTCCTCAAGCAGCAAACGAACATCTTGCCAAACTTTTCGGGTAAAATCGCAAGCGATGAAGAGTGTCGACACACATACACACACTGATTGGGGGAAAAATGTGCAAAATGAAAGTCGACACTAATATTAAATCTGAAGCATGGAACTCAACTGAACTGTTAGATATAGCATATATTTATGGGCTAAAAACACATCCACCGCGTGTCTCTTGTATAAATAAATAATATTATTATCACGATTCCTTCTCTATTGTTCGATAGTGTCATTCGAAATTGCATGATTTTGTGAAATCACACATTTTTCCGTTGGCACAACGTTGGCGTCGGTTGCTGCTCTGCGTCTACTACTGCATACTATATTGCTTTTCGTACCGTCTGCGTAAATATTTTCTCTCATATTTTCAACGCCAATCTACCGAATGTATAGCATCATCATCTCTTATTTTCATTGTAAATATACAATAAAGTGTCGAATTATTTCGTTTTTTCAAGCTTTCTCGTCGATTGGAAGCAAATGTTGATCTTAACAAAATGCTCGAAATAATATTGTGACAAGGGAAAAAACATCGGCATCAAATATGATGACAAATTTCCATTCAGCACTTCAAACAATGACACTTTACTTGCTTCGTCGCAACTCAATGCTATGATGTTTTGACCATTTGCAAGTGTGTTGTTTTGGAATGTTTCATTGGCCTTGTTTGTTATGTTTTGAAGCCGTTCTTGGAAATGCTGAACCGAAAACGATGAACTTCACGAAATCAAAGGAACGAATTCCAGGTAAAGTAAAATGCGTAGAAAAAGATGGAATTACCTTTCGGATCAACTGTTTTCGCCATATGGGTTGTGGATTTAGTATGATGAAAGATAAAATTAGAGGATCGACGGGATTTTCGTCCGTGATCCAATTTTGTGCACGTCAAATATATATATGTCAATAATAAATGCCATTTCACAAATTAAATAAATATAAACACAACATTTCTCATCTTTGGTCCATTTATTTTCAATTCGATCCATCGCGGTGAAAACTCGGCAATACGGAAAATAAGCGTGGAGAGAGATAAACGTAAGAAGAAAAAAACACACTAAAACATTTTGCTGGCCATTGGAAATCAGTTTATGTTAAATAAACACACCGAAAATCCGAAATCGTTGGCCCTTATCTTTTGAGTACTTCGAAATCAAAAGCGATTCAGTGTTTTCTCTTCTTCTTCTTTTCTTTGTGGAATACAATTTTACCATCAAAATCCCCAAAGGATGAGCGTTTTACTTTTGAGAGCAATTTCATTTAATTAACTTTACAGTCTTAATAGTGCATATTTGGTGGGGGAGCGAAACGGAGAGAGATAAACGTAGACAGGAAGGGGGGACGAAATACAAAGTGAAAACATCAAAGTTAGCAGATTATTCTAATCCATTTAGCCGATTTCACCGATGATTAAATAATCATAATTCGCTTTGAAACACCGATTTGGTTCGAGCCATCATCGACGTTAGCTCAAACTCTCAGACTCAGAATGGCTATATCTAACCGTTTTGAACTTTGGAACGGTGACTCATCTATTACAATTTTGATTATGCTTGAAATCCATGGGCTTTCACACGTTCTCTACAGCACCAAAACAGAGAGAGAAAAATATTATGATTATTTTCCCCGGTCGAGATTACACGTAGACGGTACGCAGAGAAGATAAAACGAAGACAATATTGTTGATACTCTCTTCGGGTACTTGAATGGAATCAAATACGCTTAATCCATCTGATTTGTTCCAGCCGGTCGATCCATACGCAAATACTCTATGCGAATAATGTTTTATAACTCTCGGAGAGGAATAGCAAGCAGCAAATCTGCCGCATTATCGAAAATACACATTCATTGCAATCAACCATGTTTTTACATCACTCCGCCCCACAAAACGATACTTATTACGATGCTGGATTAGTTGTTTTTTCGGTGTTGTTGTTACTGTTGCTATTGTTGAGTGTATACTCTAGGCTACGATGTGTACCGTTATAGAAAAGCTGACATCGAGATTATTATTATGCAGAGTTACAGTTTCCAAAATTAGGGCTTCGGATAATAAACCGACTCTTGACTCGATTTCATCCCACTCTTGACTGAATTATTCATTTCGTTTCCTGTTCAACATTTCATTGCAACCGGAAAAGGCGGTTTTGTTGTTCTGTCTTTTATGTCATCATCTGGTAAAACGCAACAAATTGTGACGAACGGCGTTTAATATTTCAGATCGAAGCGTATGCAGAAAATAGTTTGTTTTTTTCCCATCATTTTTTTTTATTACTGGTTTTGATTTGATCTTCATATTTATTTTATGGGTAATGTGAATCGTTTTCAAGAAATAAAACAGTACCATTTTGCCAACTTTTGAATGTGTTAAATTCATTTTTTAGGTATGCATTTCTAACCCGAATCTCTTGGAGTAACTGATTTTTCTCTCTTCCTCTTTTTTCCTCTCCCTCTCTCTATGTCTCTCCATCCCACAGAAAAGGGAAAAACTATTGAAATGTGAAAATGATGGTTTTGGTTGAACGGAAGGGACAAACACTGACGCACAAGTCAAAAGTGAAGATGATGGTCGATACAGCAGTTTGCTTTTTATGAGGATGAAAACCGTTTTCCTCGAGAGTTGTTTTTTTTCTTGGTTGCTTTCAAAGAACCTTCTTTCGGTTGATTTTATGCGCATCAACAAGCATCAAACTGTGAATCAAATGTGCGTGTTTTGTTTGTGGTTTCTTCCTTTTTATTCATTAAAATTCGCTTCAAATTGGAATGATAAAATGAAACACGATGCGAAGGTTGAAATTCAATCGGAAAGTGTGTAATATATACTTGGAATAAGTAACACTTGACTTAAAACATACCATTATTAGCCTAAAAGCTTGAGTCAAATTGAACGATAAACTGGTGAAATTTCGTGTGATAGCTTTTCCGATTCTATTAAATTGAAATCATTTGAAATTGACCTTTTTCTACGCGTTACCAAACGAAAATAGACGTTTCACTTGACTAAAAGAGTGTACGCAACTCATACAGATTATCAAATGTGGTGAAAAATGCTTTCATCCCACGTTTCAAACTTTATTTTAAGTGTGTAATATTGTGACTTTCTGCACTTTTCGATAGCGTCACGCGCTTGCTGAACAAGACAAGAAAAAAAAGGATCGAACGAGCAGAAAAGTCAAAAGGAGAAATGATTGCAACGTGACGCGCATTAAGAGTAACGAAAAACAACGTTTGCTATCTTATGTAAATGAACGACTCACTTTGGAACAAACGCGGCACAGCACACACACACACACACTCCCCACGAAAATCATAAAACAAAAGAGAAGCCGTGCGCAACAAATTCTTGAGTGGCTTGCCGACGGTGGTTTACATTTGAAATCACAATTTCGGTAATCATTTGAAGTGTTTTGAATGAAGCAAACGTGCATTATTAATGGTTTCACCGGAATAAACCAGCCAAACGTACAAATTTGGTTTGCCGTTGAATTTTTCGTGGGAAAATTCTGTTTTTGTCACATTTTGCATTTCTTTTCTTCTTTTTTTTTGTTGACAAACAAGCACGATCCCACATCAATTTTTGGATTTGGTTTTGATTCACCATTTTTACCTCATATGACTAGAGGAAAGGTCCATCGTTTGTGACAAGTGGAGAGAAATCTCCATTTGAACGCAGATGATCGTCAGCATCATTATCGCTCCCATTACTTGGAATGGTTTTTGCATTTTGCCATCGAATTGATACAAAGTAACGATGGACGGTGTGTGACGGGTGTGTGACAATGGAACCAGAAATTCAACTGAATCAAAAATGCACTTTAATTTCAGTGTGCATTGTAACCAATGAAGATTTGAGACTGGTTTAACAGCCCCAATACCATTTATGAATCAACTGGGAATCTAATCGGATCAAAAAGTGTACATTCGAAATACCATATGCATGCGCATACATTAAGCAATGATGCAAACTAGCTGTATGTGATATACGTAAAGCATTTATGTCACAACTAACAGCGCCATCTAACATCGTAATGGAATTATTCCAATGGATATTTCTTTTTTTATTAGCGAATATTCACTTAAAAAGTGTAAAAAATAAAAATTGATAGATCAATATGTAGAAACTTTTAATTTGCGTGAGATTAATATTTTATTATTGTAGAGAAAAATTTAAAATTTAAATTATTACTTAGTCACTTCACTTGTGTACAAAAGTTCAAGTTTTAGTGCTTTGGGTAAAGCTATTGAATGAACGTTAGCAACTCCACGTATGTTTACATTCGATGACAGCTGTCAGTGATACATTGAAATATTTACGGGGTTATAACGTAAATGATGTTTCCACTCGCGAACAATATTTATATAGTAATGTTTTCATAAATTAAACAATCCTGTGGCATGATAATAATTCCAGACATGGATTTTAAACTGTTAAAACTACGGTGATGCTGACTGACTCAATAAACCGACTGACTCAGTAAACCACGGTTTTCAATGACGTTTAACAAATGAAGAAATGAATTTTATGGTATTCTATCATTTTTGCAAGTATGCGATGAAAATTGTGTGAAAAAGATGCACAAAATATGTTGTAAGTGCTGTTTGTGGTAATCAAACATGAAAATGTTCGTGATCTAAACAATACCAACGATGAATTTTTCATGCCGCAAAAGAACGGCAACCTAACCTCCAAAGTTTAGCGGCTCTATGATTGCACCGACTCAATCAAAATATTTCATACTGCGCATTTTTTTCTCATTAATTTGAAGAAAATTTTTGTTTGACCAAATTATTTTCATGAAACAAACTCATTAAAAACTCAGGTTTATATTTTTATATAAAACATATTCGAAAAAACCATGGGAGATTTATGCCTTGGGCGTTAGCACTACAAATTCTTCCAATGAATTTCCTTAGTTTCGGTTTAATGAGTCATAGATATGGTTTATCGAGTAAGTCGTTAGTCGCATATCAATAATTGTTGTGAATCCAATAAAAATCAGGATTATAGAAATAAACTGAAATAATCATTGATTTCTTATGAATTTCCTTTTTTACCTTATTAATTGGATACTTATGGTTTGGGCGTTAGCACTACAAATTCTAGCATTGATTCAGGTGTTAGCCTTCAGTCAATGTTCGATGTGAACTCAACAAAAGTCAAAATTACTGAAATAATCATTGGTTTATTATAGCATTTTTTGCTTACTTTTATTTTCAGAAAATCAATGTAAAAATGTTGTTCTTTACACATAATTATACATAAAATAAAGTCTGCAATTCGAAAATTTGAAATTCCAAAGTACGCGCCATCACCACTGACTTTGACAGCTATGGGATTGAAGTATCTACCGTTTTTGAATTGTATTATTTTTTATTACGAAGTTAAACAAAATTTAGTTCGAGTTTTTCTCAATCAAGGAAAAATGCATATTCTTATGACTCACTAAACCGAATCAGAAATAAAAGTAATTGCAACATTCCAATTTGACGGATGGATCAAGCGTTTCGAACGTCTGAACGTTTGATCGTTTGAACGTTTTTTTTAATGTTTTGAAGCTTGACCGTAAGCATCATAGCTTTCTTCTAACGATTGTAGATGGCGCTATTCTTGTGCGTGTCACTTAATTTGCCTCATTGCATTAAGAGATGAATAATAAAAGCTGCATCGAATAATCTAAAATTAAAATAATGGTTTGAAGCATTTAAAATGAAACAGATGTTCAATCTTACAGCAAACAAACACGGATCACCATGTCAAAAAAGTGTTGTGTCGAATAGAAATGTTGGCGAAAAAAAAAGATAAATTTGGTTAATAAATTATGTTAATCTGTGGTCAAAAGCGCATGCAATTTATTTGCACGCCGTTCATTATTATTTAATTCATAATTAATTCACTATAAGCGCAGCTTGGACAGTAATCGTATGGTGAAACAATCCATTTTGATACGTTTTATCACGCGCGCACGCTGCGTTGTGTAACCATTTCATGTGCAGGTGTAAATATGTGCTTATAAGTTATCGTTAATATTATCACACAACATTAGCATTATTAGTTGGTGCTAAAAGTACACAAAAGAGCAAAACAAAAGAGCGAGCGACAACATCGCACGGAAAATAGAGCGACATACGTATAGAAAGAGAGAAGAAAGGTGCTTAGGTTCTGGTGGGAGAACGGTGTGGCGCCCGATAAGTATGCACGGGCACGATACAAGCTCTTTCGCATATTTAGCAACATTACACACAATGAAAGAGAGAGAAACAGAGAAAGAATGAGAGTCTTTGGTTGCTATCGCTTGAGGTGCATGTTTAGCAGCTAGCCGCTCCACTATTAATATTCTATTAACTTAGTTTTCATCTGCACATGTTTTCAGCTCGGGATTAGCACATTTGGCCGACAAGAAAATCCCCTAAATGCCATGCAAACAGATATATATGTGACATAAAAGAAGACATAAGCTTTACTGTGTATGAGAGGTGTAGAGTTGGTTTGGTTTGGTCCGTGTGTATATGTATGTCTTTAGTCGCATCTTTTTGTGTTTATTTTTCAGCGCGCGCGCACGTGCGCTCACCCGCACACTCGACGACTGAACCATAGAGAGAAAGAAACAAAAGTGCGTAGCGAAGAAGAAACGGAAATAAATTTATTGCTGCCAGAGGTGTTGATGATAATCGCACTTAATGCAATGAAATTTTTTCCTCCCTCGCTCTCGCTCTCTCTCCCGCTCTCTACCTGTACCAATACACACTGGACATGTTTATGTTTTCTTGACGTTTTTCCAACTCGATTTTCTTTTTGCTGCTTATGCTCACGTGTTTGTTCCACTTTCATCGTTTTGTTTGAGAACTTTTATGTGAATTGAACAAGAACCAGCATTTCGATGCGAACAGAATATTTCTACAGTTTTATTGTCTTGAAATGGTGTGTGTTTTTTTCCATCGGTTTTACCTAGTGGGTTTTGTTTATGCCAAAAAGTGCCAGCTTTATGTGGATTTGTACCGAAAGTATTTGTCGCACTGGGGAGCTACATAATCATAAAAATTATCCGAAAATCACTTTTATTTGCCGAAAGGAGAGGAAAAAATTGAACATACTGATTTTATCGAACGAACCGCTCTAAAAAATAGAGAAAAAAACCATGGCATTGTTCCGGTTTGTGATGACTGTTTGACGACATTCAAAATCCAAAAATTGCGACCATTTATTACAATGTGTTAAAGGTTAACAATTACTCCGATTTTGAGAGAGGGAAAAAAGGTATTTTCATCCATTTTTAATAGAGCTAGAACATTCAGAGCTCGGCCACGCGGGAAAAAAGCACGTGAAAAAATTTAATCGATTTTGCGGATTGAATGAATGCGGTTAGCTATCGGAAATCAGCAAATCATTTATATCCGGAATTAATTCATGAGCATACACCATGATCCATGGATAACAACGGTAGCACATATATAATGAAAAATATCTAGTAAATCTGTCTGCATGGAAATAAATATGGCAATGTTTCAACCTGCAATCACTCTCTTCCCTCTCTCTACCTTTTCTCTTTGTCGTTCGCTTTTTGCACTAATCCTCTCTCTCTCTCTGAACCCAAAAAAAAACAATCTGATACCATTCACACACAATGTCAGAGCGTAAAGCTTCTTCCGAATGCAACTTACAGAAAGCATTGACGGTGTTAGATGCTAATCCCTCGACTAATGCTGTTTACAAATCCGAAAATTGACAAGTGAACATGTGAAAGTATTAATTTCATTGTCAATTGCAACAAAAACCGATCGAAAGCATTTGAATAAACATTATCGACACAATTTCCGTTCATTTGCAACGACTGGTGGTAAATTGGTAGCTATGAATACTTTAGTGGGATGCCATTCGGCTTTCAATGATCATTTGGCTGAAATATTCGTTGTAGATTTGGTAAAATAAATTAAGAATTTCGATTGTAAAAATGAGTGAAGAATGAGTCTGAACCCGGAAATACAGAGCACGCTGTAATCGATATGAATTGTTGATCATTAAGCGCGTAGCCCGGGACCGTGGAGATAGAATTTCGTGTAAAATTATTTTGGGAATTTGTGAGAGAACCAAACATGTATTTGAATATTGTAAATGCTTCACATATGGACACATATGGTATGCGATGAAAATGCATCGGTTTTTTTTCTTGCTTGTATTTCGAATCGCACGCGAAAATGCTCCCCATCCAACGTTCAAGAATATTGCCATCGAAATCGTCGTCGATTGCAGTTTCAAAATGCTAAAGACATTATATGCAATATAAACAAATCTTGTCATTTAGAATCGATTCGACGAATGTTCGCTCGTGCGACAGAAAGCGAGCGAAACATTTTTGCCGGCTGATACATTTTCAAACGGATTGAAGAAAGCAGTTAAAGGTAAATGGCGAAGACAACAGATGTGCCTGAATCGAGAGATATTAAAATGAGATTTAGCGGCTATTAGAAAATCAGCTCCACATGTGACCGAATAAAAAGCGATTTCTTTTGTGTAAAAATGATTGAAATGAATGAAAAGGCTTCGAAATAGAAAGAAAAAACGCGCAAAATTGCGACGCGGATGAAGAAAATCTGTATGACATCAGTGGCGGAATTAAAGCATGAATAAGCCACAGCAGAAATACCGCAAAATCGTTACGAACAAAAAAATAGGAAAAATAGTCGAGAAAAGTTCGCGAAGCATACAATCACGTTAAATTATGACAAGTTTTTTTTTTTGTAAAATGTTCTAATGTTCGTGGATTGCAACGATATTTTGTGCGATTTTTTTTTGTTCATCGTCCTATCGCCCGTTCTCATTACAGCAAATTTTGTGAGCAATTTTTTTCCCGTCAAAAATCATAAAAACTACACATTTACAAACTTTTTTTTCCACCGGTTTTCCATTCACTTTGAGTTCCGATAGATAGTGTGTGCAACCCATATCGCTGTGGATAGAAGAAGCAAAAAAACACTGTGCGAATGAATGTGGAGTCGGTGTAAAAAATTGTTATAATCTTAAATGAGATTAAAATTTCAAATTGTTTCCTTTGGGGCACGTCTTAATCGCGGATATTAGTAATAGTATGCGAGCGACAGCACCATTCCAATGAACGATGACTGTTGAAGATGGGTGCGATGAAGGGATTTCACACGTTACTTTTTTTCATCTTCATTATAACCAGACAGAGAGTACTTATGAATCGAACGCTCCAGTAGACGCTCAAAGAAAATAAAAATGAAGACCAAAACCAAATTGAACATTTTCCGACAGCATTTCAATGTGCTGCTGCAACAACGAACGTCAAACGAATTTCATATTCATCGAACGCATCTCTTCTACTCGCACGGGCTCTCGCTACCGTGATATAAATAAATACTTGGCACTTCCACATATTACTTTCGGAATAACGGTGCATACATACCCGGCGAACGGGATTCCATGTGCATGTGCATATATTATGATGGTATTTTCAGTCTATCGTCGTCTCATATTTAAAGCGATTCTAATTTTAAGCAACACTTTTTTCGACAAGGCATGTTCTCCCGTTGCATAAATAATGCATTGAATTGGCTGCGGAACATATAAAACGATTTCCCCTGTTTTCACTTCGATTTTTGCTTAAAGCGTCAAACTTAACATGCAGCACGTACTCTACGAAAAATATGATAATTATCCCATTTTTTTCTCCATTTTTTTTTCTCTCTTTCTCGACTTTTCTACTACGACTCCAACAACACAACGGAAGAATGAATATGCTCGATCTGTACGCTGCTGCACCTGAACATTGCATACTCATTTTTCGCGCACGGAATCGCTCGCAGCCACAGCACGGCTCAACCGGTGTAGATAGCTGAAATAAATGGATATGTCATAAATGAACATCTTGCATGTATGAATATACTCGCTTTTTTTGCATAAGGATACTATTATGAACATATTGATAGTATAGCACACTATTTTCAGTGCATTGCCTTAATTCTGTGTATTCCTTCTAAATTTTTTTTTTTATGCATACCAGTTTTCAACTAGTTTTAAATCACAAAATAGCAATTGTTACTATCAAATTTCATTGGTCAATCATTTCGGGAAAATAAAAAGAACACAATCGCCGATTTGTTTTATTCAAAATGAACCTTAACTATAGTTAATTGATAGCTATTGGCAAAAGGCAAATGGTGAAAATTCGTTTGATCATGGTGAAACATGAGTGCATCTATCGTGAATGAGGGACCTATGGGAATCGAACAACTACATTTCTTGTGATGCTAAAAAGGAAAAAAAACGCGTAACAATTTTATTTTGTCAAATCATTTCAATAAAAGTTGGCAACAGTCACAAGATCTCTCAATGGAGAAAGAAAAATTATGCTTGCTATTAAAAGATTTCCAATAAATTGAAGTAAAATGCTTTATAATTCCCTTTTTTTCCATGAAAATACACAATTAAAATATGACATTATTTATTTGGTTAGAAAAAAGTGTCTGTGCTTTATGACGTTCGAAGTGGTTACCGCGCGTCTTAATTTGCAATGCACATTTAACAGTCTATGGGTTGTTTCTTCTAGCTATCGACCGAAGCCATTAATTATAATGGTCAGTCAGATATGAAAGCGAAGTATATCGCACTCAACCAAATGACCACCATAAAAGCCACAATTCAAATCATTAAATGAGAAATGGCGAACAATTGTAAAATAGAAATCAAGTCGAATGGATGGTAAGTGTTTGGCAAAGTATCCGAACTGAAAGTGTCATGAACCTGGTTCTGCCACAAATCGGATATGTGCCAAGTCTTAATGTCTTCACTCATATTTCTCCATCCCCGTTTTCATGCACGCGAGAAAAAAGACCAATACAACTGAACAAAAGTAAAACGACGAAAATAGAAAAACACTTTTATTTCTGTTTTTTCTCCATTTATTTGCCCGTGTGAATTGTTTCTCTTATCACAAGACATTTATAATGGACTGAAAATAATTTTTCGCTGAAATAATTGTTTCACGCGTTAGTGTCTTCTTTCGCTCTCTCTCTCTCTCTCTCTCTCTCTCTCTCTCTCTCTCTCTCGCTCTATAGCACGTTATTCATTGAACCTGGCGTGGAGCATTTCGTTTGTTGAAAATTGTGTTTTCATTCTTCTGCTCATTTTTCCAAGTGCACACACACACAATTGTGCCGAAGCCGAAAGTTGAATGAAGTGCTTTTACTGATTCATGTGTGAGATTTGGCGCAGACAATACACTTTTAAGTTATTTGTGTTGCAGACAGCACAAAATACGAAAGACAAATGCCATGCCAAGAAGAAACAGCAAAAATACAACAAAAGCAACAAAAAAAACAGCGAAGGAAAACAGGAACAACGGAGAAAGTGAACAAAATGTTTGGTTGTCTACAAATACAAAACGGAGTGAAGAGCAAATTTAAGATTTATGTGTATTTGCCATTATCATCGCACTTTATACAACGACTTCGTTTTGTGCAAATAAACGCGCGCGCCTCCGCGAAAGAGATTGAAAATGTACATTTGGCATTGCATGAGTTTCTGAGTAGATGGGAGAAGAAAAAAACAATCGAGAGTAGTAAAAGAGGAGTATAATCAAGGAGTATCTCTTTCATGTTGCTGAAGAGCGAGATCTGATGTTAAGAGTTAAACTCATGCTTGGCGGCATGCTGAAGGTTTTCATTTTTGCGTAAATTTATTATCTCGCTAAGATTCGTCTTGACGCTGCAAATGTATAAAATATCCAAAATGAAATGCTTTTCGAACTGAAGAGAAGTTAATTTTCGAATAAAATTTCTCGTACATTCAATACACTTTGGAATTCATACAGAAAATAACAGTAGTTGCATAATTCGAGTCATTGAAACATGCAATAAACTCTTTATAAACGTGCACCTCGTTTTTCGAAACCAAATTCGGTTGTTTTATCAAATGCTTGAATAAATAAAACGTGTTTACAAACACTTCCATACGATTTGGATGGATGCCCACAGCCATTACATACCCAGTCTTTGAGTTGATGTTAACCTATATGTCTGTTCTTGCTCCATTTACTTATTTATTTAGCTGAAAGTCAAGTTCAAACAATGGCATTTTGCATTTTGGTCCGGATATAATCAAATCGAATATTAAATGTAATTGTATTCTGCTCCGAAAGCCCGAAGTTATTGCCCTTTTTCTCATAACAAATTATCAAGTTCATAACGATTAATTTTGTAAAGCGGGTGGGAGTTCAGTTCGATGCGCATCGAATTCATACGGTTGCGAAATTAGCCTTCCAGTTATCATATTATTAACAGCGATGTTAATAAATATTAACATGGATGTTAATGAAATATTATCATGAATAAAAAGAATTACATTGGTAATCCCAAACTTTTCCGTACCGTTGGCCTGCGTTGTCTGTAGGTAATTTTGGTTATTTTTTGTGAATTTTCTTGAAATAAAGGCAGAGAAAATATAATAATAAAAATAAAGTGAAAAATCGGTCACTTTAACTAAAACTTCGACGATTTTGTATGAGAGGTACCCGTAAACCGATTCCTATTGGCTTCAAACTTTCTGAGGTTTCATTTTTTGGAGAAAAAGAAAATTTCGACAAAAATTGAGGACAAAAAATCAAACTTCTGCAAATGCGATCAACATGAAACTTTCAGAATCTTATTTTTTCTCCAAAAAATGAAACCTCAGAAAGTTTGAAGCCAATGAGAATCGATTAACGGGTACCTCCCATACAAAATTGTCCAGAAATCGGTAATTTTAGTCAAAACTTCAAAAAGTTTGTATGGGAGGTACCCGTAAATCGATCTCGATTGGTTTCAAAATTTCAGAATCTTAATTTTCTCCCAAAACATGAAATCCCAGAAAGTTTGAAGCCAATCGGATTCGATTTACGTATACCTCCCATAAAAAAGTGTCAATTTTTTGAGGTTTTTCTTAGGGCAAGTACCCCAGGATCAAATCGAAAATGGCTCATCTTCGAACTTAAACTAAGTTTTTCGGATACAAAACTTTTGGGACTTTCAGATTTTGATTATCTCCATTATTTTTTGAGTTATCGTGTTAACAAACACCAACGATAACGACAACGACAACGACAACGACGGCACACGAACGGAAAAGTGTCTCAAAAAGTGGTTTTCTACGCGTTTCATGAGTTTTTATGATGATCTAAGCTAATTTTGCGAAAAAAGTTTTCGGGACCAATTCCTATACTTTCCCTTGACACGTTGTGTACGGAAAAGTAAAATCGTAATAATATAGTATGATCCAAGATCGCTTAATAGACGAAGAAAAACGACACGCAGCCCTCTGGGCGAGGGACATTCAAAACAGTCATCGTACATATATTGAGCGGGCACTATCGATGCGTTAATTTGTGTGAATGCATTGTGTAAACGACAATGTTTGTGTTCAATATGTGTACGATGAAAGCTTCGAGCATTTCACGCGTAGAGGCGTCTTGGCGTCTCACGTCAAATCTTACCCATGTATTTGTATACAAAGAAAGCGACCTTGTATGATCATACTATCGGTATTAACATCGCATGTTAATAATATATTAGTATGATAATACCGGTATTAAGTTAATACTATTAACTAGTAAGTAATAGCGATATTAACAGGCGATGTTAATAACGTATCAGTTGTTAATACCGCCTAGTTAATAATATAGTATTAATAATCATTAATAATATATTATTAACTGTGCAGCTATAAACCGAACAAAGGAATTCGTACTTCAAGCTGCGTTCAACTTTTCAAATATTCCGTGAAATTTTTAGATAAGACTCAAAACAATGCCTTGTTGAAGAGTATGTATTGTGAAGTGAAAACCACATTATACAGAGCAAAAGTAACCATAACTGTATCGCTTCATTCATACAAACGTTTTGGCTTTCTCATTTTCTTGTGAGAGAATTTACAATGAAATGGTCTTAGCATTGATTCAAAATATTGGATTTGGTGTCTAATATAGAGAGTCTCTATTAGAGACTCTGTATGGTGCTACGCATCAATATAGTGAAATGGGTTTCATTCATGTTAATAATATCATGGAGTGAACAACATCACATATCAAATTTAGTGAAAACACACAAAACACCAAAAGCAAAATGGAAATGACACAAAAACCTATAGATACGTATTGAATTAAAAAAAAACGATTAAAATAGAAAACAATCGTACAACAAAATCAGCGTTTTTGTTTATTCATTCATATTTTTCCCACATAAAAAGTGTTCATTTTTTCTAGTTTACTAATTGCTTTTATCCAAAGCAAAAATCACTGCATGAAATGCATCGAATTTTTAGTTCAATTTCTAATCCCAGTAATAATCGGGCCTGCCTGATGTGATGGCAATCATTTCTTGGTCGAGTCGTCGTATTCGTCGGTTGATATCTGTGAACTTAGCGTCGATTAATTGCAAAATATTCTGTTCCATAATGTGAAATTGTTCATAAATAAAATCGCGTATGTCGTCGTTGATTTTCGGGCGTTTCTCGTCATAGTTACGAATGGTGCAATGGTGCTTGTGCTCATCGCTATGTTCATCGCCCGACGGGCACCCAATCGAATCGGATAAACATTCGGATTTGTGATTGACATTGCTTCCCGTCTTCATCGCTTGCATCGAATAGGTGGTAGCCTTAATTCGATTGCCATCAATGTTAAGAGTTTCAAGTTGAGACACGATGCCATCCAACTCCACTCTTAATATTTCATTGAACGACACATCCAGTGCATTCAGACTTGGCATTCGATTGTTTGGTACATCGAATCGCATCAGTTTATTGTGGCTCAAATCCAGCAGCTGTAAGTTGTTGAGCGTGTCAAAAATGTGTGCGTCAATGTGAGCGAGCAGATTGTACGATAAATTCAGATATTGCAAACGATGAAAATGTGTTACATTTGCCATGGATTCCATGCGATTGTTGGCCAAATGCAATGTGACAAGTGTATTTTCATGTGGTTCACTCAAATTATCCAAATTGATTTCGCGAATTTCATTGTTTGCTGCAATCAATGTGTGCATACGTTGGCTGAGTTGACAGATTTGGACGCCCGTATTTCGTACATCAACCGCTGCCACACCATTCAGCCGCATCAAGTGATGCGCTGCGACAACTGGATTATCGTACATTGAAAATGTTTGCATTGACCTTGGTGGTTCGGGCTGTTGCTGTGCACCACTACGCACATCGGCTATTTGGTTTGCATGCAAATGCAGCACATTGATGTTGGGCATCGAATCGAAAAGTTGCCAGTCAATTGCCCGAATTCGGTTGTTGTTTAATGTCAAAACGCGCAAATACAACAGCTTCTCAAACCATTGTGGCTGGACTACGGTTAATTGATTGTTGTGTAAATACAAATATTTGATCGAATAAGACGTGAAAATGTTTTCATTTAAATTTTGCAGCAAATTAAATGACAAATCTATTGATGCCAGTTTTGGTGCAGCATCGAATGCGAACGGCGCAATGTTGTCGATCTCATTGTGTGACACATTCAAACGAAGTAGTGAATTTGCATTCAGAAAATCGGCCGACGCAATTGATTTCAAGTATTTTTGGGTCATTTTAATGCTTTCGATGCCTGGATATCGATCGAAAAAATGCGCCGGCATTTGTGGATCGCTTGATTCAATGATTATTGCATCCGTTGCATCTTGTTCGCGGCAATTGAACGTACCATCGAATCTCTTCCATTCACCTTGTACATTCAAATCAGGCCCCACCCACGTTTGATACACCAACTTCAACGGATAACCAACAGTCGAAATATTCACAAAAATCACCGATTGATTACGCGCCAACACATTGGACAAATGAAAGAACAACATGCAGCACCAAACGGTTGATTGCGACGTTCGATGCCTAGAATAAAACAACAATGCTTTGAACATTAACAGCTAATTCCACTTGAATGATAACAATAATAATGAACTTACGGCATTTTTCCGTCTCCCTCTTTTTGTTTTCCTCTTTGTCTTGCTCTATCTGTTCCTCCTTCTATTTTTCTCTCCCTCTCTTTCTCGCACCGACTGGTTTACTATTTTGCAGTAAACTAGTTTTTGTTTTGTGCTTCTGTGCCGCCGCTTCGCTTGAGGGTTTTTGAATGACTGAAGTTCCACTCGGTTTTTATGGCTTTGTGGAGTGTGTGAATTTTACGAAAAACAAACACGCTGATGATATATACCTACGTGTCGATTTTTATTGCACTATACAGATTATCACCTGGTAGAAAAAAAAGATCACACGGTCAATAGGATTGATTTTTGTTTTCGAAATTTTTTTGATCATCTGATATTTAGTTCAGCTCATGAATAGTATAGGATTTTAAAAACCCTAACTAAAACTCCGGCTTGCAATGCATGGCCGGAGAATGCGAGTGAAATGTGATAATATAGAAAGCTTCCGATGACATTGGACACGTAACAAAACAACGGGTAACACATAAGGTTTGCCTGGTTTTATTTTTGTTTTTCATTTGCCAATTGTGTTTGTTAGCAGTTTACCAACTGCCCAATGATGATTCACACCCTGTAGCCGATACATCATTTGTGTAACAAACTCGTGTGAAATTATATACATCAGATAACTGTGTGTGTGTTTGCCAGACTCGATCTCCGTTGCTGTACTGTCATTTCTCGTTCGCTCAATAAATGTTTCTTTTTAACCGGCTTGTTTTATTTACGTTGCATTTTATCTCAGTCAAAACAGTTTTCGTCGGCATACAGACGGCGGCGCGCACATACAAACGGCAGATTGACAACACCGATACAAACAAGAGAGTAATAAAAACCTCCGAATGCATATGAAAACTTGACATTTGGATGAATGTGTGATAAGCTGAATTTGTGTAGAAGCTCTTTCATTTAATGTGTTCAATAGTAGCACAATGTTGTGTACCGGATTTTATTTTTGCCGGTGTTCGGTAGCATATAGTTCAAATGAATTGAATGAAATAAAAGGAATGTTTAGAATGCGACACAAACATTGTATAGTTTTTGTGTTATCTTTTAAGTGGCGTCTCGTAAAAAAATATACACACACAGTATGATTAACTACCATATATTTTGCACTTTAAAATGTTTATTGCATTCTCGTTTCCATGTTTGCCGAGAGTGGAATTTCAAAATTAGAATAAACTACCACAATACTGCACACATTGTGTCCACAGCAAAAATCTCAAGCAGCAAACAAAAGAGTTCGAAATGAATAAAATGCCTCGTCAAGTTGGTATGTTGAGTGGCCGATATGGTACTGATATACTGAATGCATAAAACTGGTTGGAGAAATTGCATGTATACCGAACAGACGGGCGACAAAACAAGAAAGAGAAAGGTGTTATATCGAAAACATACTCTTCACGACACCGAATGAAATATATGTGTGTGTGTGTGTGTGTGTGTGTGTGTGTGTGTGTTGACAAGATTTCAATGCCATAAAAAACGTGAATAAATATGAAAAGATTTCCGTTCGAACGGCAGCAGCTATTTATATTCAATGAACAAGAAAAAAATGTTCGAGATTTGTGAAGCATTTATTGTTTCAAAAGATGAATCATAATAATCGAATCAAACTCTTCTTTCACAACAGCCTATAATTTTAATTCCGTTCATTGGCTTCAACAATAACTGTATCAATTTTGCAACACTGTGGCCAACTTGAGTGTCAAAGGTCAGAGAGTTAGTTAATGTTCTGGATTGGATGTTCATTAGACAACACGTGAAATAAAATTTGGATATTTATTTACAACCAAAAACCGATATTTGAATTTACAACTTGAACAATAACACCATGAATTGGTTTGCTTGACACTTCCAATCGAAATTTCAAATCTTCCATTTTCATGTGTGTCGAAAATCAAAATTTCCGAAGCAATTTGGTCAAAATTGTCTTCAACGAGATAAATGCAAATCGTTGTCCAATTCAATTTCACGGACCGTTACTGAACGCCACAAATGCGAATGGGTTTCGTGTTGAGTTGGCTTCTCGACCGAAATGATCTGGATTAAATTCATCGGCATCTTCGCCCCAGACATCTTTGCGTCGATAATAGCCGAGACAATGACTGACGATAATAGCCGGTAATGGCCGAGACAATGACTTCCGTGTCGGTTGGTATCACCCCATTAATCAGTTCTGTATCTTCGGTGCAATGCCGAATTAAAAAAGGCGCCGCTGGATGCATTCGCAGTGTTTTCTTTATAACTTGCTCCAAATAGCTTGACCGATTAATTTGTTCCATTTTGATATCGCAATCTTGTGGCTCAGCACCGAACACCTCATTGATTTCGGCTATGACACGTTGCTCAATTTTCGTAGGCAGCACGAGCATTAGAATGATCATGGCCACTGTGTGCGCAGATGAATCTTGACCAGCAAAGATTATCAAATACACTTGATCGCGAATGCCTTGATCGGTAATGAAGTTGAGAAGTTGAGTCATCATCGTCTTCTTCTATGAAACTCAAATCTTCGTTATTGCTTTGCATGAATTCATCCATCTTTTGCGAGATTATCTAGAAGTAAAGATTTGTAGCATATTTCAAACGGAATTTCAGTCAAAAATTGGAAAAACAATACTTACATTCTCTTGTAAGGCCTCGGAAATTGCAATCGCCGCACATTCTTGTCCAGAGTTTGACTTATCCGCCAGATATATGCTATGGCATAAAAAAATATGATAAGTCAAACTCTGTTCTTGTCGATACCATCGCGTTTGTTGATAAATAGTGTCTGGGTGCAAAAATACGTTTGCAATTCGATATGTAACTGCTGTTAGCCAACTGTGGAGTGAAATTTTGAAAATTACGTCATATATCATTCATCGCCCTTCAAACGATTTCATTCTTTATTCCAACTTACTCCGTGAGTTCTTTCGTATAGTGCATATTTTCACCACTCTGTATGTTCATTTCCGAGCCAATTGCGGTATCTGAATAAAAAGAAACGATGAAAGAAAGAGTTCTAGGTCACGATTTCTTTTGGAGAACTTACGACAAACAACATCCAATGCCCATGCAGAAGTGTACTCCAGCATATCAAAGTGCCCTTTACCGACCACTCGACGCACATTCCAAACGAAAACATTGGCTTTCTGATTGAAAATCGGCAAAAATGACCGACAAATTTGATTGTTGAATGACGTTGACAGCTGTTTGCGTTGTGCCTTCCACATGTGTGCTTTCATTCCATGAAATTTAAGAGAAGTCATATTAGGAGTAGACCATGTTTCCGGTTTAAAGTGATTCTTTGGCTTGAATTTCAAATTCAATAGTTTAACGAGAAAATAATGTACCTGGAGATGAAAAGAGACCAACGCCCCGATTGAAGAATCGATATATTTTGCCTTTTTCAATACACGACTTGAATATCTTCCGGGTGATCGATACTTATAAAACACTTTGGGCCCAACCTACGATAAATGATACCGTTAAAGGTAAAATAATCAAAGAGGAACAAATTTACACATCAGATATTACCAACCAGCTGACGAACGGTGTTTTTCATTCGGTATAAAAATGCTTCATTGTGTCCATCAATTCTGTGGACGAAATCAAGGTCAATTTCAATTTTACTGCAATGACTCATTACCAATGGAAATGAATTCATCTTGAGATTTTAAATTAAATGTCCAGACTGATAGAAACCTTCACTATTCTTTGCCAAAAATTTCAAAGCACAACCCAATAATGGGCAATCATCAACTAACGGCATGTTCCTTGTGATTGTTAAAATTCGACGTTTATAGCGGTGAAATCGAATAAAACAGACAATTGGCCACGTCAGTACAGTCATCACAAATACAATCAGTAGATAATGACGAATTAACCACATTTTATTGAGTTTGAACGATCACCAAACACTCGCTTTAAAAATCTCAATGCAAATGATTTATTCTTATTTTTCAATGTAATTCTGAATGAAGCGTTTGCATGTGATCAATTTACTTCAAGAAAAACTCATTCGCCGTTAAAAGAGCATCAACTTTAATTGAAACGTTTCGAGTTAAATCGTTCGCACGAAGCTACCAAAAACCTTTAATCCAAAAAAATAGAATTAATAAAATAAGTGAATTGAGTGGCCGTTCTATTTTTCATGTGACGTCAATACATCTTGAAAACTTGACAACCTTAAATTGTTGAAAATTGTTGAAATGTTGTTCGAATTTTTTCAATGTATAAAAAAACGTGTTCTTGTATGCTTGAAAAAGCATGTCTTTTGATTCGTTCAATTTTAGTTCATTTATGTCCGAGTACTTACGATGCTTTAGTTGGTTCGAGCATTGCAAACGCTTCACTAAATTTCACATATTTAAATCCAACAAATTTGAATTGCAAACTGTGATGCAGCACCAACGATACGTATCATCTGTTTGGGCGACTGTAGATTCTCCACGAATCGTTTGGAATCATGCAACACCACTCTCTTTTTTCTCCCTCTATTTTTCCAACCATTTTTCTTTGCGGTTTTGATGATATTAGAATAATTTTATTCTATGTCACAAAATCTGAATGTGGGACAAGTCATGTACAGCTCTCGGAGTTCAAATTGACCGGATTTGGTTTTCTCTTTCCATTTTTCCTTCTGCTTCTGTTTGAAATGGGCTGAAACCAATGTCGGTTTGAATTCAAACGGCCGTTTCGGTTTTTTTACTCTCGCTCTGCCTCACTTTTGCATCATACAAACCACTGAAATCAATTTAAAACTAAATGAAATAGATCTATTCGAAGTTCATGTTTTTTTTTTATTTCGATGCCAACCACACGGCAACTTTTCGATTGACATTTCATTTCAATGTGCAAGCCATTTGGTCAGCCCATAACCACTAGATTTGTACAGGCAAAATGTATCTTATCGTTCATCATCCATTCAATGAAAAGAGAGAGGGAGAGAGAGAGAAAAAACCCATTCGAAACCGTAATCTGAATTTAAATCCATTTCCAATGCAAACTTAAGTAAATAATGAACAATTTACTCTATCTAATTTGATGAACGTAATCGCATTTCGATTATGTCGGTTATCCGGTATACGCTCGGCCAACGATTGAATTCAAGGCTTAAGCCTCGGTCAAAATGTGGAGAAGGGACAACATTATTCGTTCAACGATTGCCCGGGTTGTAGGGTTTACAATCAATTGAAAACCTTCTTTGTGGCTTCTATAATGGGATTGTATGCTCGATGATTTCAGACAGAGCGGTCACTAGTCATTGTATCATATGTATGATGTTTCATTTCCAACACATCATTTATTTATTTGTTGTTTTCATTTTAACTTCGATTCAATTGAAATTTTCACACATTTGCGCATTTGTGTCCATTTTTTTGGGAAACTTTAAGTGCAAGCAAAGTGTATGGATTATGTATGGAATTGAATCATCGCCAATTTTTTTGTTTTGAAAAAGGAGAAGAAAAAGAAAATCATCAACATCCCATTTTTGTATGTTCATTTAAATAAAAGTCAAGAAAATTTGATTTTTTTTTTATTTATCAACATTTTATTTACTATGTACATTGTACAATATTCAACTCATTTCCTACCGAAGAACCATCCATCATTTTTGAAAAATCAAAAGTTGGTACAAAATGAGTTGAACGGACTTTGCTTTTTCTAATTATCCATTCTGCTTAATTTAATTCATGAAACTGCGAATTTGAACTCAATGTGTTTTTTTTTCAAATTGCGGGGCATTGAATCTGTTGGCTATGTAACGCGGCTGTTGAACAGTTGCTGTCAACAGCGGCTGTTGGTTACGTACTTGTGCATGCGACAACTCATACATGTTCATGTCTATTGGAGTTGGGGCTACAGTTTGTCGCATGTGCAGGAATATAACCAACATCCACTGTTCAACAGCAGCGCCACATAGCCAGGAGATTCAATGCTCTGCTTCTTTTGTTATGTGGTTGATTTGCATGAGCTAATCAACTAATTTCCATGTTATTTTCGTATTCGAAATTTTGGAATGATAAATTCACTCCTTTGATGATTTTTTTTCTTTTCCAATTTTCCTCACTCATTTTGATTGTGAATTAGGATTAAAATGTAAAATGTGTTTGAAAACTCATTTTTTACAAATTCACGGCTCAGGAAGGGCATTTCGATTGTGCGATGTAAGCTAATCGATAGTTATTGTTTACATTCGATGGGGTGGAATCACTTGTAAAAACAATACTTGAGGTGACGTGATCTTGTATGGCACCCGACCAGACTTGCCACCTGTTTACAAAGGAAACACTTTGAATATTTTTCAACAAAAAAGCCATAACAAATGGAAAAATGTTTGCGATGTCAGCGAAAACACATTTTGTTTGTGAAATGAATAAAACATACTTTTTCTTGATTAATTGGCGCACACGAGCCTTCATGACGAATAGCAAAAAAATTATAAATCCTTGTAAAGAGTTCAAAATATCGAAGGCCAAGAATGCCATGTGATTGGGAGTCACAAATGAAATACCTTCAAAGAACCATGTCAATCCAAACACAATCATTAGTCGCAAGAAGAGCATGTAACTGAAAGCGAAAGACAAGTTGAAATATTTATCAAAAATAATTTGATGATGGAGTCATATGTCTAGGGAATAGTGCATTTTCGAAGAAATATATTTAAAATCAATTGAATCTTTTAAAAATTAGAATCAAAGGAAAGTTTTTCAAATAAGTTTTACCTGCTCTTTTTATCCATGGAACTGTTTTGACGGTGGAAGCCTTCTTCCTTGGAAAACGATCTCTTAAGTTCACGTTGTACTTGAATAATTTTCATTGTGCTCAGTGTGAATAATGTGGCGTTTATTGCAAATATCATGCAAAGCGGTAAATAGAAGAATCGAAATAATATTTGAACGTCCACTGCAATGAAAACAATACTGCCTCGTTAATTCTCATTAACAAAAAATACCACTAAAAGCATATTTAAATCCCAAATGACATACTTCTCAAATAGCAAATCTCCGTTCCAAAACCAGGCTTAAAATCCTTTGGAACACTTTCAATCGAATCGAGTACATATGCAATTATTGATATGAGCGATGACCAACCCCAAACGTAAAGCATATACAAATAGAATCGTTTCTTGTCAGAAATCGCTCTCGATCCCATGGTTGCCCTGCAATAGCGATCGAGAGTATTTTAATTTGCCAAATTAAAAAGTGAATAATTATGAAAAGAAAACCAATTACCGAAAACTTGACCACAAATCGAAACTCTATTCAAACAAACAAATAAAAAGAATAAGAGATAAGTCACGTTCAAACTTAATAATTAACAAATTTACCAATACGTTTGTCCAAATGAAGGATGAATGACACGAAAAAAAGATTATGTATGCAACGACTACACAAGGTGTATCTGGTGTATCACGATCCATATATATGTAGGCGGTGAATGCAAATGACACAGCCAAACACGCTAAATAGCATAACAAACATTTTCCCAGCAAATTCAAAAGTTCAGGCAGGCAGGAATACACCAGAATTGTGGCCAGCAAAAATATCACCGAAATTATCATAGCTATAGTAGAAAATTAAAAAAACGGAAATAACTTTTCAAAATAAAATAATAATGAAAAAATCACGGTGAGCACATTGAGACACTTCATAAGATAATTTATTGCATTAATTCCCTTCATTCTACAAGTAAGAAATAAATTCGACAAAAAATTTACGCACACACTTAAAGTAAAATCTTCTAACCGTAAGCCCGGAGACAATTGGAAGGTAGCTTAAGGTGAAAGCGGCACTGTACTCGGTGCACTCTTTTCTTTGCTTCAGTTTCAACAATGTGAATTGTGTGTTCAACAACAGAAAGTTGAGTGATCAACAACAGAATGTCCGTTGAAAAGTGGTCGTGCATTAAACGTCAAGGACTTATTGTACTTTGAGTAAAAATTTAATTTTTATCTTTGTCTTTGTCTTTTTGCTTTAAATGTGTTCGCGCTTCGTAAATTTTAACGGATTTTTCATAATTTTACCCAATGAAATATTTCTTGAATTGAAATGAATCAAGCCCACAATTGCCAAATACTTTTTGATACTTACTCTTTGGCAAAATTATTTCCTTTGGATGGATAGGTTGTTCCTCGGATTTAACTTCAGTTTCTCCATGTGTGGGACAAGCAAAAGTATGATTGTCATCATTGACAAAATATTGGTCTTCACTGAATTCCGTGCCTTTGAACATAACACTTTTGTTTTGAGACTTTGTTCCATCGCTGATATCGATCCAATCAGACGAATTACACGGTAATACATATGTCTTGGGAGTCACATCGATCGAAGCGAAACATGTGCACCTAAATGTAATAATTAACCAGAGACTGGCCACAAGTGGCAACGAACGAAACGCACAACACATGCTTACCATTTCAAAGTTGAACACAAATTGTGAAAAAATTTACAATGTAACGTACATTTCTTTAAATTTGATTACGTGATAAGAGTGGTGAAAATTTATTTATGAGTAAAATGGAATTTCAGAAGCCTTTAGTATCGGTTATAAGCAGGATGAGATAAAGCCATGGATATTGACGCAACATAATTTTATGTTTATATTTATAACAATCTTAATTCTTGGAATGTACCAAAGAAACATTTACACCAGAAAGAAAACATATTTAAGAATAAAAAAAGACGAAGAATTCAATTTAACATCAAATTGAAGGTCCCAATTGGATTATCTTTGAATAATTTTAATTGAAGAATCTAGAAAAATCACAGAAGAATACCTTTTTTTAAACGTAAAATGCAACACTTTATTCAATAGTATAATTTTATGCATGTATAAAAGAGCTTGAGCGTACTTTTTTATCCTCCAAGATAAGTCCATAAGAGTTGAGATGTATGTTAAAAACGTACAAAATAATCAAGTAATCATTAAATTTAAAATCATCTTACGTATTCAATGTATTACGTTCAAATTAAATTCAAACAAAAAAGCAATCTTTTGCGCATTTACACTGGAGTGTAAAATGTTTACAACGGTTTCTCGAGAACGATGTGCGTCACCGCTAGTGATAACATGAACAACAACGAAAATCTGCACAAATATGTATAAATGCGGGCTGTGAACTTTACAACTGCTACAAATTCCTTGTATGCCCTGGAATTGATAATAATAAAACATAAAATTGATATATTATAAAAAGGGGGAACATGTCAACCGAACCGATTATTTTCTTTCAATGCAAATGAATTCAAATTTTAATCATTTTTCTCGGTAGTCAAATCAGTTGCTATATTTATTATGCGCTATTTTTAATTACCCGAACTTTCCAAGATTAAATTAAATATGCTCAAAAGAAGATATGCTAAAAAATCGATGATGTAATAAAGCAAATGAATGTGAATATTATGTGGTTATTCACTACCCATTTTCTAACTAGTGTTCGAAAAATCAAGCATTTTGCATGGAAAACCGGTCTGGTAGAAAATGGGTTGAATAAGTATTTTGTGTAATTCTTCCTTCCTAAATGCATTTGTTATTCGATCAATGTTTCAAGTGACATGGTAATTTCATGGGAATGTATACACACTATGTGAATTCCAATCGCATTATCCTCTTACAAACTCAATCGTCTGATCGAAATGGTAGTATGCAAAAATGTAAATCTTGTAACCATTAATTTACTACCAGATCTTCGCAATTATTATACTTCATACATTTTATACATTGCATTGAAGTGAATTTCCGAACAATATCGATTTTAGAGATTTCATTATTCATCATTCAAGCAAGCGTTCGATGATTCGCTGCAAAAGATTCCATAATTCTATGAAATTTAAATGTGCTTATTGCTCTTCCGATGTGCATTCGCTGCAATCAGAGCCATTTGAACAAAATGCAAAATGACATCTCGACGACTTTTATTTCACGGAATGATTGTACGCAGAAAAAATTGCGAATTTCCATTTTGTATGCAACGAACGAACGAACGAAGGTGAAAAAAATGAGCCTCAATCATAACGAACTAGTTTGCAGCTTGACAACATAGAATTTGCTGCCTAGTATTTGCACATGACAGATATGAAACTAAAGGGAGGGAAAAAAATTGGCAATCGAAGATTTGGTTCCGTTCGGCGACACGAATCACAAAAATAAACATTCTAACAATTTTATGAATAAGATTAGCAATTTCCCTTGAATAAAAATATATAACACGATGTGAAGAGAAAAATACGAGTAGAAAAAGAGCGAACGGAAAGCAAATATGAAGTCGTCATGTGTGTGTACGAGCATGTGCCATTAAAACCAAATGCAGAGCGAGAAAAAAGTGTTGTCTACACAATGAATTTGTTCCGCTATGAAGATGTAGCTCTGTTTCCGTTTCGGATTCGGCAACAACGAGGCAGAAAAAAAGTAGCGAGAGGGAAAGGAAAACATGTAGACCGAAAGAGAGAGAAAGAGAGAGAAAGAATAACGAAGTGCTAAACTACACGTATGTCGACACACAGCACCAACTTTATGCGCTTGAATTCTCTGACTGTGCGATTTGATTTGTTTTATCGATTGAGTAAGTTCGTGTCTTGGCATTTGCTCGTGAATGCACTGCTAACATCAACATTCCGGCTCGCGTACAACTCATTTCTCTCTTGCTCTCTCTCTCTCTTTCTTCCTCTCCATTTCTCACTCTATCTCTCTCTATTCCTCGTATGCGAACGCCAAAATTGACTATAAGTAAATAAAATCTCCCGGCTTCAACGGCACACACATTTACAGCGCAACGATTGGTTGGCTATGCTTTTGAACATTATGCAAGCCAATAACGAACTATATTTTGAATAGATTGGCTGGAAAACGAAATAAAATGGTTAAAATGTGATTGAAATTTAAATGCTCTGTAACGCTGTGGAAAAACTTGTACTCTCGGGCATAGTCAAATTCCGCCAAAAGCGTAGGAAATATTAAAATGTTACACGCTTTCTTTGAATAGAGTTCGGGCAAAATTATGTATAAAAAGTGAGAGAGTTGCACCACGAAATGTGTGTGCGATTCAATGTGTAACATTTTCACGGGTTTTTAGATTGAATCACGCATTGAATTTCGTTGCGAATCAAAGAGATAAATCCCATTGCTATGTAATACAAATTCCATATCTCCATTGATCGGAATGTCCCGAAAAAAACCCCAAAAAAACCAAAAAAAATAAAAACAACTTTATAATCTGCGTAAAATGTTCTGAGTGCAGATAAAAAGTACTAAACCAAATAAAGAATTAAACGTGGCAAATGTAAATGTTCAAAGTTTTACACACATATTCCTGAATAAAATGCAAAATTAATCACGACAACAAAAAAGCAGTTCGATGTGACGAGAGTTTCATAAGTATGGAAGATAGAGAGAAAAAAACGCCAAAATGAACAAGTGATGTGCTCCATGTGACAATTCATCTCTGAATCAGCGGAGCAAGAAATTACAATGCCATTTCCATTTAAGCCCCATATAATAAACGAGGAGACACAACGATTTATTTCGGCGAGCAAGCACCGAACAGTGCAGTTATGTTGTCAAATGTACGCCGGAGGACCGACCAAAAGCATAAATACGCCCGACAAAACGATAACAACCGTAAAATGCCAGAAATGAAACAATATCAAATGAATGCGTATGAGACGGGCAATCAACATTTTTCTGCCTATATGTGTGATTGCATTGTGGGCCAATATTTGAATATATTTTTTTTTATTTTCTTCAATTCTTCGGACATTTTTCCGGATGATGCAAAACTTCATGCAAATGAAATTCCAAAAAAGCCTATATTGATTTAGCCGCCGATTTTTACACTATTTCGAATTCGACTTCCATGAGAAAAAATGTTTTTACATAGAAAAATTTACGCATGTTATTGCTTATGGGTTTGATGTTGTGCGCACTGCACTGAACACACAAGTCTCCTGAGGGCTGTATTTCTTAATGAAATTTATTGCTCAGTTTGCAATTTTTCCCGCTTTTTCCAATGGCTTTTTCGCAATTTTTTAACGACTCGATAGGCTTAGTGACGTCTATATATGTTTATATAGCTTTCTGCTGAAATTGTAACATCAAATCTATAGATGAGATTGAGAGTAGTGTATGTTTCACTGACTTTGTGATGAAAGAGAAGAGTAAGTTTCTTTCGACTTAAAAATGGTTAAAGGCGAGTATGTTCATTTTTGGCGGGTCGTCACGGTTTTTTGCGGTTTCCGTGGGACTGCTTAGAGATAATAACTTGGGCTCTTGGGCAAAGTTGTAGTACTTGAGGTCTTCTATAACTCGGCTGAAGACAGTTATCTCTTATTTACTATCAGTTTGACGAAAAGCGCGAAAAATGAAAAGAAAAAAAACGTTGTCTATAAATTTTGCTTTTTTTATTTGCGCGATTTGGGTGAAACTGATAAAAGATAAAAGATAACTGTCCTCAGCTAAGTTATAGAGGACCTCTAGTACTACAACTTTGTCGAAGACACCATGTTGTTATCGCCAGACAATATATTGAGATAATTTCAGCTAGCTATCTGAACGCTTTGAAGCTGATTCAGCCGCTAAATTCTATGCGTTACGTTTTTTCAACGCATTTGCAGTACAAAAATGTACATCACAATGGAACGGCAAATATGAAAGAGAACTAATCACTCCAAGTTGGAACGGTGATTTAATAAAAATGGATATCATGTCAAATAAAAATGGATATCATGTCACAAAAAACAATGATATCCATTTTTGTACTGCAAATGCGTTGAAAAAACGTAGCGCATAGAATTTAGCGGCTGAATCAGCTTCAAAGCGTTCAGATAGCTAGCTGAAATTATCTCAATATATTGTCTGGTTATCGCTTATCAGTTGCGCGGAAACCGTGAGAACCGTGGAGGCTAGACGGTACTACAATATACTCTATTTTAACGCCAACAGAATCATCAGAAAACATACTCTCCTCTTTCAAAAATATAAATCGAAGAAAAAACATACTCCACTCTCAATCTTACCCATAGAAATAATGTACATTCGCAAAAGAATGAGGAGAACGGTTGCATTCTTGACAACTTTGACATTTTGATGTACACACACATATAAAAACGTATGGCGGATTGGAAAACGTCAGCAATGAACTAAACCATCACTTGGTGTAGCAAGTTCATTGAATGTGTGAACGGGTGGTGTTTGTGTCGGAGACCATGTTCGGCCGCTTAGTTTAAAATAAAACAACACTTGACTTCCTTTTTCGTGTAATTTAATGCAAATAATTTGTATGCTGAGATCTCCGTTCGAATTGGGTATTTACCAGTATGGAAATGCAGTCCAATGATGCGCACAGACAAATCGATCAAGTACTTTCGCCCGACACAATCAGTGAGAGTTGTGCGGCTATTATTCCTTGATACAATGTATGGCGAACTGTGATATTTAACAAATGCAACTCGATCAAGTACTTTCACCCAGCATAATCAGTGAGAGTTGTGCGGCTAATATTCCTTGATAAAATGTACGGAAAAACTATGAACGACTTGGTTTCCGAAAGATGACTATGAAAAATGATGCCAGCGTGACTGTACTTTTTATTCTAATGAAATGCAAAATGGCTACTAACTAAACTATATGCGCGTGAACAATTTGCTTGTGATTCGAGTGACGGCTATGGAACGAATGTTCCGAAATTACATTGTGACTAAACATGCGGTTGCAAAATTGAACGATGCTATGTAACCCTATCAGTGTAAATCTGTGTGACAACGACAAACATATATGGTGAGTCCGAGCGTGTGTTGCCGCTGTTTCTCCATGTCGCACAGTAAACTGTCAATTGAACGTGTTACAACTAATTGAGTGCTGCCATCAGTGAAAACTGTACAGGTGGCAATATTCGATGACTTCAAAATCATATGAAAAACCACACAAGTGTTGATAGTGCAAACTCACGATTTTTCGGAATATTTCTTTGAAAAACAAATCGTGGATGAAGCCTAGGCTTTGCAGAGCCCGAATATCAACAATAAAAGAAAATAAATGAATATAATTCCCAAACAAATAATGTATATAAAATGTATGGCGTTTCCAATCTCACCACTGTTCACCACAATCAGTCAAAGCATTAATGTGAATGACGCATGACAAAGTGACTTTGACAGCACACGCATATGAATTGTTGTCATGTTTATAGTCGGAAACGTCAATGCAAAATCTCCAGTATCCAGTTTCACTCTACTTTGTTCATAACATAAATGTAACTATCAACATTTTTATATCTTCCTCGTAGGCACAACATTCCCCAATGAGCCAAACACGTGCAATTATTGTGCATAGTAATTTTTTTCCCAAATCGTGCACAATTTCTACACATATTGTGCCCAGAAACAAAATTTTATCTAAAAATCACACAATTTTTGCACTTTTAGTGCTACATTTAGCATTACATTAAAATATGCACAAAATTCAAACATTTAGCATTACATGTGTTCATTGGGTCGTCATCAGTTATTCAGCACTACGTAGGTCACTATTTATATTTCGGGTCCTGGTAATACTAGTGTTGCCAGCTGCAAACTGGAACTTCCATTGGAAAATTTGACATTTTTTAGGAATAAATACGTTGACAGATCAAAAAAAAGTTTGCCCCCCTTTGGTTACACCAGCCCTTCAAAATGAGGTCCTACCCCATTTTCATACAAAAAAAGTGTTGAGGAGTTAGCCATACTGAGCACCTTCTGAGGACAACGTGAAATGCCATTGTGTTGCTTATTGATTTCCACTAACAAACACATAATTACTGGGATCCGACCATACTTATTGTCTTCACAATGGCAATGAGTAAAAATCCCTAAAATTTCCCATACAAATGGACCTCACTTTGAAGGGCTGGTGTAACCAAAGGGGCAAACTTTTTTTCGATCTGTCAACGTATTTATTCCTAAAAAATATCAAATTTTCCAATGGAAGTTCCAGTTTGCATCTGGCAACACTAAAAATTGGTTAGACCCGAAATATAAATAGTGACCCTCGTAGAATATTTTAAACATGAATTTTTATTAGTCATTTTTAAAGTATATAGAAAATATATACTAAATCATGAAACTGTTTGAGAAGAACGGAGAGAGTTTTATTCAATGAGAATTCCCGGAATAAAGCAAACGGCGGTAGGAAAAAGTAAACAAATTCATTTATAAGACTTTCAATCAGTATGCTAGCATTTATTCAGTAAGAAGATCGCCGATCCTGTAACATTTCATATTTTCAGCCATAAATCTGCATCAGAATGTTATTCGTAACAAAAGTTATTTATTCATTTCTAATACTATCGAGTGTGTTTATCAACTTTTATGTTTTTTAACATTATGCGAATGCGAAACGAATGCGGCGCGAATGTTTACATATATTTTATATGGCAGCATTGCAAATACATCAATTGACACGAATGCCGGTGTGAGCTGTCAGTTCAACTGTCAGTTCATCATACATTGGTACGCGCATTCGATCGCATTCGTAAGTATTCGATGTTTTGTTCTCAAACGCGAATGCATTCGCGAGAGATAAATCCTCCTTGGTAAAGTATAAATTTTAAAAATGCTTGCCTCAATGAATTTTTGCCGTCAATAAGAATGACGTTAAGTGCATGCCTTCGCGGACGACGCCGATAATCCAATGCATTCCCGATATGATATAGGGGAAGAGGGGATAAAGTGGGACAGGGGGTAATCTGGGACACACTCATTTTCTCGCGATGGGCAACACCAAACGTCAAAACGATACTATACGTAAATGTGCATTAGCGTGGCAAATAAAATAAATTCTTAATGGGCTCACCTTGAAAACGGAGCAGATTTTTTTGTGATGAAGCATGAATCATTGAAATGAAAAAAATTTCGTTGCTCAAATATTTTCTGATGTAGTTGGAAATTATTCGGCTCAGAAAAACGGTGTCCCTTGTACAAATCCAATGCTCAACGGCCATTGCCACGAGCATTCTATGGAAATGCACAGTACACTCAATATCATTGAAACGATTTGCCGCTCGAACGCCAACCGAAATCGTTGCAACGATTTTCTCTTTTAACTCATATGCATAAACACAGCAATGACTTGTGAGCGTCGTAACTGATTGTGTGCGTCGTGTTCGGGCGTTGTCGAAATGAGTAAACAAAGAGAAAAAAAACGAAATGTGATGAAGCTAATAGCTGGAATTTTCATTGGAAATAAATTTTAAATTTAATTTTCGAGAACTATTCCAATAAATATTTTTTATCAGAGAATCATACATAAATGAACAAGCACCGGTTCGGACATAGAAATATGCAAGATAAATATGCAAAGCATAGACGCGTGCGGACGACCGCGCGACGAACGTATCAACGGGAGATCGTGCGTTTCGTAAGTGTGTGTATGAATACAGTACATAACAAACAACGATGGCTCTGTTGATACGTTCGTCGCACAGTCGTCCGTACGCGTCTATGCTTTGCATATTTATACAGTATAAAACATCTGGGTAAACATATTTCTATGTTCGAAACGGTGCTTGTAAATGAAATGTCATTTGTGTTAATACGCACTGGCGTTGCTTGTTCAAACGTGCGTTGAGTATGTTCTGAACGCGTTGAGTTTATACAGCGAAGCGTGAGATTTACCTGATAAATCCATCACATGAACTTATTTAATGCTGATGAATTCCGCTGAAAGTAAACTCTGCCGAACATTGTTTGGCGAACAAATCAATAAGTCATATAATCGAGAACTACTTGTATGCGTCGGCATCTCACACTAATAATCTCCAAAATGAAAATAATAAAGCTGACGAAGTACATGATGGCACAGATTTGAAAAGCGGCGATGATATGTTCCATTCGAAGTTTTGATGGTTCCCTGCACTTGGAGTTTGTTTTACGATCATCGATGCGATTTCCGACCCAAACATTGATCAGGCCAGCCTCTTGAAGTAATTGTAACTGACGATTAATTACACGAGTCAACATAGACTTTTTACGAAAGAAAAACACCGGTGAGTACATGTAAATTCTATCTTTAGTGAATTCCACACGTCGATGAGGCGAGTTCTTCAAGTTAAACGACTTTTTATTCAGGTCCGTTGCGAGTGCAACTGTGTCTTTGCTATCTTGATCATACAAAAACTGAATAGTTCGACTCAAATCGGAATACGTCATTATTATGCTGCGAGAAGATAAAGATGGGCAAAAATTGAGAAGTATAATTGTAAAAAAACAAATTGAGGAATGAGGTAAACCGGACTTGTCCCGCCCTGTGAACCAGTGTAATTACGAATTTCATTTTTTCAACAACTTACCGATCTCGATCAATGATGTCTTTGATTACATGATATGTAGATACTGTTGTTATTACCTTGCAATCAGATCCACGAATCTTATCGACGGTGTCATAAGGTGATGTAAGTGGATGACTTTGTAAATATGTGTAAAGAGCTGATTGGTAGGCATTTCGAATGATAAGCCATAAGAAAATCCAAAGTATGGTCAAAGTTCGAGCAAAGTTACCAAAGTTACGTCCACGTGCGATTCGTCGATTTGCAATGGCCATACCCAACACCGAATTCCACATGTTTAAGATCGGAGTGCGATTCGTTCGACCGCCAATAAAAAAATGTCGCCATTTCTTACTTAGTCGCTTAGTTAGCAATATCACCATGATAGAAGCAATTAAAATTGAACAGATTGCGATCCATGATTGTTGTGATAACGGAGCCATAAGCCTTGTGAACGGTGAATATGCTCCGGTTTCTCTGAAGCAAAACCCAATTGAAGCTTGTAGATACGGATTAGTAGGTGTAAATAATTCGGCTCGCTCTTTTGATAAAATGTATCCGCCGATTGCAAATTCTGCACTGCCATTGTAAACCTTGGAATAAACACATAGAACCAGATGAATGGAGGTTGAATCAAATACAGAAATAAAGAGAAAATAAATATGGGAAATCCGCACCAATTCCAGATTTCCGGTCACGGTTTTGTTGGGAAAAATGATTCCATGACCAGTTCTATCTGATGATTTCGTAAAAACCGCAACGAAATTCAACAATTTCGAAATTAGCTTCACAATGTTGATATCAACTCCACCGTATTGTGTGTTTACATCGGAAGTATTGTGAAGAGTGACAAATGGATCAACCAATGAAATTGCTATATTCAGTGGGCATTGATGGAAATTCGTGAGTTTCTTTGGAAAAAGTTGATCCGCCGATATGGTTATATTTTCGGTATAATTCAATGGCGTGAAAGATTCGATTTTGATTTGTGCCAAATTGAAGCAGTCCTTCTGATACGGCATGAACGTGTAGAGTGTCCAAAATTGTGGTTGATCTTGGATCAGAACATGTGAATTGATCAAGCTGTTTCTCCATAGTATTTCGAAAATATCATTCAAAGAATTTGTATTATTCTGCACAACCTCAACAGTAACCACAATAATGAATCTTTGAGACAAGTGGTTCACATGGATGGTATTCTCGTTCAAAATGTCCCTATTTTGGAATAAGATAAAACACATTTTATTGAAAAATTAAAAAAAAACCAACTCAATCGATTATGAAGTACTGTTTTTCAGAAAATATCCAACTTGACTGAATAAACTACTTACGAAAGTCTTTTACTGCCATCGACTAAAATAATATTAAATGCATTCCGATTATCGCCTATTATATCATTCAGTTTATTAAAAACATTGTGATCGAATTCGGTTAGGGCTGGATCGTCAAACAAATTTACAAAGAAATCATTTTCAAAATTCGTTTGATCTCTTTCGGACGGAGTGAAAATGATTGAAACGAAGATTTGGTCTTCGCTTAAGTATTTTATGAGATAATTGGAAATGATTTCACCCAAAATGACACTCTCGTCCGACTCAGCCTGCTCAATTCGAAAATTATTAAGCGTCGCAATTGCCAGCCCAGTACAAAGGCAGAAGAAAATTAAGAATATTTTGGGCTTCATTATTAAACTTCTAAGAATCGGTCAAACGAATATTTAAAATAATTTTCGTCACTATTGCTTTGACGATACTCACATACTAAATCGAATTATTGATATTGGAATTCCTGTTTGATCCGTTTTCAATCAAAAATATCCCATTAAATTAAGGAAGAGTTAATTACACCTAGTTGTGTGCATGTTACTATTTAATTTGCTCATCTGTTTGATTTAGGTTCTATGTTAAAGCAAATACATTTCCGTGCAACCATTGTCAACAAAACATATATTGTGAATGCTGAGCCTTCCATTGATTAATGATGTCAAAAATATTGAGTAGCATAATTACGGTAAAATTCAT
>NW_022595246.1:11011469-11074942 GCF_009176505.1 Sitodiplosis mosellana | reverse complement strand
AGTGCTCGTTTTTACTTGGAAATTCGGAATTTTCTAAGCAAAAAAAAATATGATGAGTAAATGTGTTGTTGTGTTCGTTTTAATATCGGCTTTTGCTGTGGCCTCTCCAACGTCTGAGGAACGTCTATAGAACGAGTTTAAGGTGAATTTAAATCGTATTAACGAATATCTTTTTTGACATTGTTTCGATGAGTGAAAATAAAGAACACGAAATGCAACCGTTGCTTTCGATTTTAGACGAATGAAAAAGACGTTCACATCAAGTCTTTATTTTCACCCGTAGAAAGAGCATTCAAAGCACTATGATACACCTGCTGAGGAGATGCATCATTTTCAAGTTTTTGTTGATCACAAACATAAGATCGATGAACACAATCTGCATTATGAGAATGGAATTGTTCCATTCAAAATGGGACTGAACAAATACAGTGATTTGACACACGAAGAATTCGTCGAGAGGATGAGTAGACACAAGCCCAACATACAGTGAGAAATATTTATCTTCTTTTTTCATTGAACAAATTGATACTTTTTCCCATTTTTCTTTCATTAAGTGAGATCGATACAGATGATAAGTCCTCAATTTTTGTTGCATTCGACGATTTTCAACTACCAACTTCTGTTGACTGGAGAGAAAAAGGTGCTGTTACTGTAGTAAAAGATCAAGGATTTTGTGGTTCTAGCTGGGCCTTTTCTGCCATTGGTTCGGTGGAAAGCCAATATGCTCTTAAAACCGGCCGTTTGCTGTCGTTATCTGAACAAAATCTCATTGATTGTTCGGGAATATATGGAACCGATGGATGTACTGGCGGCCTGCCAGAACAAGCGTTCAAATACATCCATGATCATGGTATTTTCACTGAGGAAGCTTATTCTTACGACGGTCACGATCATGATTATTGCAAATTGACGGTCAGAGGTGTAAAGAAGCCAAATGTTACCGTTCATGGGTTTACACGTATTTCAAGTGGTAATGAAGAAGATCTACAAAAAGCTCTTGCAATCCATGGCCCCATTTCCGTTTCAATAGATGCAAAACATCATTCATTTAATAATTATGCTGAAGGTATTTGGCATGAACCAAATTGTAGTAAACATGATGCGGACCTGAATCATGCTGTTCTTCTGGTTGGTTTTGGAACCGACGAGTATGATCGAGACTATTATATTTTGAAAAACAGTTGGAGTAGTAGCTGGGGAGAAAATGGCTATTTTCGAATGTCTCGAAATCAAATGAACTATTGCGGCGTTGCATCAATGGCTGTATTTCCAAATATTTGATTGCAAAACCGTCATATGATTTGATTCTATTTAATTTTTCCCTATATAATAATTAAGCTGGTGAAATATATAACAATAAACGCATGTGTAATATCTAAAATAGTCCAAATAAACGTAGCAAAAAAGATTGCATCCGATTTTATCAATTTTCAATTTAGACGTTCTGCTTTTGAATAAATGGGATGACGCAAAAAATCTTCTTAAATTGAGATAAGTATAGTTCGTTTTAAAGTAAACGTGATCTCGTGGTAAAATGAAATCAATATCCGATAAAAAATCTTTACTGCGCTGCAACTAAGGTTTGTTTATTCTGAAGCAGTACGTGCTTGAATTTTCTAAGACAAATTTAATCTAATCGACAGTCTCTCCTTCGTAAAATGTAGTCTTGATGAAGCAAATGTTATTTTTTGTTTTTAACTTGGTTTTTGTTACCTTGTTTTGATTTATCATGAATTATTTCACTTTGTTTTGTTGCATAATTGCTCAGTCGGAAAAAAGTATAAGTAAACAATGGCATGCACTTGACACTGTACTTTTGTGTTCAAACTTCAGCCGAGTAAGATTAATTTTCTCGAAGATTGAAACCTTCTAGTGACCAAACCAATGAATAATTGATTAAAATTTGTTTGAAAATATCAAGTGTTAGACATTATGACAAAGTTGCTGATTGTGCTATTTGGATTATGCGCCGTGGTGAATGCCGTTTCACCCTGCGCTTTAAACGAATGGAACGCTTTTAAAGTAAGAAATTTCATCATTTTGATTATTCATTGTTTTTGTTCAATCAAAACTAAATTAATTTTTGTTGAAAAAACAAATCATTTTCAATCTTCTAATCTTAATGAAATTTTTCCGTAATTTAGTTGCAGTATTCGAAGCAATATCAAAATGAAACTGAAGAGAACTATCGTATGGAAGTGTTTTCGGAGAACAAACGAACAATCAATGAGCACAATGATCTCTACGCGAAAGGACTTGTTTCGTACAAAATGGACATAAATCAATACAGTGATTTGACGTCTGAAGAATTTGTGCGCCGAATGAATGGAGTTAAACCTCCTGATATGTTGCAGTAAGAGAAATTTGTTGTTATAATTTCATTCGGTCGCAATTTTTCAATTTTTTTTCTTCATATTTTTTAGATCAGTACAAGGAGCGGAAGCTGAAGAGCGTGATTACTTTGTGGGTTCGGTTAATTTTCACCTACCGAAAATGATTGACTGGCGTAAAGTCGGTGCTGTGTCTGAAGTTAAAGATCAAAAAGACTGCGGTTCGTGTTGGGCATTTGCAGCGACATCAGCCATCGAAAGTCAGCAATATTTGAAGAAAAATGGCCCATTGCAACCGTTATCAGTTCAAAATCTCATTGACTGCGCTTCGATTTCTTTATTCGAACTAGAATATATGAATACTGGTTGCGATGGTGGCATTGTAGATGAAGCGTACAAATATGTCAAAGACCACGGTATCGACACTGAGAAATCGTATCCGTACCGCGCATCTAATGGCTTTTGTAAACATAGTTTTCATAAAAATCATGTTTTCATTCGCGGTTTCAAAGACATCCCAAGAGGCAATGAGCTGAAATTGCAAGAAGCAATCGCCACAGTTGGTCCAATTTCCGTTGCTGTTGATGCTTCGCAAATGTCATTTCAACATTACAAAAGTGGTATTTATAACGAAACCAACTGCAGTTCAGACACCTACGATCACAGCGCTCTGATCGTTGGCTATGGAACGGACGAGAACGGTGCTGATTATTACATTGTGAAAAATTGTTGGGGCAGAGATTGGGGCGAAGATGGTTATATTCGAATGCCTCGCAATCAAAACAACCATTGCTCTATCGCATCATATGCCAATTACCCCGTTGTTTAGATGTTTTGATTTAAATCGTTGTAGATTAATCAATTTTTGTCATTAAATTAGATAGATTACGCGTTGATTTGACGCATTGTATATTTATTGTTTCTTTCAAATAAAAAAAATCTTTTTTTTTTAAGCCAAACTGTAACTTTTTCTACGACGAAACGTCATTTTTATTGTTAAAAAAAAACTATTTTGTTTTTATATGACGTTTTTTCGTTGAAATTGTATTTCACATTGCAATCTGTAAGCAATAAATGTCGACGTCGTACATTCCATGAGTATTGACATTCATGGAATTGGTAGATAATTAGCAACCGTATGAAAACTGATACAGGTTTGAAACGTGATCTGGCGGCCACTACAATGATGACAAATTCACATGACTTATTCTGATTTGCTCTTTGGTCCATGTTTACTGAATTATCTTTATTGAAATATTAAAATTTAGGCGATCAAATTTTGAAAATAGAAAATAATTCTGAAAATTGATATTTTCTTTAAAGACAATTTACATTTTGCATGTTCAGAAGTTGACTACGTGTTGAAATTCATCTTTTTCAAATAAAGATTCAAAATTCTGAATGACACATACTGATTCCCATACTACTATTTTTATATGTAAGCTTACGCAAGATTCAAATAATCATAAAAAAAGAGTTTAAAGCGTCAATTTTATTTCAAAAACATGCGGAAGCCAAGTATTCGGAAGTGAAGTCTTACGCAGCTAAAAACAAGTCTTTTTGCAAAAAAGAAATGCTCAAAAGCATATGATAAAGCATGTAAGCATGTGATAAAGTGCCGACTTGCTTAACTAAACATTTCACATGTGCAAGCAAACTTTCAAGAACGCAATGCCATAAATTTCATGTAATTGAAGTGTGGCGTTTTATTTGTGCATTTCGAGTGTGATCGTCATGAAAGTCATTTCTACCGTGTGTAATTAGTGTTTCTTGACAAACGACTACCTTATTCGCTGAAAAGAATCGATTTTTTGCTGCAGAGAAGTGTGATGTGTGTATTTTTAAAAGCTTTCAAATCAGAAGTGATTTATCAAGTGCATTTTTCCGCGTTCAGAAAGGATTTTTTCCCAAGTGATTAATTCTCATATGTTACATTTAAATCTGTCAAAATGAAGTTCAGTCGATTCACCTTGATTTTTGGACTATTTTCATTTTCAAATGCACTTACACTCTTTGACATACACGATTGGATTACTTACAAGGTGAGAGAAACACTTGGTTTGACATTTGAAAAAAAGAAACACATTCAACCAAATTATTTTCAATTTTTATAGTTTAAACACGGAAAGGGATATAGAAATTACTTCGAAGACACTCGTCGAATGAACATTTACCTGGAGAATTCAATACGAGTTCGGCAGCATAACGAGCGATTCAATAGAGGAGAAGTTTCCTATCGATATGGTTTAAATAAGTACAGTGATCTAACACACGAAGAGTTTGTGTCGGAAATGAATGGATTGAGAACGTCTTTGAGGTAAACGGATTTACTGATGTGAATTACTGTTTGAAGTCAAACAAATTCAAAGTTCTGTTTTTAGAGTACGAAACAATCCAAATGCAACTGTTTTCTTCGAGGGAGCTAATGCAGATGTTCCCGATTCGATTGATTGGAGACAAAAGGGCGCCGTCACTGAAATCAAAGATCAAGGGCGATGTGGCTCATGCTGGTCATTTTCAACAACAGGTAAACAATTAATACCATACATTTTATAAAATATAAGTATTTAATATCTAACTTCATGGTAATAGGCGCCGTTGAAGGACAACATTTCATGAAGACGGGAAAATTGGTGTCATTATCGGAGCAAAACCTCATCGACTGCTCGCAATCGTATGGAAACAGAGGCTGCAATGGCGGTTGGATGGACCAAGGATTCCAGTATATTAAAAGCAACGGTAAATTATTGATACGCCCATATTCGATGAGTTTTCGTCTTTTTTATTACTTATTTTTGAATTTCTTTCTGGTTCAGGTGGTATCGATACCGAACAGAGTTATCCGTACGAAGGTCGCAACGATAATTGCAGATACAATGACAAAGATTCCGGTGCAACTGTTAGCGGTTTCGTAGATATTCCCGAAGGAGATGAAGATAAATTGAAAGAGGCAATTGCTACGATCGGCCCGATTTCTGTTGCCATCGATGCGTCCAATCCATCGTTTCAACACTATTCCAGTGGCATTTATAGTGAGGATAATTGCAGTTCGGATAATTTAGATCACGGTGTTTTGGCAGTTGGATACGGAACCGAAAACGGACAAGACTATTATATCGTGAAAAATAGCTGGTCATCGAGTTGGGGTGAAAATGGTTTTATCAGGATGGCGCGTAACAAAAACAACCACTGTGGCATTGCGTCTGCGGCCAGCTATCCACTCGTTTAGTATTTAGAATCAATTTAATCGTAAAAAAAAAATAAAAATAAATTTGGCCATGAAAAGTTGTTGTTAAGCAATGAAATAAATTGGATCTGCAAACGAAATGGGCATACACGATTTGTCTTTTCTTTAACCTCGCTCTTCTTGTAGTATCCGAAGTACAAAAGCCAAACATCCATGTCATATTTTCTATGCATTTATTGATCCACGATCGAAAATAAATGGCTTTGAAAATATTGAATATAGAAAATTCGATATATCATACTACTCGCCCGTATGCAAGCAGAAAGACACTATGAACTCGAAAGGTATTGACGTAATATATAAAAATTATTCGTTCGAATACGAATAAATGACGTAGTTTTTGCAAAAATGTAATTTCAAGCAAATATGTTTTTTGAACGCATTCATAATCTCCTTCGTGCACATCACTTGTACATCACTTCCGTTCTTTTCGTTGTAATTACTACAAAAAATTCGAAACCTTGCAAATATCTATAGAAATTAGTTCAAGTATGTTAAAATTTGCAACTAAATTGACACATAATTTATAAGAATGGTGACAATTTTATGTCTCACATGAATGCTTTTGCAACCGCCCACATAAATTAAACTTAAACACATTCTCCTTGATTTGAAAGAGTATTTAAAAAGTGCTGGAGCAAACGTACAATGTAGTTTAATTCGGATTTGCTACTGTCGGCGGTAAGCAGCTTGTTGTGATTTGGTAAAATACATTGCAAAATCTCGTAATAAAGAACTTCTTTATAACACTGATAATTCTCCAGAGAAAAGATTATAGAAGCACATATGGCAAATAAGCGGATATCATGTGTTTTGCTGGTTGGTCTTCTTACGGTTATCAGTAACTCCATAGGCAAAGAATCTCTCGACGACGAATGGGAATCTTTTAAGGTTGGCATCATATCCAGAATTAATACCTTTTGAATAATATAAGTATTTAATATCTAACTTCATGATAACTCTTTGCAGAGCGAACATTCGAAATCATATGAAAGTGAAACAGAAGAAGTCTATCGCAAGTCTATTTTCATAGCGAATAAAATTTTGATTGACCAACACAATAATCTTTATTATGATGGAGAGATTTCGTACGAAGTAGCATTAAATGCATACAGTGATTTAACTGACAGTGAATTTTCTTCACAAATGAAGGGATATAAGCACCATAGCGGCCGGAAGTAAGAAAATATGCACATACGCGAACTTAAACTGAACATTGATTTCAATTTTCATTATTATTCACAATTTATTTTCTTTCAAAGCAAACGATATTATTCTAGAGGAGCAAGGACCCAATTCACTGGATCAAGCAATGCGACTATACCAGAACATGTCGATTGGAGAGACAAGGGAGCTGTTACTGAAGTAAAAGATCAAAATCCATGTGGCTCATGCTGGGCATTCGCCGCCACGGGGGCATTAGAATCGCAACACTTCATCAAGACGGGTAAATTGGTGCCTTTTTCTGAGCAAAATCTCATCGATTGCTCACAATCGTATGGAAATGAAGGTTGCAACGGCGGTTGGGTGGATTCAGCTTACAAATACATAAAAGATAATGTCGGAATTAATCTCGAAGGATGCTATCCATACGAAGCCAAAGACAATGTTTGCAGATACAATCCAAAAAGTTCAGCCACCACCATTGATGGTTACATGGTCATTCCAGAAGGTGATGAAAAGAAATTGACAGAGGCCATTGCCACTGTCGGTCCAATCTCTGTTTACATTGATTCGACAGGTTTGGCCTTCCGACATTTAAGCAGAGGCATTTACACGAATGAAAATTGCAGTCTGCTGAATTTGGATCACGCTGTTCTAGCGGTTGGATACGGAACTGATGAAAATGGACAAGACTATTATATCGTAAAAAATAGCTGGGGCGAATCGTGGGGAAATAATGGTTATATCAAAATGGCTCGCAACAAAAATAATCACTGCGGCATTGCGTCTGTGGGTATCTATCCACTTGTTTAAACTCTCGACTTTTAAACGATTCTCTTGTTTAGTATTTCGAATCAATTTGATCGTTGGAAAAGTGAAAAAATTTCAAATTCAATTGAAAAAATCCTATTGTTTGAATCCAATTAAATTGAATTCAATGATTTGACTCGTTAGAAATATTTAAGCCGAAAAATTATTTCCAGCATTTAAGAAATAAATTGAAATGGGCTCAAACGTGAAAGAAATAAAATAGATAAAATGCTGTTTCAGTTGAAATTGAATTATTTTTCGACGTTCGTTCTATTTTTGAATGTGTCCAGAATCATATACAAAAAGTAATCATGTATGGAAAATTTTCTTCAGTTATTCGAGTAATACCTTCAATTATCCGGTGGTGTCTCTTCGTTCAAAGCAACAACAAATAGCTTGTTGCCAAAGTGACTGACATTTTGTATGATTTAGTTAGAGAGTCATTAGAAAATTAAATAAAAGAACTTCAGGATAATTATATATATGCAGAACAAGTAAAACGCAGGTAAACATACAGGACTGACAAATTTATATTTCATATGATTCCAATTAAATGTTTAAGAAATATGAGGTAAAAAATAAAAGAAAAACAGATGCTCATTTTTTTACAATTCATTCATTTTATTATTGTGTGAAAAAATCAAATATGAGTTCAAATTTTCAACCTGGTTATTTCCATCAAAACTTAACCATTTCTCATCACTTCTTTTACCAAAAAATTCAGTTGCTTCATTTCATCCCAATTCATAAATGTTTCACGCAAATTTGCATCTTCATTCTTAATGGTCGCAATCGCGAGCGCTTTCCACGGTTTCTTCATGAAAATTTGAAAATCTTGTTCAGATTTCATATTCCTTCTCAATTCTTCATATTCAGCTTGTGCGGTGTCGAAATAAGTGTCAATGGCCTCAAAACAATCACCAAATTTCTGTTTATGGTGTGGAGAATAGGCCAGAAATTCTCTCCATTCGCCGTTCAGAATCATTCTGCAAATGTCTTTATCTACGATGCAACCGTTTGGCACGAAATTATGAACATGAACGTAAGTCGATGATTTAACCTTCAAAATGGGTGCGAGTGTTGTTCGGTCGCAGATTACAAATCCTTCTTGCAAGTCTTGCAGATTATTTGCTCGTTCGACGCATTCCTCTATACTTTTAAACGTGAACTGTTTCGGTCGAAGAATTGTATCAGTCAGCTGCACGGAATCCACGTCTGTATATTCGCCAACTAAATCGTTGCGTCGAATGCCCAGCAACCAGAGTTCGTATTTATGTGGATTGTATTGAGTTACGATATGGTTACTTTTTCCAGTCAATTCAAAAATATACGTTAGCTCGGCATTCATGTTGCAATCTCGGCAAAATTGTTGAAATCGCTCCTCGGCTTGCTCATTGATAGCGTCCTCAGAATTTATAAGCCCCAACGCCTCAAATGTAGCTTGTTTGAATGTAGTACTTGTATTGGGGACAATACATTCTGCAAAGACGGTTCCGCGTGTGGAAACGTACCACATATTTTTGAAGTGATAGATTTTTATCAAACTACCATCAATTTTTTCGACTGCGTAACATTCGTCGTCGTCATCCAATACACTGTCACTTTCGTTGTAATTGAAAAACCGATCAAATGATCTCGAGACCACTGTGAAGTCAGTTGATAAAATCAAGCCACAACATTCGTTTGGTATGGACGAATTTTCAGAACTCGTCAAATAATTTAAAACAATTAAACCTTGCTCTGGATACTGTTTTACTCTCATAGAATATTCCACCTTCAGTTGATCCAATGAATTGGATTTTAAATATTCTACAACGTTCATTTTGAGTCGAATTTGTAATAAATTCAATTTTTCGTTATTATTTGACTTTACTGTTTTACACCAGCTCAAAATGCGACTGTTTGAATGATGTCGAATACAAAATTAATTATACACAATTGTTTCGCAGTCCCTGCCTTAATAGGCATACGCATATGTCAAATTGTAGCAACACAGAGAGAAAGAGAGAGACGGGTAAACTTACTCACACATGCATGAGCTTGACAGCTACTGCATACTAGAACGATAACACATATGATCGTTCCCATGTGATGCAACCCTGCGCGGAGGTTTTTGAAAAGAAAACAATTTTTAGTGGTGGCAAAGTATTTTAAACAAAATTAACGGTTTCAAGCAAATAGCTCAGAATAGTATTTGCTTTATTTTTTTATTTCATTTTAATTGAATGTTGAAAAAAAACTCGACGTATACAAAAGGTGAGAAGTAAATGATAGAAAAATTCAATAAATACGTACGAATTATATCCATTATGTATGGACAAAGAAAACGTATGAAAATTTCAAATATTTGCCAGAAGAACCTTTCTAATTATGTATGAACAATAGAACTTCCAAAATCATCGATTTCAAAACGTAGAAGTTATTGATTTTGCTGCATTCTATCTATAATAATCTCTTTTAATATTTGCTACCCAATAAAAATTCAAATGTTTAATTTTCCAAGTTTTATTTATTATAAAAAATCCATGTGTAAAATAAATTAGTTCAGAATTATTCCGTTATTAATTATTCCAATCAATTCTCATCCATATTCCGTATTACTTCTTTTAACAAAAATTCCAATTGTTTTGCTTCATCCCAATTCGAAAACTCTTCGCGCAAGTTTCCTTCTTTCTTCTTGAATGTTGCGATTGCAAGCGCTTTCCATGGTTTCTTCATGAACTTTTGAAAATCTTTCTCAGATTTGATAATTTTGCATAGTTCTTCATATTCAGCTTGTGCTGTTTCAAAATATTTGCCAATGGCCAGGAAACATTCATCAAATGTATGTTTTTGATTTGGATTATAAGCCAAAAATTCCGTCCATTCGCCGTTCACAATCATTCTGCAAACATCATTATATGTGGTGCTGCCGTTCGTTGTAAAATTATGTACATGAACATAGATTGGTGATTTGACTTTCAAAATTGGTTCGGATGTTGCTCGATTGTAGATCACAAAGCCCTCTTGCAAATCTGGGAGATTATTTGCCCGTTCGACGCATTCCTCTATATTTTTAAACGTGAACTGTTTCGGTTGAAGAATTGTATCAGTCAGCTGCACAGAATTCACACATGTATATTCTCCGATTAAATCGTTGCGTCGAATGCCCAGCAACCAGAGTTCGTATTTGTGCGGATTGTACTGAGTTACAATATGGTTATTTTTTCCAGTCAATTCACAAATATACGTTAGCTCGGCATTCATGTTGCAATCTCGGCAAAATTGTTGAAATCGCTCTTCGTCTTGCTCATTGATAGCGTCGCCAGCATTAATAAGCCCCAGAGCTTCAAACACAGCTTGTTTGTATGTTGTGTGTGTATCAGCGATAGTACATTCCGCAAATGCAGTTCCGCGCGTTGAAACATTCCACATACTGTTGAAATGATAGATTTTGATTATACTGCCGTCAATCTTTTCAATCGCGTAACATTCGTCATTGTTGTGCAATGCACAGCCGCTTTCGTTGTAATTGAAAAATCGATCAAATGATCTTGATATCACTTTCCAGTCAGTCGATAATATTAAACCACGACACTCGTTTGGAATTGCCGATTTTTTTGCCAAAGTCAAATAATTCAGAACTATTAAACCTTGTTCTTGATACTCTTTAATTCGCAATGAATATTCTGATTTCATTTGATCCAACGAATTGGATTTCAGATAATTCACCACATTCATTTTGACTCGGATTCGGGATGAATTTCATTTGTTGTTAGTATTTAGTTTTTATTTTGTTAAAACAATAAAAATGAACTCTATTTATCGATATTGTTTTTTTATACCGGCTCAAAATGCGACTATTCGTATGACGCAAATAAAACAACTAATTCCACAGAGTTGGTTCACACTCTTTATAACATGTATACAAAAAAATTCTGTCACTGTCAAGTTTCATAACCAATACAACCAAATTTCCTCTTTATGGCTATGACGTAAATACAAGAAAAAAATCGCTTATACTAAGAAATGCAATCCATTTTACGTGCGTGTGTGAATAGCGATACATATGTGGAGTGATTCATCAATGCCAACGGTCTCCATGCGTCACATCGTTGCGGTTGTTTTACTATGCATGCGGCGCTGAATCAAACCATACGATATGTTTGCATATATATTGTGGATCCACTGACTCTTGATTCGAGATAGCTCATCTAATGCACACAGATAGAAGAAAACGAGCAAAAAATGGACACCAAAAAAACACTCATTTGCGAATAAAGTTTGCAATTTCCATTGTATTTACACATGTTTGAGTCAATTTAGTCGGTAACGTGCGTATTTTTGATTGTAGATGTTTTATTTTGATTTTCCCAATACATTTATCACGACTCAAAATGATGTTGCAAATGTATCTCTTCTATTTCCTGGAAACAATCGAATCGATAAATCACGGAAACAATAAATTGAGTTTGATTATTTCTGCACCAGTTTTCAAACACCTGATGCAAGCTATTACTAAAATAAAAACTACTGTGAAGCAACAAAAGAGCAAAATTTCATCACGCTCTCAATGAATCGGAAAAACATCAAGAGAGCCTTATGTGACTCATGACAAAGTGACCAATCTTTTGTCTACTATTTAAAACACACATGACAAAGAAAATGTTTTTCACCAGATGGCCGAATGTTGATTGGCAAAAAGGCCGTTACACCTGTAAAGAGGCAGGGCGAATGTGATTTGTGCTGGCCATTTTCAACGGTCCGTACTATTATTCTATTTTTGAGCAACAGACCATTTGGTGTCATTATTTAAGCAACATCTTATCAATTGTGTAAAGTACAATCGCTCTGCTGCACTTGGTAAACGTGTTCATTCAAGACATGATGCCTTCGAATCATGCATTATTTCAAGAAATTTTTAGAGCTGCCCATTTTCAAGAAAATTTAAGTAAAACACTGCCCATTTTTGAGTTTTGAGCTGCCCATTTGGGATTTAGAACTGCCCAAATGGGCAAGAGCTGCCCATTAAAATAATGCATGCTTCGAAATATATAATAAATAGAATAGAATATTGAACTAAAAATTGATTGCTGGAATACTTCGCTGGAAAATTAATTCAATAAAACAGCATCAATAGACGAAACGCCTAAAAATATGTTCTAATCCAAATTTGATTACGCATTTTACTTTCGCATGTTTGCACTTGTTAGGAAGCGGCTTAATTTGTCGAGAAAAAATTTCTTAGAACCAAATGTGTGTGTGCAAATAAAAAATGAACGACGTAATTAAATAAAGTAAAAAAAGAATTAATGACGTAATGAATTGAAAAGGCAAAAACAGACGCGATCACATGAAATTGCAAGACCATCTCCTCGATTTTGTACATCAGGCCCATCATATATATAAATCAGGATTGTCTGTTAAGAATTTATTTAGTGTTGAGTCGTCGGTGAACAACATTATCATCTCAATAATAATATTTCAGCGAAAAAAGTAAATTCCGTACTTTGGGAAATATTTCAACAGCTGAACGGACAGTTTATTAATAACAAAAGTTGTTTTCATTATTTGTTCTGTTCAATTTTATTTGCAGATATAACATAATGAACACGTTTCTGATTATTTTCGCGTGTGTTTTTGCCATCGTCAGCGTCTCATCAAGTAATTTAAGCGAGTGGAACGCATTTAAGGTAAAATTCAACGAAAAACTTATTTGATAATAGTTCGTAATAAAAAGATCACAATCATTGAAGAAATTTAGTTGAAAGTGAAGAAATTTCGTCCAAAAATAATTGTTGTCAACCTATGCTATCAATTCGATCCAGACGAATTTCGGGAAAAAATATAAAAATCAGGCTGACGAAAGACATCATATGCGAATATTCCTAAAACACAAAGATGAGGTGGAAAAACACAATCAAATGTTTAACGATGGGCTCGTTTCATACACAATGAGTCTAAATAGTTACAGTGATGTCGAACATTCTGATTTCGCAGCAAGTATGAGGGAAACAAAGCACATACGATCGCAGGCTCCGATGTAAGATGAAAAAAATAGTTTGAGTATCACTTATTTTGACTTCAAACGGCATTCCACAATCCAACATTTTTTAAAATTAATTATTCTTGTGTCTTTTAATTTTGTTCATTCTACGTTCGTAGGAGAAATAAGACAATTGACGAACCGCAATTAATGTCGTTTGCGAGTGTTAAGTTGCCACAATCAGTTGACTGGCGAAAGAAAGGTGCGGTAAGTGCGGTTAAGAAGCAAGGTATATGCGGTGCTTGCTGGGCATTTTCGGTTGCAGGCACACTAGAAGCTCAGAAATTCCGTAAAACAGGCCGTTTAGTGCCATTATCTGCACAGCACCTCATCGACTGTATCACTGACGATGATGATGATAAATGTGATGGTAACTTAATTCACAATGCTTTTGATTATATCAAACGAAACGGTGGCCTTCAGACTGAACAATCGTATCCATACCGTGGGTTCGGTAGTACTTGCAAAAAAAATCGGCGACATGTTGCTGCAACACTTCGCTCATACAGAGATCTTCCGGATGGTGACGAAATGAGGTTGCAACAGGCGATTGCAAATATTGGTCCATTGTCCGTCTCTTTGGACGCTATGCGACCATCCTTTCAATTTTATTCCGGTGGAATTTACTACGACCGAAGATGCCGATCACGCAATCGTGATTTAAACCATGCTATGCTTGTCGTGGGTTATGGAACTGATAAACGTGGCAAAGAATATTATATCATAAAAAATAGCTGGGTATTAGATTCCTTGACTTTTCCGGACTTTTCCAATTGAAAATCTCAAAATGCCATGGTAAAACTTCATCTAAATTGATATAAATCAATTTATAAGCATTGAATATATATTAAAATAAAATCAAATTTATGCGCGTACTATCATGGTGATTTGAGATTTAAATCTATCTATCATAATTATGATAATGAACAAATCAATAACCCATTTTCTATTAATTAGGGAACCGAATGGGGCGAAAACGGTTACATGAGATTGGCGCGCAATCGGAAGAATCACTGCGGAATAGCGACAGAAGCTACATATCCGGTGATTTAAACAACAAAGTGTTCATTGACTTAACCCATTGTATTTTTTTTTTTTCAAATTCCAATAAAAACAATGATCCAAACCAAAAATCTTATTTTCAAACACACATTTCGGAACGATGTGTCAGTTGCCTTAAGCTAAAATACAAGCTAAAAACACTCTCAAATGCTTTCTTCAGAGTGGAATTTGAGGTTTCGGATTTGCATTAAACACGGGAATATGCATCGAAACAAGTTTCTTCTAATTAATAAGCAGCAACACGAAATTCTATTTTAATCTTACGCAACGCTCAGAACATGAGATAATCATGATTGCAAAATTTATTTCAATTGATAGATTCAAAATATCAATCATCACTTTGATTAAGAAATTTATTTGTTATTTTAGACAATGTATCTGTCATACATGTGTCACTATCCTAGTTGCGCTTCATTTAACCAATTTCTACATTATGTGCAGCAGATCAAATACGGACACTTTGGGCGGTACATGAATAGTGCGTCCAAAATACCATTAGATTTTCCGCTTTCAAAGATAACCGCACCAGTTTCACTTCATTTCTCGGCTTCCGACCGACCCATCAGCGTACAGGACATTAAAAAGCTGACATCGAAAATGAAAAATGTGGTCAATGTTCAGTATATAAATGATACCAAATTCAATCACGCCGATTATTATTTAGATACCTGTACTCATTCAATTGTTTATTCGAAAATTTTGAAAGTGTTTCAAAATTATCAATGAAAACGATCGATCTTGTGTGCATTAAGGAAAGATTGCAATTTTTAATAGAATGTTTGAAGATCAGATTTTTTTTATTGATAAATTCACCTTGATATCAAATATAAAGCGAAACATGTAATAATGAAAATAAAATTCACATTGCAAGTGTTGTACAAGAGACACATGATTTTAATGACTAAACCAAATGGAAAACAAGTATCATTAGATATATATTCAAGTTGCGACAGTTGTAATGAAAGTTACAGATCAATCACTATTCTAAGAAAAGGCCATTTCCAAACATGTCACAAGGTCAGATGGTTCAAATCAAATAGATCCTGCGATGTTGCTCAGAAATGCGCTAATAATGCTCAGTGACTCACCTGATTGCTCGAATTATATCTCCAATAAAGCAGTAATTGTTTGTGTGGGAGGTGAAAAGTCACCATCAATCAATCCCAAATCGCCTGCGGCATTGGAACCAATTCTCTCTTCATTGTTTTTAACACTTTCCACTAGTGATTTGTCTGATCTATTAAAATTAATTAGCATCTCGTTTACAAATGCAACTGCAAAATCATATGGAAACTACTCATAATTGGTGCAATCAAGATTATCTACCATTAATCATACAAAAGTGTTGAATAAATTACATTGTCACTATAATTATAAACAATGCAACGTTGTCTGGAGTAGATTCAATGAAATTTTGATTCAATGTTCGCCGCACACATCGAGAATATTCAACAAACAAAAATTTGAGTTCAGCTGATACACAATGAGACTGTCGACAGTCACTTAACTAAAAATATATTTTCAATCAACTTTTTCGGCGCAATTTCATGCAGCTACTTTCATAAGAAAGTTAATTGTTTCGGATGAGAAATATTTCTAAGAATAAAAAAATGCAGCTTAAATGCGTAAAATAAACAAGGCAATGAAATCAACAAAATTCTAGACGTAATCAGATAAAACTGACGTGTGTAAAAAGTTCATCATCGATTGTCGCCCAAATCCTATATAAATCGTACCTACGATTGAACAATTATTTAGTGTTGAAACGTTGCGTGAACCACATCGATTTCCTCATTTCAATAAATAGGTAACTTCCATGTTTTTGATAAACAACAAAAAATATTCTGAAAAGGAACAAAAAACAGCTGCGTTCTTAATGCAATGACGAATGCATGTGCAAATTAAGTAGAACAATGACTTAATGCGTACAGCATTGTAACGATATACTTTCTGGAGATTCAATGAGTTCAATATATTTTTATTTACAGACACAACAAACAATGAATAAGTTCCTTATTGTATTCGTGTACCTGTTCGCTGCCACCAATGGCTCCGTCATCAATTCACATGAATGGGATGAGTATAAGGTATGTGATCGATAAAATGCGCATGTTTTTTTATTCTTAATCATGAATCAGATTGTATGAAATTCGTAGAAAAAAGGTTCGTGGAATTTGAATGATGAAAGAGTTCTTTTGATTCCACAGTCAAAATATTCGAAAAAATATCAAAATCAAGCGGATGATAGACTTCACATGGGCATATTTTTGCAAAACAAAAACGAAGTGATGAGACACAATCAGCTCTTTAACGAAGGGATCGTTTCATTCACAATGAGTCTGAATGCGTACAGCGATTTATCGCATACCGAATTCGTATCTCAAATGAATGGAGTGCGATATGATGGTTCGAGTGCTTCGAGGTAAACACAAATGAGTCATATTTCACATTTCAATTATTTTCAATACATTCCGATATAATTAATTTTTGTGTCAATCTACGCTGTTTGTTTTTTTAATTTCAAAATTATTTTTGTTTTCGAAATGTTTTTGTTGCGCAAAAGAAACACAACATTCGATGAACCATCTCCTTTAATGCAGCTGGTGCATGCAGTTTTGCCAAAATCGATTGACTGGCGAACTAAGGGAGCCGTAACTAATGTGGAAGCGCAGGGTAAATGCCTTTCGTGCTGGGCTTTCTCGGTACTAGGAACCGTTGAAGCACAAATTTTCCGTAAAACTGGTCGCTTGGTCCAATTATCTGCCCAAAATTTAGTCGATTGTGCAAATTCTAAAAACAAATGCCAACCAAAATCAATACATAAAGCGTTTGATTATATTAAACGCAATGGACTTGAAACTGCTCGATCGTATCCATATCGAGGAGACAGTGGTTTGTGCAGGTATAATTCGAGAAATTCAGCTGTCACAATTAAGGGATACAAAGATCTTCCAGAAGGTGATGAAACAAGCTTGCAACAAGCGATCGCAAATATTGGCCCAATATCGGTTTGTGTGGACGCTTCGCATAAATCATTTCAACATTATTCGAATGGGATTTACTATGAGCCAAAATGCCGTAGGAATAATAAATATTTGCATCATGCGGTCCTCGTTGTCGGCTTTGGAACTGATAAACGTGGCAAAGAATATTATATCATTAAAAATAGCTGGGTATTAGATTTCTTGACTTTTATGGATTTTTCCAATTGTAAATCTCAAAATGCCATGGTTAAACTTCATCTAAATTGACATAAATCGATTTATGAGCATTGAATTTATGAAACAAAATCACATTTATGCGCGTACCACCATAGTGATTTGAGATTTAAGTTAATGAAAAAAATTATTAACCCATTTTCTTTTAATTAGGGACGCAGCTGGGGCGAAAACGGTTACATGAGACTGGCGCGCAATCGGAAGAATCATTGTGGAGTCGCTACAGTTCCAGCTTTCCCTATTCTATAAATCCAATCAGTCTTTGACAATTTTCTCATCCAATTTAAAATTCTGAGAGAACGTTGAATGGATGCAGGGCAATTGCAGTGATTTAACATAGGAAATATTATTAAAAAAAAACTTTTGATATAAGTTCAAGTCGAAAATAAATGGTCGGATTTTTTCGTTATTCAAGTTTTTCCATGTAAAAAATAAAATAATCATTCGATTACTAACTCCTTCTGCAAATTAGTTCATTGAATCATGATTGAAAGTATCAGAGGATTTTCCGTAAATGAATCATTCAAGTGCACTAAAATATCTGAACTTATTTTTATCACATAAACAGTTGATGTGAGCCGGAGAAAAACGTCCATAAGCGAAGTCAGCTCGACCTCATTTCGTATTTTCTCTACGCGGAAAATGATGAGAAAAAATTGTTTCACATGAATCGTGCCTTGGATGCAGCTAAGTAAAGCAAGAAGAATTCTACACATATGCTGCATTCTGTCTGTTATCGATGATAAGGAAACTACGCAAATATAACGTCATACGAGCGTTTTATGTTACCATATTTGGATACGTTGAGAGATTATTTCAGAGGCTTTTCTTGCGACGCATTAGAGAAAAATTTCATAGTTTAACGCAGTTAGACTTTATCTCAACGTACGAATGTAATATAATAAAAGGATTGAAAAGTAGGGATTTTCATTATACACTTTAATTGTATAAAAACGCAACGACAATCGCTTTGAAGCATTCAGTTTTGTCTTACAAGCCGAATGAACAGAACACAGAACTAGTTTTTTCTTAGTTACACCGACTTCTATATTAGTTTACTAAGACATAATTTGAACCATGTACAAGCAGTTGGCTCTATTTCTTGGTCTCCTTACCATTGCAAACGCATTTTCGATTGCAGAGAAAAATGATTGGGCGCAATATAAGGTTGGAAAAGGAATAAAATTCATACATTAAATTTTTTTGTTTGGAAAAAAATATCAAACACCGTCGAAAGATGTTTTTTTAATTAATTTTTCGTACACTTGCACTTTTCAAGGTAGAACACAAAAAGAGCTATGCCAATGATGAAGAGCACGATCTTCGTATGAACATCTTTCTACGAACCAGAAAAAAGATCGCTGAGCATAACAAACTATTCGATGAAGGCCTTGTCACATACGAAATGGGTTTGAATGAATTCAGTGATATGACATTCGAAGAGTTCTCAGCCACTTATCTTGGATATAAACCGGCAGCAAACTTTAGGTAAGGAAATATGGCTTCGATTCAATTTTTTTTTTTAAATCAAAGAGTCAATAATTTCATAATTGACAATGGAATAATTACGTATCGTTTTTTATACAAAAAATGCTTCTAATTCAGATTCAATGCGACTCTTAACTACTTCGAAGGATCCCATAATACTCCAGCCAAAAAAAGCGTTGACTGGAGACAAGAATCGGCTGTAACTGAAGTGAAGTACCAAGGATCATGTGGTGCATGTTGGTTAGTGTTGCCGTAAACCACAAGTTGAATAATTTCATATTTATTGGTTAATGTTTCCAATTTGCAGGGCATTTTCTGCCACGGGAGCCATTGAGGGCCAAAATAAAATAAAGCACAGAAAATTAGTGTCATTGTCGGAGCAAAACCTCATCGATTGCACGTAAAGAAAATGTTCAAACATAAAAAGTAATTCAAATTTTAACATGTTCAAATTCAAATAGGTATGAAAACAATGGATGTGGCATCGGAACAATGAATGATGCCTTCCAGTATGTCCACAATAATGGTGGAATTAACACAGAAAAGACGTATAAATACGAAAGCGCAGGAGACACTGCAGATACTCAACCCAGACGATGCCGATACAACAGCAGGAATTCGGCTGCATATGTTAGCGGCTATAGAGTTATTCGGCAAGGCAATGAAGCGGAATTACAGCAGGCAATTTCTACCGTCGGCCCAATCTCCGTTGCATTCAATGCACCCGAGTCAATGAAGGATTATAAAAGAGGACTTTACTTTGATGAAAGCTGCGATCTTGAGATGTTGGATCATGCAGCCGTTGCTGTTGGATATAATGAAGATCCTGCTGGCAAATACTATATCGTCAAAAATAGCTGGGTAAGTTGAATACTCAAGATGTCAGCTTTTGTGATTATTGTCCTAAATATATCTTCATTCTTTTTCGCGCAGGGAATAACGTGGGGAGAGAATGGATACATCAGAATGGCTCGAGACCAAAACGACAATTGCGGAATTGCTCAAGCAGCCAGTTATCCTATCCTATATTGAAATTAATTTTCAAAGAAATAAAATTATTTTTGAAGGTATTCACAAAATTTTACGGATATTTTGTTTTGAAATCATTATGAGATAGATGACAAATAAACAAAATTAATTTCAATTTTCTAAAAATGCCACTGGTTTGTTTTCTTTCATTAACTTGTAAATTCAGTTTATATTCCATCTGACGCAGAAATTGGCGTTGAATTATATGAGATTTCTTGAATGTACAGAGCTTTTCTTACATTATCCAAAAGGTTTTTTTTATTGACCTTGGAATTTTATCTGAGTTCCTACCCGTAGTCTTGTGACTCAACACTTTGTGATGTTTGACGTAACCTAATTTCTCTCTGTGTGGGTTTTTCCAAATTTATGTCAATCAACCAACTGAAAGAATGTAAATAAAATATTTCAAATCATATAAATAGTTGTAGTGCGTCCGAGAAAAAACCCATGAGTCCTTATTATAAATTTATACCTAAATTGTCCAATTGAATTTACACAAAGACGATCTCTACACGAGAACAACTTGAAACAGATTCAAACTCTGTACAGTGTAAACACATTGAGCGTGAACATCAAACGGTGGTAAAACTCTATACAAAGATACATAAATGTATTCATATTTGACGGCTAGTACTATCTATATAGATTCATTATCTAAAAAACGGAACTATTGAGTGTTTCCATCAAATTGCACGTAAATTTTTTAATATGGCGGCGTCCATTGGAGTGAAACATTAGCTATTTTTTAAAAACACTCGTTGCCGGTGTATATGGTGAATATTATTGATTGACACCCATAGAATGAAAGAACAACTTATGAGCTCTGTGACGCAAAAAAAACTTGGAGCAAAAAAAGACAAATAAAGTTGCGAGCAAAAGTGACACAACTCAGCATTGAGCGGAAAAGATTTTTTTTTGCATTTTTCTCGCTATTGGAAATAGATAACGATTAGGTGTCTTCGGCATTATTGTAGAAAATAAAAAGAACTACAAATAAACATGTTGGAAGAGAAAATGACTTGGCCCATTTTTACCAATATTGTCTTCACTCGACGTCCTTTTTATTGCTGCAGACAGTTATCTCTTATTATTTCCTCAAAAATCGCAAATATCCATGACAATTCGAGGTATATAGACATACTCTCCTTGAACGCCGAAAATAATTTTCAAAAAACAGATTCGCATTTTCAAACATATAAATCGAAGAAAAAACATACTCTACTCTCAATCTTACCCAGTGTTTGGACAGAAATTCTGTAAGGCTTCGAACAATCAATACGCATAAATAGTTGTTGTGAGTCAGAAAAAATGAATTTATGGAATTTGTCCAATGTTTTTTTTCACCATATTTGAATATGTGGAGAGATTATTTCAGTGGATTTTCCAAAAAGAAAGTGGGTCAAATTAGGACTCTAAAATTATCCATAACAATTAAATCTATCACATATGGATAAGTGTTGTGTGTCAAGGAAAAACCCATATTTCAAGCCACTTAGAACTTATCTTAAACTATAAATATTAATAGAATCAAAGGATTGAAAAGGAGGGATTTTCATTATCCAATTTAATTGTATAAAATCGCAATGAAAATCATTTCAAAACATCCAGTTTTGGCTTAGCAGCCGAATAAACAAAGCACAAAGCCAGTTTTGTTAGTTGCACCAACTTCTATAGTGGTTGACTAAGAAAGACATAATTTGAACCATGTACTGCTTGGCTCTATTTCTTGGCCTCCTTACCATTGCGAATGCAGTTTCGATCGAAGAGAAAAATGATTGGGAGCAATATAAGGTATAGAAAATGAATAAGCTCATTGATCGGAATCATTTTTTATTTAATTTTTTCGTATACTTGCACCGATATACTCTATCCAGGTGGAACACTCAAAGAGCTATGCCAACGATGAAGAGCACGATCTTCGTATGAAAATCTTTCTACAACGCAGAAAAAAGATCGCTGAGCACAACAAACTATTCGATGACGGCCTTGTCACATTCACAATGGGTTTGAATGAATTTAGCGACATGACATTCGAGGAATTTAAAGCCAAGATGCATAAATGTAGACGAGCGCCAAAATTTCTGTAAGTAAATATGAATTCGACTGTATTTCAAAAGAGTCAATTATTTTATAACTCACAATGATGGATCATCTTACATATTTTTTCATACGAAATAATTCTCCAATTTCAGATTGAACAAAAATGCAACCCGTAACTATTTTAAAGGATCTCCTGACTTCCAAGCAAATGATAACGTTGACTGGACAAAACCACCGAAGATAGCTGTAACTGAAGTAAAAAACCAGGGAAAATGTGGTTCTTGCTGGGCTTTTGCTAGTGTAGGTGCTATTGAGTCTCAACTATACTTAAAGACTGGCAAATTGGTTTCATTGTCGGCGCAATTCCTCGTCGATTGCGATCGTGATCAGGCCCATGATAACGATGGATGTAACGGCGGAAATGCAGACGGTGCATTTCAGTACGTTCATGGTGTAGGCGGTATTCCTACTGAGGCATCGTATCCATACGTAAGTAAATATGACGATGATTATTGTCCACGCAGAGAATGCAAAAAAAACCCTGCGAATTTTGCTGCTACTGTTAGTAGTTACGTGGATATTAAGTCAGGCGATGAAAGGAAATTGCAGGAAGCAATTAAAACCATTGGCCCAATTGCCGTTGCAATCCATGCAACTGATATATTTACACATTATACCGGTGGCTATTACATTGAGCCCGGCTGCCCTTCAGATGCAGACTCGTTGGATCATGTAGTTTTGGTTGTAGGCTATGGGGAAGAAAATGGCAAGAAATATTATCTTGTCAAAAATACTTACGGACAAAAATGGGGAGAGAAAGGATTCATTAGAATGGCTCGCGACAGCAAAAATCACTGCGGAATAGCCACAGAGGCTGTCTATCCTGTCGTCAACGGAAAGTAATTTTCGAAGAAATAAAAATCAACAGTTCATTTGAATGCGAGGGGCAAATCACTCTTTTTGCAATTACTCTTTTTTTCAGCAATTACCTCAAAATTTACAATTACTTTCCATATACAAGTAATTGCAACCTACCAGTATTTGTTGAAAAATGGAGTAATTGCAACTTTTGATAAGTAATTGCAAAAAGATCACTCGAGTGATTTGCCCCTTTTATTCATAATACTCGTTTGAATGTATTTACAAAAATGTAATGACTACATAGATTCGAAAACATTATCTACTAATGGAGACAGGAAGGACAATGAGGACATCAATAAAGTCAACATTAATTTCAATTTTCAAAAAAAAAACTGGCCTGTTTTATTTCGTCAAACTGTTAGCTCATTATTATCAATTATCGTACTAAGGAACACAAGTGTTCTGCACATAAACACGTGCAGTTTGCATCGTTAATTCAAGATAAATAATTCTGGCGATCACTAAAGAATACTTTTTTCGTTCAGCAACATTCAAGAAGTGAATATGTTTGAATTATTGCCGTGATTTAAAAAAAAAAACAAAATAAACAATTGACCAGCATTGCAATTTATATATTAATGTTTGGTTCTAAAAAAAAGGCATTCTTATTACTTTTCCGTACACGTTAAGGGAACAATGGTACCCACACTTTCTCATGATTTTGGTCTCAATTTGAAAATTCTTCAAATTTTTTTCGAAAATGATATATTTCCTAATTTTCTTGAGTGACTTTCCAGAAGCTTTTCTAAAGCCAAAAATACAGTCTGTAATGGATTTTCCGACTATTTTTTTTAGCAATTTAATAGGTCTTGCTGTGGTGAAAAATAGTCAAAATTGACATATGCATATATTTTTGTTTGAAAACTTCATTTCAAATGCATTCTTTTTATCATTTTTCTTATGAGGTTCATATTCTCTGAATAAATAGCTAATTTAAAAGAAAATTCAAGTCGATTCGTAGAACAATTTCTCCACCTTCATTACCAATGAAAAATGCTCTGAATTTAAAAAAAAAGCAAATGAAATCAATCATATTATACAGATAATAATTTTAAATTATATTTCCATCCAAGATGCATGGACAACAGTTTGGCATTGTGATTGTTATTCTTTTTAAAGAATTTTTCTTTTTTTTTTTCATTCAATTTGAATATAAATTGCAGCGACAATCGCTTACATACGTTTAATATTGGGCCACCGAACAATTTCCCAAATTCTTGTTTGAAAAAAAGCACAGCAGAATAAACAAAGCACAAAGTCGTTTTTATTGATAGTGGTGATTCCCATTGTGATTTAGCAAGAAAGACTTAATTCAAACGATGAACGAGAATTCAGTCCTTTTTACTAAATCCCAAGAAGATTTATCGATATCAACAAATACGATTTTGTGTTTTGCTTATTCGGCCGGTGGCCCAGTATTAAACGTATGTAAGTAATTTTTGCTGCAATTTATATACAATTTGAATGTACAACATAAATCCCTCCTTCTCCATTTCTACCAGTTTAAGAGTTTAAGATTACGTCTAAAAATGCGATTCGTAGTATGCATGGTTGAGATTTTTTCTGACTCACAACCCTAATTCAGACATAATCGAAAAGGATATTTTTATTTTTTCAAATACGATATGTGCTTTAGTGATTCATTAGTTTTCAGCAAAATTCATTAAGCGCTGCGAGCCTCAGACGATTCGGAGAAAATAGATTGATAAGTCATTTCTCATTTCTTGTATGTGCATTGTGTTCTCTTTCACCAGAAGTAAACATTGATTTATAATTAAATTCAATTATGTTGTGTTCTCTCCCCGATGCCAGAAAATAGCAATTTAATTAAGTTGTTCGGCAAATCGAATCTTCGTAGTGTTTTTTATCGTCTTTGGGTTTCTTTCCACAATCAAATTAATCAAAGTGAAAGAATGCAAAAAAAATATTCGAAATATTTCAATCATATAAATAGTTGTTGTGGGTCATAGAAAAAATGCCGATTTAATCCTTTCAGACTTTAAAATAATATAATCTTTAAATGCGACGTCGAAATAATAATAAATTTATTTTTGAGCATTTCAACAATGTTCGCTCAATATCGGAGCTTGGAAGGGATTTGAATAGAATCTTGGTGAGCTAAGACTTCGAATTACTATGTAAAAATTATTTTTCAATGATATGATATCAACATTTTTGATAAATTAAGAAATTCTAAAAGGATTTCCTTCGAGCAATCTTTTCTTGTGGATTATTATTGTTGTGAGTCAGAAAAAAGGAATTTATGGAATTTGTTCAGTGTTTTTTATATCATAAAGGGTGTCCCAAAAGGGACGCAAAAAGTTTTTCAATAGGGATTTCATGATGGATGCCCCGATCTGTCAAACTGGAATGTCAGTTTGAAGCGTCCATCTATACCATTTATAACCATGTCAAGATTAAGTAAAGATCAACGCGTTCAAGTCGTTAAATCCCATTACGAAAATGGGTCTATTTTGCAAAATACGTTTCGTGCAATTCGTGAATTTTTCGGCCGAAATAATCGACCAAATGTGTCCACCATCAGTCGCCTGGTGCAGAAATTTGAGCGTACTGGCTCTGTGTTAGACGATCAACCATCAACCCGTATGCGAACGGCCCGCTCGCACGAAAATATTGCTACTGTGAGTGAAAGTGTGGAGGACGAGCCAAGAACCTCGGTTCGTCGACGTTCTCAACAAGTTGGCCTCTCTAGGATGACCACATGGCGTATTCTCACCAAAGGCTTGGGTCTACACGCTTATAAGATTGTCCTCACTCAAGAACTTGAACCGATGGACCATGGAAAACGAAGAGATTTCGTCGAATGGGTCAAAGGAAAAGAGGCCGCGGATGCCGATTTTTTGAAGAAAGTGATCTTTTCGGATGAGGCTCATTTTCACTTGAATGGATATGTGAATCGCCAAAATTGTCGATTCTGGGGAAGCGAAAATCCAAGAGAAACTGAAGAAGTGTCAGCTCATCCAGCTCGTTGCACTGTTTGGTGCGGTTTATGGGCCGGCGGCATCATCGGGCCGTATTTCTTCGAAAATGATGATGGTCGAGCCGTTTCCATCAATGGCGAGCGATATCGTGAGATGTTGCAGTATTTTTTTTGGTCGGAAATTGAAGGCATGGACTTATCCGACATGTGGTTTCAACAAGACGGCGCCAGACCACACACAACACCTGAAACATTAGCGGTAATCGAAGAACGTTTTCCAAATCGCATCATTTCTCAAAAGGCCGAAGTGGAATGGCCGCCTCGTTCGTGCGATTTAACGCCATTGGACTATTTTCTTTGGGGCTACGTCAAGGATAAAGTCTATGCGAACAAACCAAGCACCATTGCCGAGCTGAAAATTGAAATCAGACGTGTCATAGCCACCGTAAATGTGCCATTACTCGAATCTGTAATTGAAAATTTGGGCAAGCGGCCGAAGGTCTGTGAAAAGAGCCGTGGTGGACATTTGCACGATATTCTTTTTCATACATAAATGGTAAAGACCAAACTACAACATACAATAAAGATTTGGAAAATTGGAAACTATTTTCATTGTTTTTTTTATAAATACTTTTTTGCGTTGCTATTGGGACTCCCTTTATTTGCATATGTTGAGAGATTATTTCAGAGGTTTTTCCAAGAAAAAAGTGAATCAAATTGGGGCACTAAAATAGTGAAAACAGTTACATGTATATCACGTGGATGATTGTTTTGCGCCTGTTTTTTCCACCCACTTAGGCCTTATCTTTAAATATAAATATAAGAAATACAATTAAATAATTGAAAAAGAGGGAGACGGATTGTATAAAACCGCAATGACAAACACTTTGAAGCATTCAGTTTTGGCTCACCGGCCGAATAAACAGACCACAAAGTAGCTTTATCAATTGCACCAACTTCTATAGTTAAGTTTACTGAGAAAGACATAGTTTGAACCATGTATAAGAAATTGGCTCCAATTTTTGGTCTCATTACCATTACGAATGCAGTTTTGATTGCAGAGAAAAATGATTGGGAGCAATATAAGGTTGGAACAGGAATAAAATGCATCAAATAAATTTTAAAGGAATAAATTCACTTTTCGTTTGGAAAAAAAAAATCAAAAACATTAATTTGTTGTATACTTGCATCGATGCTTTCTATCTAGGTAAAACACTCAAAGAGCTATGCCAACGATGAAGAGCACGATCTTCGTATGAACATTTTTCTACAACACAGGAAGAAGATCGCTGAGCACAACAAACGATTTGATGAAGGCCTTGTCACATACGAAATGGGTTTGAATGGATTCAGTGATATGACATTCGAAGAGTTCTCAGGCATTTATCTTGGATATAAATCGGCGGCAAACATTATGTGAGAAAACATTTTTTCGGCTCTATTTAAACCAGAGCTCTCATTTTGTATATTGCTATATCTGGAACTATTAGTAGCTGCTGTTTATAGTCAATAGCTGTGTATATTTTGAAATAGCAGCTACCGAACACTTTGTTCGGAATTATTCTGAACGTTCCATTGGATTTTTGGAAGTGGATCGATAACGTTAAATTATACATTTTTGAATTGATCGTTATCTTTCCACTTCTAAAAATCCAATGGAACGTTCGAAATAATTCCAAACAAAGTGTTCGGTAGCTGCTATTTCAAAATATACACCGCTATTGACTATAAACAGCAGCTACTAATAGTTCCAGATATAGCAATATACAAAATGAGAGCTCTGATTTAAACATTTCAAGAGAGTCCATTATTTTGTAACTTCCAACGGAATAGTTGCGTTTTTTTTTCAAACCAAATAATTTTCCAATTACAGCTTGGAAAATGCGAACCGTAACTATTTTGAAGGATCCTACCATTTCCAAGCTGAAGAAAGCGTTGACTGGAGAAAAAAACGAGCTGTAACTGAAGTGAAATTTCAAGGAATATGTGGTGCATGTTGGTTGGTGTTGCAGTTAACAACAAGTTGAATAATTCCATATTTATTGGTTAATTTTTCCAATTCGCAGGGCCTTTTCTGCTACTGGAGCCATTGAGGGCCAAAATAAAATAAAGCGCAACAAATTAGTGTCATTGTCGGAGCAGAATCTCGTCGATTGCAGTTATGAATATAATAACACTGGATGTGCTGGCGGATTAATGACTAGTGCCTTTCAATACGTCCACGATAATGGCGGCATTGACGATGAAAAATCGTATCCATTTGAAAGTGAATACGACATCGCAGATTCACCGAAAAGACAATGCCGATACAACCCCAAAAACTCGGCTGCCACAGTTAGTGGTTACGTGAATATTAAGCAAGGCAGTGAACAGGATTTGACAGAAGCAATCACCAAAATTGGCCCAATCGCTGTTGGAATCTATGCGACCGATTTAATGCAGCATTATAGAAAAGGCCTTTACTATGACAAAAACTGTACTTCAGATTTAGAATCTTTGAATCATGCGGTACTTGCTGTAGGCTATGGCAAAGATTCTGATGGCAACAAATATTATATTGTCAAAAATTCGTGGGGCACGGACTGGGGAGAGAAAGGTTTCATTAGAATGGCTCGTGACTGTAACGACCACTGCGGAATTGCTCAAGATGCCTCGTATCCTATCGTCAAAGCAAAAGATGTGTCATCAAGTAAATCTCATTCGAGACTATCATAGGGATAGACACAACATCTATTGGCGGCAAAATAACGATCACCATTGACACACTGCATTGGCCAGTGTATTATACGCAGGCTTATGCTGCCATAAGAATGTACAGAGCGAATTATATATTAAAAAAATAATATTATTATTATTCTTCAATATTCTCGTATATTTTATATGAATCATGGCGAAATAAAGAAAAATAGCAATAATAGCAAAGTATTGGTAAAACTAAATTAACAGTGAGATATATAGATGAAAATAAGAAGAACTTAGTGTTTTTCTCCATGGAAAATATTCACAAAATAGCCACATAGATCTGAAATCATTATGAAATGGATGACCGAAATAACTACGTCAATAAAATCAACATTAATTCACATTTTCAAGAATTTGCCGCTGGTCTATTTCATTTCTTCCTTTTGCAAACTTGGTTTAGTATTTTCTTTCAACATAACGTTTCTTTGCTAATCGATAGACTCACTAAATTCTAAAAACAACAAGTGTAAACTGTAGAAATCCATCCATTCTTTATTATTTCGAACTGATGAATTGAATTGCATCAATACCGCCGTACACAATGAACAATCATTTAGCCGTAATGTCGTTCGAACGTTGCCTATCTGGATCGCGCGGTTCTTAAACATGGCGAAAATTTCGAACTGATAAACTTGGTGAAGATTACTATTTCGTTAAACAATCTAGGGACTTGAGTGGTTCAAGCAAGGCTAAATGAATGGAATTAACTCACAATCGGATTATGGCGTCGTCACACATTCTAATTGATCAGCTCAATTGATTGATTTTTTTACTCATTAAGACACGCGATCTAACGGATTAAATGTAGTAAAATACTTCTGGGACGAAGTCACGTTTGATTAAGTCAAGTTCATATTTGTTTTCCTTTCCATGCATAACGCTTCGAATAAAAATTATCAATTAAATGAAATCATTCCTCAAATTAGCACATTGAACTCGAATAGTGTTTTTGCCATTTAATTGGAAATTTTGAGATAATACCACAGATGTTGGGGCGAAAAAAATTGAATCACTGAAAATCATGCGCACCAAACAAGTGCATATCGCATTTGAGAAAATAAAAACACAAATTGTTTGATCATGTCTGTGTTGTTGTTGTGAGTCAGAGATAAAATCCCCCAAAACGAAATTAATTAGCATTGTGATTTTCGTAGACATTATCTCAAAATGTGGCTTTAACTTTGATTTTAAACAGGGGATTTTTATTGTCCAGTCAAATTGTATATAAATCGCATTGACAGTCGCTTTCAAACGTTCAGTATTGGGTCACCGGCCGAATAAGCAAAACCCATTTTTTTTTGTCATTGATAACGGTGATTCTTGTAGTGATTTAATAAGAAAAAAAAAGACTGAATTTAAACGATGCACAAAACTCTGGTTCTATTTTTTGGACTGACCGTAGCAAACGCAGTAACAATTATAGAGGAAAATGATTGGGAACATTTTAAGGTTAAAAAATTGAATTGAAAACATATCGAGAAATTTAATTACTAACAAACAACAATTTTTCTTTCAAATAGGTACAATATTCAAAGAGTTACGCTGCAGATGAAGAACACCAATTTCGTATGACAACTTTTCTACAAAACCGAAACAAAATCGCTGAGCACAACAAATTGTTCAATGAAGGTCATGTTTTGTTCAAAATGGGCTTGAATGAATACAGCGATATGACAACCGAAGAGTTCGCAGCCATAATGAATGGACACAAACCGACTGATAGCTTTAAGTAAGCAAATATACACTTTTGGTTTTATTTTAAATTGGAAAAGAAGTCAACTCATATTGAGTAATTGCAAATAATCTAACAAATAATAACAAATCTCCTTCTCAAGGTCACTCAAATTCAAAAATGCAACTGGTAAATACCACAACAAAATCCATCATTACGAATTGCCAAGATCGATTGACTGGAGAAAGAAAGGAGCTGTGACCGGAGTGAAAAACCAAGGACGTTGTGGTTCATGCTGGTCATTTTCGGCCATTGGCGCATTGGAAGGTCAACACTTCCGTAAAACGGGTGTTTTAGTGTCATTATCGGAGCAAAACCTTATCGACTGTTCGGCTTCATACGGAAACAATGGCTGCAACGGTGGCAATATTGAACAATCCTTTGAATATATTAAACAAAATCATGGAATTGATACCGAAAAATCGTATCCATACAAAGGCCGAAATGATAAATGTCGATATAATCGGAAAAACTCGGGTGCAACCGATCGTGGTTATGTGAATATTGCACCGGGCAATGAGAAGAAATTGCAAGATGCGATTGCTTCCATTGGACCAATTGCCGTCGCAATTGATGCTTCACACTTTTCATTTCAACATTATCGAAGTGGCATTTACTATGAACCGAAGTGCAGTCCGCGTGCTTTAAACCATGCCGTTCTGGTAGTGGGCTATGGAGTAGATGATCATGGTCATGAGTATTATATTGTCAAGAATTCGTGGGACAAATCGTGGGGAGATGGTGGTTACATTAAAATGGCTCGCAATCGTCACAATAACTGTGGTATTGCCACAGATGCTTCCTATCCACTGGTTTGAAAAAGATTCTTTCGGAAAATGTAGTTAACATGTTTAACTTTCAAATTTAACTAAACATACTCATAGCAAACAATAGATCTGATTGCATTATAAGATGTCAAATGAAAAAATGTCAATAAAGTCAACTTTAATAACTTTAAACATATTTTCATTGCTCTCTATTCTTTCTTCCAATTGCAAACAGAGTTAATTGTATGATTCTTTCCATCTGTCATTATTTAAAAAAAATATCTCAAGTAATTTAACGTAACACACAAAAATTGATGATCTCATCAAATTTGAAAGAAAAAGCAACTGCAAAAATGTATAAAAAGAAATTGAAAACGATTCAAGCGGTCAGAAAAACCGTTTAATTGGTTTAATTGAGCTGATGCATCCAATTGAAGTGCGTCAATTCCATCACGCCGCATTACACAATCATGAAGCTGATTTGGATGTTTCCAAGCACACATGTTTTGTCTTACCGCACTGATTAGTCGACGTATGTCAGTTGTGTCAGTTGTAATCGATACGTCAAAGCCACTAGGTTTACATATCAGTCGTCATAAAAGCTCACTTCAATCGATTTTATTTAATTTTCAAACAGTTATGCGGGCTATTCGCATTGTTTTGTGCTTCTTTTTTCTCACCAGCTGTATTTTTGCGGATTATAGTAACTACAAAGAGAATTGGCTCAAATTCAAGGTAAAAGAAAAACAAAGAGATGCACTCTTTATCTCACACAATGTTGACAGTTTTGTATGCTTACAGAAAACGTTCAATAAACAATATGAGCATTCAGAGGAGGAGACACAGCGCTTTCTAACGTTTGTCGACAATCAGAAAAAGATTTTCAAGCATAATCTACTGCATAGCTTGGGCACTGTCACATACAAATTGAAGTCAAATCAATTTGCTGACTTGACACACAAGGAATTCTTGAATAAGTACATTGGCGATGTCATCACATACGACAAAAGGTGTTTTTTTTTTTGCTTACATTTTTCTCCAATGAAACGTAGTCGTCAATATTTTGTGACTGCTGTTTGAATTTGGTCAATGAACGTAAAATATGTCAATTTTCTATGGTTTCAGAAGTGTCATCGGAAATGTTGTTGAAAAGTTGGATGCAGTAAGTTTGCCGCCGTTCGTTGATTGGCGTCAAAATGGTACGGTGACCGAAGTTCAAACCCAAGGTGCTTGTCAGTCGTCGTACGCGTTCAGTACGACTGCAGTTTTAGAATCGCAATACCAACGGAAAACGGGAAATTTAATCAAATTCTCTGAACAAAACCTAATCGATTGCACGGGTGGCAAGTACAATAACTCGGGATGCACTGGTGGTAGTGTAGCGACATCGTTACAATTCGTTTTGGATAATCATGCAATCGATACCGAGGCATCGTATCCATATCAAGGTTCAGCTGGAAACTGTCAACTGGATGTTGTTCAAGCAAATGTTTCAATAAACTCGGTGAACCATCTTGCGCCTGGAAGGGAATGGCTACTACAAACCGCAATTGCTTCAGTCGGCCCGATTTCTGTGTCGTTTGACGCATCACTCGAATCATTCCAATTTTATTCGTCGGGAATTTATTATGATTTTGACTGCAGCAAAAATGGCAACCACTTTGGATTGGCCGTCGGTTATGGGACCGAAAATCGACTCGGTTATTACATCGTGAAAAATTCATTTGGAAAATCTTGGGGAGAAGACGGTTACATTCGAATGGCTCGATTCCGCAACAACAATTGTGGAATAGCATCAAATGCCGTTTATCCCAGTCTTTGATTCCAGCTAATTGAATCTCAACTCAAATCATTTCTTCTAATCTAGACTTAATTAGCTCCTTTCTTTGAATACAAGCAATATTTTTTCCATTTAGTATTAAGTATTTTTATCCACAGAAATGACATTTGTTTTTTAAAGTTTAAATCATTTGCTACGAAATAAAAATCCATGAAATTTTTTTTTCTTTTTCTTGTACACAATAAACACATTTATTGCAAACAATTCAATTTAAAGTACGAATATATTTCATTGGCTTTGTGTTGTTGCACGAGAAAGGACAAAGAGGAAATCAAAAATCACATTCGTGTATCGAGATGATGATCGACTAAACATTGACCAAATACCCATATCTACAAGTATCCATTTTGATATAAATCATTTTTAATGAAAGTATCGTAACAAACACTCAAATATGTTTGTTTCATTGTTAATAACCATTTGATTAGCGTTTCATAGTGAGGATGAGGAAAACCGTTAGTGTATGTTGAGGAGGCAGTGTGTCGAATTTGTTGATCTATTTGCGTGGCTGATTGATGTGATGGACTTGACTTTTGTTGGATGCAATGTTATGCGGCACCTTTGGTGCGTGTGCCACTTGCGATGCCTGCACGGTGAAATCAGCATTTCCTTTCACTGGAGCACCGCTCACCAATTCCGTGTTGATATTTGGCGGTTGCTAGAAGAGACAAAGAGTTGATTTTGAGTTGAAAAGATGATTTTTCAAATGACAAATTTTTTTTCTAGTTATCATTCTCTCCAATGGAGAATCTTCATTCAATTTGGAACAAGAATTGTTTAGTTCAAAATAACTGATTCACTTCTTTTCCTTCTTTGATTTTATCAAAGCGCAAAAATTACCGTCAATCCGGTGCAATCCTCCAAATCGGCCGATGCATTTTCCTTGTGCGTTGGTGGCTTATGCTGAACGACTCGCATTCCACCGACTTTGACTGTAAAGCAACACAATAAAATATTGAATGTGGCGTAGACATATTACTGAGATGGGCCTTTTGAGGTTAATTCACTTTTTAGGCTAATTTATATGTTAATAGTTCTATACAAATCAATCAAAATTTCCAAGACAACAAAAATTAAAAAAAAAAAAAAACAATTCATGGTTCTTTCCGTTTAAATTTGAATCAAATTATTTTCAAAAGATGTCTATCGGTTAGCTAGAAATAAAGAATAGAAAAAAAAACAAAAATGCTACCTGCAGGTTTGCGACCAGCAACCAGCTGTGGTTCGTCATCGTCTGTTCAAACATATGATGAAGTCATAAAGAAAACAAAAACAAAACAAAATGAAAAGAACGAATAAATAAAAAAAAAAACCTTGAACAAATCTGTCAATAATGCGTCGAAAAAAAAATTTGGCAAAATACAACGAAAAACAGAACAAAACCCAACTCTAGCAAATGAAATAAATGTCAACTGTGTATCGGTGTCTGATCGAATACGCTCGTTGCTTTCACAATTAGAAGCGATAGACTAAAAAAAAATAGATAATGCGTGACATGGTTCTGGAACACTTGAACATAAAAAATGATATCCAAAAATCATCGCTCCACTTAACGAAAACGGCAAATTCGTGAAAAAGTCAAGCGGAAAAAAATAAAAATAACATTAATCGGCTAGAGCCGGTTATGTGAGTTTTTTCCGTAAAACGGTAACGATAAAATGCCATGATCAGATAATTGAAATCGAGCGAATTTCAGACTGAAATATCATCTAAAAATGTGAATTGTTGAAAAAAAATTTCGGATACAATTCAGTTGATGGTTTGAAAAGTGAACGGAAAAAAAACTCAAAAGCGAATCGGAAGAAAGAAACTGCTCAAAACATGGTTCATGTTTGTGTGTGTGGGACAGTGTCAACAAACAAAGACAAGCTGGCATGGTGTACGTGCGTGTTGGTTGATATTCTGATATTACGTGTATTTTGGTTGCTGTATCATCAAACCAACTCGAAATTACGTTTTAAAATATCACGTACAGCACAGTCTTGTTTCGCATGTAAATGTGATTATTCTGAATATCACAACAATCAGCAAGTTGCAGTAAAGCAGCAATTGGCGATTTGTTGCTTTCAGCGAAACATTCCTAAATGTTTTCTGAATGCCACCAAAAATTGCACAGAAAAAAACAACAACAACAACAACAAAAACGCCTAGCAAATGATAATGTGTTGTAAAATTCATAAAAATCTTCCATGAAATTGATTATAAAAAATAGACCGTCAGTCGACTAGCGATGAAGAGGAAAAAAAGAGAACAAACACGGAAAACAACAAAAATCGATGTTTTGTTTTCTTATTAGATTTTTGTTTCATGCGATTGTGACACGCTTTGTGGTGGTGTGTTATTTGAGTCGTAGTTTTGCTTACCTGCAGGTTGACGACCAGCAACTAATTGTACATCGTTATCTGCCATTTTAAATAATTTTCCACGTTAAATGCAATTTTCCGCGTGCAAATCAATGAATTTAAATGGTGAAAAAAGTGAAAACAAGTTTGCGTTATTGAGAGTGAATAAAATGAAAAAATAACTATATGAGTGTATGCTTGTAACACGTCTACTTCTTTCGAGCCTTTGTCTGTGACTTTTCTTGTATGTTTTCTTGCCTCACATCAAAGCCTAACGCATATTGTGGCGTATATGTGTGTGCGAGGCGACACGACGGCAAATGTTTATTTCTGTATCGGATCGTTCTTTCTTCGTCGCGCAGCTGGAGAGATACGGCATTCACATCCAAATGTTTGTAAATACAACAGTGCACAATCGATGTGAAGTTGGCGGCGAATCGACAGACTTATGAGAGAATAATGAATTTATGAACATTTCCATAAGCGGCAATTATACCATGAAAATAAACGTTTTTAAAATGAAAAACAAAAAAACCACACAATTTCTTTTCGAATTTAGTATTTTATTTTTATTGATATCGATTGTATTTGGAAAAAGATGTGAATAAGTCTCTAAATTGGTGTGACTACTGAAAATGTCGAATGAGTTGAGTAAAAGCGTTTTTTCTTCTTCTATGGAATGAATATCGTATTTATGTGATGATGGTGGTGATGATAAATGCATCTGATTTTCCCCTAGATCATGACTACATTGCGATTGACATCATCCAGCACTTGGTTGGCTTGATTGCGAGCATCTGCTTCATTCAGACCACCACCATTTAACGCGACAAAATCGTTATTCCATTCACCGCACGAGTCGAAATTGTATTCTTCTCTGTTCATCTCCTCCTTCTACAATATTGTGTTTTTTTTTTCCAAAAAATAATCCACATCGCAAAACAATTTAACAAGGGTAAGCAATTGATTATGACATTCCATAGAGTTGATTCAGCAGCATTTAGGTTTAAAGGTGTATTGGTGTTTTGTATGTAGGGGAAGATTGGTTTGTTTTTACTGATTTTTGAATTTGGAAATAAATGAACACATTATTTCCACGTGTTGAAATCACTAAGAAATTAACCCACCTTTGTATCGGCATCGGCGAATTTTGCAAACATATTGGCATACAGCCGCTTCTCTTTGTCAGTTTGACGCTTGATTTCCTGTTTGCACAGTGTGATTTGGTTGAGGGCCGCTTTGTTCTCGGGCTCTAGTTGTTGGACCTGTTGGAGAAATCAGTATTTATTCAGCACCATTCGGTAGTCGACTTAAGACATTTGCTTTGATATGATCAATCTGAGTAGAAACTAGATTGAGAATCAAAAAATGAATAAGTTCAGAGTTTGTACCTTTGAGAAATCTTCCAAAGCACCCGCAGCATCTCCAGTTTCGAACACCGCTGTACCTCGACGGAAATAGGCTTTAACGTTATTCGAATCGATTTCCAAAACGGTTTCGCACTGCAATAACAAACATAGGTTTGATGCCATATTTATGATTCGAACATGTATAAATTGTCTCGATTGAGAGATTACTTACTGCCTTTTTGACTTCGTAGTAGTTTTTGAGTTTTAAATGACACAAAGCAATGTTTGAGAAAACGGCCGCTTTCACTTTCTGTGGCTCTTCGTCTCCACCCTTCGATGCTGTATTCAGAGAAAATTATTTATTAATTATGAATTAATTTGAACAATTTCAATTTCTTTTAGTCGCAAGTACTTCTTTTGTGTTTAAAAACACTGCCAAAACTGAAACTCACATATGCAATTCGATAAGTAGCTATTGGCCTTTTCGTACAATTTGATGGCTAATTCGTATTTCTCTTGTTTTAAGAAACCGGTTGCTTTGTCTTTCACCAATTTTGCTTGAGCCAAACTCTCTTCAGCGTTCAATTTCCATGACTCTGGTTCGCGCTCGAATTCGGTCAATGTGACTGTATATTCAACAGTGGCGTTTGGTGGAATTCCAAACGCTTCATGGCCTTTTTCACCAAATGCATACTCTGGCTTGATGATGAGTCTATTGAAAAAAAAAACAAACAGACACATACCATTTATATAATGTCTATTCAATACTGTTCATTACAATGTTGATTCTATTTTTGACGTAACTTTTCGAAAAAAAAACTTATAACTTTCGTCCATGGGACTTGAGTTATGTAATTTTTTTCCGTAAATCAAGTGTTCAATTTTCGAATCAATTCGTTCAACTATTGTATATTATTTCCAACACCTACCTTGATGTTTCATTTTTACCAAAGTGTGTGAGTGCTTTCTGAACACCCGAAATAACCTCATCATCGGGCACTTCGCCGATGGAGAATGTCAAATTACGTTCATCAAACACACGACCCTCATACGAACCGATCAGATTGACTAAATTGCAGAGAAAAAAAAAACCCATAAGCAACTTGATTCCAATTGGAATAAGTAATTCAGTTGATATTTACCAGTGACCGATGCACCATCGTTTGGTGTTTTCCGTGTGATAGGCTTTTTAATGACGTGTCTCAAAATGCCACCGTTTGAACGTGGGCTAAGATCTTCTGGTTTCCAGTCCAACAACTCAATCTAACGAAGCGAATGAAAATTAGTTTTATTTTTGTTTTCAATCATTTTACATTGTCGACTCACCTCAAAGATCAAAGTAGCGTTTGGTGGAATATTTGGCGGACTGCCAGAAGCTCCGTACGCATATTCGGATTTGAAGGTGAACACGGCCTTTTCGCCTTTTTTCATCGAGGAAACACCCATGTCAAAACCCTTCACCACAACACCTAAACAATTAGAATCATATGGAATTGTGTCATTCAAACACGATGCTTTGATAGATATAGCAAACCATACCTTTGCCCAATTCAAATTCGAATGGTTCATTGCGATCGAGGCTGGAATCGAATTTGGTGCCATCGAGTAGTGTGCCGGTGTAGTGAAGTGAAACTTTGCATCCAGATGATGGCTGTTCATCGGAGGTGCTCTCTTGCAAGATTTTCTTCAAAACTCCTCCATCACCAGACAAATCGATTTGATTCTCTTCAATAACATTCGTTTCTTCAACCATTTTTACGATATTGAAATTATTTATGGCAAGTCTGAAAATGACAAATGAAATAAAAACTCAATCAACAAATGAATCAAATCAAATACTTCGACTGATGTTTGTTACATATTGGGTCACTGAACGTTAGGTTAAGAGTGTCACTCTACGATTTAAATCGAGATATTTTATAGAAAAATAAAGAAAAACCACAAAAATCGGAAATTGTTCCCTGAACGGAAAACCACAATTTGGCGAACATAAATGTAAATTTGCCTTGGTGGATAAGAAAAAAGTGATGAAATCCAAAGAAATTAAAGTATCACGATATAAATAGGTGAACCTTCTAGAAATGATTCCATTTCGAACTACTTAAAATTCAGTTGATTATTGGAAAGGAAGTGTTCGGGTCAATGATGTCAATGTTCTTTTTTGTGTGTAATTATTCCGAATATAAGCTCAAAGGCATTGAATCAATGTAAATTGAAATTTTTTGCAAGTTCATTCATTTTGCGGTGAATAAAGGGAATATAAGTCAACAGATATTTTCTTCTTATTCGGCGTGTATCTAATTCACACAGTTCTAGAACATTCGTACGAAGTAAATATGCTGAAAGGTTATGAATATAACCACAAAAACGAAATACCGAAATGAAATAACTCAATATAAAAATAAATAGTATCCAATGGTATTTTAATTAAAACCTAAAGTGGGATAAATTCAGTCCGATTTTTACTCACAAATTTAATTTCTTTCAGTCAATAGAGTCGGGTGGAATGCACAAATGATTCGGGATACTCGCACGGCAAGCAGCAATGATACTAAAACTTTGGTAGCAACAACAAATGCTTCGATGCGCATGAAATGTCAAAAAAGAAAAAAAAGAACCGAAGAGCCTATTGTGTTTGATGACGATGGCAACACTGAATCGCTTCATTCGGTTGTGTGCTGAATGAGAGAGAGAGAGAGAGAGAGAGAGAGAGAGAGAGGGGGGGAGAGTGACAGCTATCCGATGTGCACAAACAAATCAGTGACAGTTTAACGAGGAAATTGTTTACGATTTCTTTTTTTTCCACAGTCTGTTGACTGAAATATCTAGTGTAACGTAATTGAATTGATTGAAAGTGAAACTTTTGCTGTCGAGTCACAAGCACAAAAGCAGCTGAAATATCACCAAAGCAACAATTGGAATATTGTGATAGAGGAACAAGTAATGGAATCGTTCAATAAAATTCACGATTGTTGTGGATCAGATGGTGGAAACGGTGTTTTCGGACGAATGGTACGGAAGTGCATACAAGAGATAACATCGATTGAGAATCATCTATCATTTAGTTTAGCGATTGCATTGGCCATTTGCATATTCATATTCCTCAAATGGCTTCAAAGATGATGGATTTTCAGCGTGTCATTCGTGCCATTCCCTCTATTCAGGCTGTTGTTGTAGTTGTTGGTCATTTTACGCGAAATTCGACGAAAACATTTCCACTTTTATTTCCATGTAAATATTATGTTGTTTAAATTTTAGGAGCAAAAGAGAATTGTTAATAAAATGTTGTATCGGCTGAAAATGGCTATGTTTTATTTGTAATAAAAATGCGTACTTTTTGGCAAACTGTGTGTGTGTGAATCGATGAACTCACGGTGTTGCGTTTCAATCTCTTGCGATTTATTCCAGGAAATCATATGCCATGCGATGTTTAAGTAAATTTTGCTATAATTGGAATACCTTGTGCTTAATACCTATATTTGGAGAGCGAAAAAAAACATGTTGTTATCATCGATGTTGAGTCGTGCAGCGCGCTCGGCAAGCGACATGGAAAATCGTACACACTTTGCCATAACAACCACTCGGAATATTTCAGCTGCGACATATATCCATCCACCTCAGTTTGATAACGAGTGTTGAAGCAGCAACAGGTACTTTCGAACACTTCACTTGTTAGCTGTGATTTGGTGGTGCTATTAGTTCGACTTTATCGAATATCGTTTCTTTGTTATCCAGTTGCGAAAGTAAGTTTTCTCTGAAACTGACACTGTGCTTAAGAACTGGTGATTATAAAACCGATCATGTATTTGTTTAAAACTTATAATTTTATTTAAAATTGGTAATTTATCCCTTGAAAATGGATCGATGCGGGATTTTATAAAAAAAAAACTCGTGTATCGATTTGATTGCCTTTTTCTGAACACGTACCCTCCATGAAATTTTCTAAGCACGTATCCATTTTTTTCTCTCAACAACAATCGCATTCCCTCCCTACCTTGTTATTATCGTTGTTCATCTTACAAATTTGATATTTTCATTACTCGCGACTGACTGCGTGGAAGTCGCTTCGTGGAGAAACTTGTTGTGTGCGATCGATTTAATTCTATTAAAACTGTGGATATTATCGAAGAAAATGCCACAGATGCGGAAAACCCAAATGCTTATTGTTTGTTGCTCAATATGCATTTACTTGATTGGCACTTTAAGAAAAAAAAGTTACCGCAATTTTTTTTTTAAATTCGACAGTTTCAAGTTCGTTCGTTTTTACATTTAAGTGAGTTTCAAGACTGAGATATAGCGATTTGGATGACTGTTCAACAAAACGGAGGAAAAATCAAGATAGAAAAGACTAAGATTAAAATGGGGTTCTTTGAATCAAGGTTTCCGATACGAGAGAAAAAGGCAAAGAGAGGGAAAATAAAAAAAATCTCCTACAATTATTAATTGGCGCCCTTATTAGATTATTATCATAACTGATGCTATTTATATTCAAATAAAAGTCTCTTTTCTTCATTTCAAATGTTGAAGAATCGACGCGACCTTTGAGTTCGATTCACCACAGTAACAATGTATTCAAAAATGTGTCGTCAGATCGATGTGAAACAATGAAATTTAATTGAAAATATTTCCAATGACCGCGCTATTCAACGTGTGACAAAAGCGAAAGTAAGCAACGGATGCAAATATCCCATTGGAATCTGTACAATGTTGGGGTGACTAAGAGAAGCAGTGACTTCAATTATTTTTGCTCATAAAATCGATAAAATTATTTTCGGTCAAAGGAGCGCCAATGGATCAGGCGAAATAGCGTCAGATGATGATGGCCATGTGATACGTACATGAACATCAATCATTTCGTCGCTATTTTTAAACGGATAAAGGTTGCAAAACAACTGAAGTTCAAAATTCGCGGAATTTTTTTTTAAACTTGCGTCTTCTCGACTAGAATGTTCATCGATTATTTCCTATACCGTTTCGGGGAATTTTGCTCGAGGTAACGGTTAAATTTTTTATGCTCCACAAGCCGTAGATAACGTCATTTACTTTGCGCTCGAAAGGAGATCGATTAGGAACATTACGAGAGTGGCAAATACGTTTTTCCCTCCGGAGAACACACAAACGTGTTTGAGATTTCTTCCGAATTCACCCGGAAGCAGTGCAAAGCAAACAATTACAAAAATAAAGTTGACTGAAGAGACAAACAAGTGGGAATTCCTGGTAATTTTTAATAACCTATTTCTTGAAGCGCTCATCACACTCGTTCCTTCTCTGACTTAACCTTCATTGTACGTTTATTGATGTCATCAGCATTGAGAAACCTTAACAAAATCATATTTCAATACCATTTCACCAAAAACTGTTCACTTTTCCATAGGCAACGTTCGGCGGGAATTTCAATTGTATTGTCACTTGTGGTGTTTTACTTGGCGAGTGTGACTCGAAAAGGAAGTCACAAGATGAGTATGTCCGTTGAATATGACTATCTGTTCAAATTTCTGATTCTTGGCAACTCAAGTGTGGGCAAAACGAGTTTTCTCTATCAATACACGGATGGACAGTTCCGATCCAACTTCAGTTCAACAGTTGGGGTCGATTTTCGAGAAAAACGAATGGTGAGTACTACTTAACGTAGAGTAAAAAGCTCAACCGTTGGAAAAGTAAATTCAGGTCAATTTGATCGACAATAGCCTCAAAGGCAAACCAAAATTTATCCATTTCCATATCAATCGATTTGGATTGTATTCGATTTTTATTTGTTCTCACTTTCAGCTGTACAAATCGAACAACCGTAACTATAGGATTCATCTGCAGTGTTGGGACACAAGTGGTCAAGAAAGGTTTGTAGTTTTTCAATATCTCAAATGAGCATCTCATTTAACATGCATTTCAATTAAAATAATAATGCTCGACGATAAGGCACCATTCGAAACTGTTTTTTTTTGTATTTCATTTGTTTCATCAACTACCATCGCTATCTAGAAAATAGCCCAAGTGTTCGTTTATCGATTTTCTCGTTTGAATTTTTGATTCTTCTTAACAACTAACGCATTAAGATCCATGTTTTATTATAGTAAAAGTTATCAATTTCTCAGAACATTCCTTTCAGTTTGGAATCTTTGCGAAAACTACGATATTACAGCCAAAATATATTGTTTTGATCGAACGCCATTTTTCCAACGTTAAAACTTACAGACCATGATGAAAAGTAAACTTTTCATAATTAAATTCTCACTTTGTAGATTTCGAAGCCTGACAACCGCTTTCTATCGTGATGCCGTGGGCTTTTTGTTAGTTTTTGATTTGACAAATGAGAAGTCATTCTTGGAAGTGATGTATTGGATGGAACAGCTTAAAGTACTTTTATCACACACTAAAATAGCATTCAAAGATTCTCTTCAATGAAACTTCTTTCTTTCAAATACTCATACACAACTTCAAAGGTACATGCATATTGCGATACGCCAGATATAGTTTTAGTTGGCAACAAAATGGATATGGAGCGTCGAAGAGTGATTACTGAGGTGCGAGCACGAAATTTTGCCGAGAAATACAATTTACCATACGTTGAAACAAGCGCAGTGACGGGAGAGAATGTGAAAAAAGCGTTCGAAATTCTTTTGGATTTGGTTATGGGCCGGTGAGAGACTGAATTTTGACTTAATATCTTCGATTTTTTTTTTTCAATATTTTTTTCTAGAAACATTTCATAAAACTAATCATTGAGTTCAAAAACTTCGAAAATGGTGTAAAATGATATTTGAACTAATCGACGCATACAAACGCTTTGATTTCAGGCTGGAAAATGCGGTATTTCGTGCAAAACTGCCTGCCCATGGGAAATCTCGTAAGCTGTCGGCGATTGGAAATGGTTCAGCTAATGCGAACAGTGAGGCGAAAAATATAACAATTCAACACGCCAAAGACATGAAGAAATGTGCTTGCGGATAAATAACACCGAGACAATAATAAAAAAAAAAAAAAATAAAATTATATCTGATAACAATATATCAATCCCTCCAGATCTCTTGATTTTCCATCTAGTTTTATATGACCTTTAAAGAAAAAAACAGAAGAATGTTTGTAAGATGAAACTATCGAAATGTTAAGTACCAAAGGTGCTGTGAAACAAAGGTGTGAAACACAAGCACAAAAATCAATGAGTGTTGATGTATCCCTTGTTCAATGTCCAAAATGTGAAATTGAACAATAAATGGCTGAAACCTTGAAATCAATGCGTTTTTTATCATTTTCAATTCGGAAGCGCTCGGATCTAATGTATAGCCAAAGGTGTTAAAACCAACAAATGGATTTTATTGATTACAGCCGAAAGCTAGTTGAGTGTACAGAATGTTGATATCAACACACACACACACACACACACACACACACTAGCCTCTTATCGGTGTTATCTTATCAGCTCCGCGTTGCTAGTACACAATGGGATAACAGAATTCGATGGAGGTGATTCGATACGCAAAAGTGTGCCCGACAAAATAGTGCTCCAGACACTACACTATAGTAGCTGTAATTTGCAATTGAATCTTAGAACATTCTTGCGGTTGTATTTATAATTTTTTTTTATAAAGCTAAACACAAGTATCCGGTTGAAAGCAAAAAAACCAACCAATTTCCAAATCATATACGTATATAATAGTAGCCTTGACGGAACGTTAAACGTGCAATTGCAACGAGAAGAATTTGTGTATTTACAACAGCAACAGCGACGGTAGCGATAATGACACATTTCACATTAAACATTCAATTGAGAGTGAGTGAATCAGATTGAATAAGACGTAAGCTATTACGCAGAATACATCCAGTTTCGGTGTCGATTGTTGTTTAATCAGAGCTCAGCGCATGTATGTGTGTTTGAATTGAAATTAGTCACCGTTCAATGGCATTATCAAAATAAAGAGCGAAACAGTGTTCTGCCTCGTTGGAATGAATGTAAAATGGAGTTTATGTTTAGTGTGATTTATACAAAACCACGGGAATGACAGCATTTTTTCGAGCCATCCATTGATTCCAACAAAATTGGTTTAATACATTTATCGTTTGGTGTCGTTTCGTGCAGTGCAAATAGGTGTTGTGTTGCTCAATTCGAAAAAAATTGGTTCGCTACCGACATGGATAACGGCGGCCAGTTATCGATAAGAACAGAGACTAAATACAATGTGGTTTCATGCCACTATTGTAATGAATTCATTGATAACAGCGACTTTAAGGTGAAGCAACTATTTTCGTTTATTTATTTACTACGATTCGCAAGTTTGTCGCACTGCTTTTTTTACACGATTTTTCTTTATCAAATTTCAAACAATTCTTGTTCTATATTCAGGCATAAAATGAAATTGAATTTGTTGTTTTTTTTTCCGCAGTCACACCTAGATGAGTGCGGTCAGGCGTTACAAAAGTGCCCGAACGACTGTTTGGCCTATATTCAGCGCAAGTTTTTGGAACAACATTTAGTGGAATGCCCAAAGAATCCGAACGGCAATTCAATTGCCAGCATCACAGACCGTGACGATGAATTCTTTGTATTGGAACAGAATATCACATTGTTGCGTTCGGCTTTGCATGAGGAAATCAGGCAGCGGCATCGTTTGATCGCCGATGTGGGCTCATTGAGAAAAGCATTTGCCGCAATGTCCGAGAATCATGCCATCGAAACCGATGCACTTCACACGAAATTCGAAGACATTTCACAGCAGTGCAAAGTAAATACAAATATTGTCGTCCTCATTTTCCGTTTGTTGAACCATGATTATTGTCAACTCAAATGAACCTTTTTAGACCAGTTTTATCTTTGTTACCTTTTTAATGTCGTATAATTTAATTTGATTGATTTAACCTGTTTATTAACCTGAGTAGGTGTGAAATGAAAATTCGGTTCACAGAAATAATATATCCACTTTCAGGAGGTCAAACAATGGCGAAAAGAGCTGCGCGATCTTTTGGATCGAATTTCCCAAGATCTTGAATTTCGAAATGGTGCCACATTGAGTTTCGAGTTGTTGTTCAGTGAAAAAGATCGAACATCGGTTAAGCTAAACTCACTCGAAAAGGAAATTGACAATTTGAAGGTCAAACGAGAGCGAACGAATGAATCCACGACGTCAAACAATGGCTTAGATTCATACTATCAATCGGGTCGATCCAATGAATATGGATCGTTAGGGCGAAATAAACCAACGCCTGATCGCTGTCGACGATGCACATTTCTGGAATGGAAAGTGAGCGAGTCTTTGGTGGAGCTACGACAGATGAAAAATATCGTGTATGAAACCGAAGTGAAGTGTGAGAAATCAAGGGCAACCGTTATTGATGCACAAAAAATGTGCGCTAAAACAAAACAAGAATTGGCCGATTTACAAACTCATCTGGCAGCGGAGAAACGAATGCAAACTATTTCGAATAGTGAAGGCCATCTAATTTGGCGCGTTGACCATTTTGCTGCAAAACTAAAAGATGCCAAAGCAAATGACATTATATTTAAAAGCCCGATTTTTTCCAATACACAATACGGTTATAGTTTACGTGTACGCTGATTATTTTCTATCAAGTCATTGATTTCTATTTCAATTGATGATTAATGCTGTTTTGTGATTCATTTGAAAATAATTAGTTGATTTAATCATTTCAATCGACATTTCCAGTTGGACTTGCTGCTGAATGGATTGGGAAAGTGGAAGGGCAGGAATTTACTTGCTTGTTTAACATTAGTTGCTGGCGAATGGGATACGTTGCTTCGTTGGCCGTGTAAATTGAAAGCTGACATCATACTTCGAAATCAAACGAACGATTCAACTACGGTGAGTTTTGAATTAGGTTGCTCATAGCATAAAATGGGCTGGACATCCAGCTGAGATATTCGGATTTCTCACTTTTCTTATTACTATTCACTGAAAATATTTGGCAATAAAATCTATTCTTTTTTCAACAGCCAAACATTTCCAAAACGATTGTAGTGAAGAAACAGGACTCTACCTACGAACAAAATCAGTACATTTTCATTTCACATCGGACCATCCAAAATGAAGACTTCTTGAAAGATGATTGTATTTTCTTGGAAGTGTTCGTGCATGATACATAGAAATGGTACAAGTAACGATCTAGGTGTCACAGTTATCGAACGCACTATTTACTGAGGGGCTTATTTATCATTGTGAGCCAGAGAAGACTCGCCCGACTTACTTGCCCAAATTCATAAAAGACGTTTGTCGAAAACATTTGGTGATTAATTAATAACTCGAAATTCAACTCTCTCAACTCGTGAGACCTCCACTGACTTGCGTGCCACATAAGCTCCTAGCTATTTACTTAATCGCAGAACTTAGATAAATGTTTTATGTACGAATTAATGAAAAATACGAAAATAAAATCATTAGCAAGTACGATTTCATAAGATGCTTTATTTTTTGAATGAGACATAACTGGACATAACTGTTGAATGAATTTAGATTAAAAGTCTTGAATATTTTTGTTTTCCATTCAAAATGTTCTTATCGTAGAATTTTGATAAAAAGAACGAAATAAAAACAAAATGTGTTTCAATGGAATGGCAAATTCGAAAAGAGATTAAATTGTGTGCATTCATTTGTACTTTGTGAGATTAAAATTGAATTAAAAATTTGTATTTAATTTTCAAATAATGTTCATTGTTGTTGATACACATTTTTCATTTCACTATTTATTACAAACTATGTCACATGAATCACAGTAAATTTTCGAAGAATATACCATTTTTTTTCCTTTATAAAATATGTATAAGCACTTAACGCGAATAAAACGAATGAAAGCACCGTAGCACAACAGACAAATTCGCAACATTTTTCACAATTTGTTCCATCAATCATATAATCGTTTTGGGCATTTGTGGCAGAATAGTCGCAGGGAAGAGAGACTCTTCTGAGTGCTCATTTGAGAAGAGTACAAATGTTGTTCCTTGGAATAGTGCCACTTTTTGTTTTCTTAAGTCATTTCTTATCATACAGATTTTACAGATTTCACTCTCTTTTGCAATATTTAATGTACAGTACATAAGATTCAAAAATATATATATTATTTTCTACTATTTGAAGAAATATGTTGCTTAAGATAACAACAACCTTAATTGATAAAAAAAAAAATTGGTTTCATTTGCCTTACTTAAATGTTACCTATCAAACAGTTCCTAGTGATTGTATCGCACGTCGCTCTTGATCAAAATTTACATTTGTTTTTACATTCATAATTCGAATCATAAATTCGAATCCAAACTCTATCATCTATTAGCTTAAACATTACGATGCTCAATTTTGTACAGTTAAATTATCCATAGACTTTCCAACATTCAACACAGTTGACAAGACAGTTTTCTTTCTGTGATAGGCAGATCAAAGTCTAGAACAATCTGTTTAAAAACTATTAACTATTCGAAAGAAGAAAAACAATGAATCGAATCACTTCTGAAACGCATGCATTGAAGAGTTGATTTTTACGAATTAAGTCTAACTCTATTGAAAGCGTTGCTAACTGAGTTGAAGGTTCACAGTGCGTATTAAGTTATGTGTTGATTATTTTGCTTGTAAATTCTTTGAAAAACATGAATGTGATAATATTTTAATTGAAATGACTCATTTTATAGCCTCATTCTGGATTTCGAGGTCAGTTTATTCCGTCTGTGGAATTGGATTTTACATGTAAATGCCATAGAAAATTTAATCTCTTTGGATATGTGTACCACTTTGGTTAACAATATAATTTGAACGTTTCATAAAGCTTAATTGGAATGAGAAAGCTTGAATTTGTACAGTTTTTGGGTGTTTTTGGTTTGATTTACTCGAGACTGAGATATATATATACTTAAGTTGTGACCACAACCGCATTAACAACAACTACTTATGCACCAAGCAACTTCTTAACTGTGTATCCGGGCACCGAATAGAAGAATAACAGCAACATAAACGCAACAGCCAATATGATGAATCCCTTCAGTATGGACCATTTGTAATTGTGCCAAACAATGTATCGTATGGACTTCAACGGATTCAAGAACCACATAAACGACGCATCCGGACGACTAGTTGAAAACAAAACCATTAAAAATGAATTAATTTCACGTTGAAAGTACAGATAAACCTTAGCACTAGCAATCTGTGCCATTTTTCATAAGGCGTCTCCACTCACATTGAGTTTGTATTGTGAATGTTAAGGTGCGTGCAACGCCCTTCAATGTAAAAAACAATACAAGTGGAGATGATACACGGGATTTATCTGTACTTTAATCGTTTTTGTAAGAAACTTACTTTGGTTTTTCCAACGCATCTGGTTCGTTTCTACCATGTCCAGCTGGATTTTGTTCCGATTCTTCTTTCGTCAACAAGTGTATTTCCGCTTCAACTTTGCCAGTCAGTTCCAATTCATCATTCTCTTTTTTAATGAAAAATGGCCACCAACCGCGAATGCGTTTTTGCTTAAATATATTTACTGTTGGCACATTATCCAATTTTAGCATATCCAGTGTACATAATTTCGATGACTTAGCGCCCCGGGGAAAACGATTCAGATTTAGCGAAATAGCACCAAGAAAATCGTCTGAGGAGAATTTATCATTATCCCATACTTGTAACTCCAAACGAGCCGGAATCTTTATTTCCGTCTCGTCCCAACTGAACAGTGACTCTTTTCTGCAAGAAAAATTGATATTTTTTTTTCTATCATTTGTGCTTCTTCAATGAAAGAAATGTAAACGAAATGTCTAAAATATTATTCTTCATTTTGCGCAAAGCTACAAAATGTCGAAAATTTCCGAATATTCCGCAAATCAACGAGAAACTTACCTCGACAACACAATTCGTTCTTCCGCTGCTAAATAGTCAAATGGAAATATGAAACGCCAATTGAAATTCCCCTCACCAGTTAATGAACGGTAATGAATGTCAGTTGCTTGTACGTCTTGTGGTCCTTTTAACCAGCTGCCAGTTACAGAAAAAAACGATTGAAAAATGTCACAAACAATTCATTTGAAATGAAATTTATTAGAAAAAAAAGCACATTTTAAAATAAAGTCATTTGATAGTAGAAAAAACGCGACATTTTTATAACAATATAAAAACCGTGACACTTTGCATATGCAAAGCACCGCAAATAAAACGTTTTATGATTACCGATTAACTTTCAGTAATAAAACTGATTTTCATACCCTTTTACATAAATATCCGACATTTTTTCGCCCGTAAAGAATGCATCATCTTCCAGCACAACGTCATCCGTATTCCAAATGACGACGCGCAGTTCATATGATTTCGGTTTGCGCGGTGATATATCAACTGGTGGACCGGGAAGTGGCATATCCATCGGAAACATATCAACCCACATTTCAAGCTTTCCTTGTTCGATGCCCATTTTGTCCGGATTGTACAGTGAGCGCGATTCAATGTGTTCGGGAACGATTTTGCAGCCGACATTCGGAATTTCCGACCATCGATGGAGAACTGCTAACGCTAAGTGTTCGTCGCGATTTTTGCACGTTGTCGGACCATTCCAAGCGAAAACTTCTTCCTCGGTGAATGTCATACAGTACCTCCCAATGACGACGCGATCTTGGAAATAATGTGGTGTTTCGAGCTTGTTGTCTTTGCAGAGTTTTTGTAAAATTTGCGTTGGCTTCATTGGGTCACGCCATCTATTGTAGCCAAATCTAAAAGGGAAAACAAGTTTCATGTTTCATTTTTCCAACGGTTTATTGATGTGTTAACTTTCTAAATTGAACATTTCACATGCATTAACACTCACTCTTCATATTTCAGTGCAATTCCGCAGGTGGCTCGATGTTTGCTATAAAATCGATTTTCCAAATCAATTTTTGTCTCGCCGATCAAATCATCTGATCCAACCAAATCCCAATCGAGCACTTGAATATTCAACAGTGAATCTTGTGGGAAGGTTGCTTCAATTTCAAAGCATTTACCAAACACGGGATTCAATTGTTTGCTGACGTAATTTTCCTTATCAGAAACACGTTTGCTGCCCAACTGAAGCACCACGTACGGATCGGCCTTGCCATTCAAATCCATCGGGTGCAAATCAGTCGCTTTCACGATGTAAACTCGAACCAACACGTGAATTGGGTCATTGGTTGGTATTGTTGGCGCGAATGCTGGTTCAACGTCTTTGGGGAGCGGAAGTCTATAGACTTTTACAGCTCCTTTAAAGAAACCCACAATGCGATTCTCATCTTCCGTCGAATCACCAGTCTTTTTACCTCTGAACAGTGGGAATGACAGTAGCCACTCTTTGAAATTGTTGTAATCGGGCAAATTTTCAAGTTCATTATTGTAAATATGACATAATGCTTTGTTCGGCTTAACAGCTTCCACCGTTTCTTTTTTGGCATGTTTTGGACTGAGCTTAGTTACTAATTTAACACCTTTGAGACCGATTTTCAATTTCTCCTCACGCTGAGTTTGAGTTTTTCGTTGAGGAAATGGACTTTTCAGTTCGGATAGTACTTCGTGTGACCAAAAGTATTTCGTCCACCAATCTTTGCTATTCTCATCCTCATCCGGATCGATGGTTTCTTGCGGTTCCAACGCAATTTTTCGACGGTCGCTTTTCTTCGACGTTCTGAAAATGTTGGTTGAAAATAATTTCCTTAGTTTGAGTAAACAAACAATTAATAAAAACATATTCAATAAGGTAATGGCTTAGCATACGCACATTTTCGAGACACAAACAGCCCCATACTGAGTGATATATTCACAGGACGAATTTTTTGGTGCTGTTGTTTTGTCTTCAACACCATTCTGAGCATTTGGTGTTTTAACAGTGAGAATTATTTGTCCACCTTGAGTCGAATACTTTGACACGTCTTCCTTAGGTGCTGGCCGATGAATATACTTATGAATCGAAGTTATTTGATGTGTGCCCACCAATGTGTATCTTCCAAATGACCTACAATCCACGCATCGGATTGTGATTGGTGGTGCATAATTTTCTTCGATCGGTAGCTCGAGATCGAAAAATTTGAGCATAGTTGGGAAATTGGGATTCTTTTTCGCATTTTGTATGATGCTCGAGCTCAATATTTTACCGGAGCATTCAACATCGATACGTGGGCGATCAACGCTCATGAAATGAATGCGCTTTAAGTCGCGCAAACCCCATAACAGCACTTTCAAGCGATACATCGCCAAATGCGGACGAATCTCACGGGGAACGGGCATTATTGTTTGGATCGGTAAACTACTTCTTTCTGTACGCCAACAGAAGGTAGAAAAATTAATAAAAATTCGAATTTTATGATGAAAATAAATTGCTCGAAATTAATTTCGAAAATAAAACGAATATTCACCTCTTGGAAACTCATAATTTAGTGGCTTTGGTTCGGGTAAGTTACCAATATTTTCCGAACCATACTCAATCATTTCGAATGCAGCCAACAGTTCGCCCGCATTGTCCAAACCTCTTTCGATGGCAAACCAGTCCAACGTGGGTATAACGTAAGGATTTTCTTTTAACTTTATGCGCGGTTTTGCAATCGTTCGCCCAATAAATTCACTCTTTCCCACCTTGTCTTGGTCATAAATTTCGATTACTACTGTCGGTGGATTTTTCTTAATTTCTTCTTTCGTCCCATAAACAAGCACATCATCAAATAAGAGCAACTCATCCCACGTTGGGCTCAAAGTCTCTTCAATCACCTGTGTGGTTTTTGCAAATTCCGTTATGTAAACCGTGGCATAAGGATCACTTAGACCAGAGGCGTCAGAACCGATTAGAGATCGTGCTTGGTATAGGTGAGCACGCAATTGAAACGTCTGAAATGGAGGACAAAAGATGAATATGGAGAGTTCACCCAAATTTCGATAGAAAAATTGAATTTGGGACGGATGCATCTTTTGCAAAAGATGCCTTTCAATTTTACTCAACAAATACTATCGTTAAACCTCCATTCTTCAGTTTGGTGTTCAATTTGTGTTCATATGTTTTCTTGTGCCTACAAACCACTTCAAATTAATTGATTCGTCTAATACTTACGTGTTTCTCCAAATAATGAATGTTCGACGGTGCCAAAGCACCGGGTCGTTCAGCGTTTCGAATTTCAGGTGACAAATCAAAACCCTTTGGCAAACCGGAGTAACTAAACTGTCGATTTTGAATAATACCCAACCACAGATAAATTGAGAGCTTCGATTGAACCGTCCATCCAGCGGGCGTGTTCGACTTGTTCCCTGGCAAACGTAGCATAATTGTTTGTACTTTGCCACAATGAATTCCACACTCTTCTTCGATCATTGAGTAAATTAAGTCACGTGCAAAAATGCGATGATACGCAATTCGTTTGCCGTTTGCAATGAGCCAAATAAAGACATCGGGCAACGAATGTTGAGGCTAAAGAAATTGGGAAAATCATATTGTATTACGACATCTACTTTTCTCCATTCAAATGAAATGTGGTTTTTTTTTGTGTGAAATAAAAGAACACCCACATCATCTACTAAGAATTTCAACTTTTGTAAATAGGTTTGAGCCGTTCGAAAGCGTTCCTTCATGGAATTTTTCGTCACTAATGCACGCAGATTCCGTGCCATATTCCCAATGGCTTCCTAAAACATTCCGACGAAGTAGAATAAGAAAAAAAAAACTTGTCAAAATGTTGTCACAATCGTAAAAAAGGCGTTATGGAATTACAATTTCACGTTCGCACAGTTTCATGCGTTCTTTATCCAATTTGGTTTTGCCAGTGCCCGGTCCCGTCAGGCTATTTTTTGTAATGGCAACATATTTCAGGCATCCCGAAGCCAGCTCTTCAAGTGTTGTACGTAATTTCACTTCGGCACGAGCGTCTTCATTTTCGATGAGTGAGTTTGTATTGTGCAGTCCTTCCTCCTGGTGAATGGGGGGGGAGGGGCAGAGGCAAAACAAAAAACAAATAAAATGAAGACAGAAAATATTTTCAGCATTCAGCTCAAAAACCATTTTGCTGCGTCTAATGAAATTTACTTATTTACGACTCACCATTGCATCGACCAGTTTCGCAATCATGTTGCTATTGTACATACGACGCCTCAGATCGGGAAAATGGCATCGTACGTTCATGCATGGTTTGTAGTCCCAATACGGTAGATAATAATACAATTTATCATGCGAAATGGGCTTACACGAATTGGTTGTACTGTTGAATGCAGTCGTATCTACCGTCTCGAGTTCACCATCATCGCCAACGTTACTGCATTGACTCTCGTTGTGACCGTCAATACTGTTGCCCGCATTCCCCACACTCAATTCAAAGTAAACGGATTTATCGCTGAGCTTTTTATCGATCATCGTCGCTTCCATAATCGTTGAAAAAAGGAAAAATTCCTCGATTTTTGAATACGATGTCTCACACACCGGCATTGTCGGTTGCAATTCAACTGCATGTTGCACAAAATGTAAGCAAACGTTTATTTGATTATTATTATTCTTGCGTGATGGTTATTTCCACACAAATCAATTTGTTTACCATTTTTCTCCATCGTTGTTTCCACATTATCCGTTATTTCGGTGCGAATGGCAATGAGCAAGCGGGCACTGTACCGCAAATGGGAAAAATCAAAACACATATCACTTTTCATGTGCAAATAAAAAACATGCAATTCCAAATATTTACCGATAGCTAACACCTTCACCGAGGCCAGTGTTGAGATTTGAGTGTTGGTCCAGCAGACTGTAGTCTCGTGTCGATCCATATAAATGAATGAATGATGGTCCGAATGTTGGCAGAAATCCCTTTTCACCGTCGTTCGATATTTGTTTTAGATCAATGTAATGTGTTCCGATTATCGACGGTTTCATCGGATCAGCATCTCTCAGTTGAACCTGTTTGGCAAAAGTAAAATTACATTCCCTCGTATAGAATCAATGTGTGTTTGAATGAAGAAATAAAAACGAAAACCACGAACCAACCTTAATACGTTGGCATAGCGGCGGAAACATTTCGGTGAATATCAATTCCTCATTCCACGATGGGTTATACGAGTTCTTTTTTACCGTGGTTTTACCCTGTGCACGCGAAACATAATCGAAAAATATCTCTTTAGCCATTCAATCTCGACGAAATATTGCGCTCATAAAACGGTGAGCCGCTTTGAATATTGCACCAAGTGTAATTTCGGCGTGGAAACAATGGAACAAAACAAAGCGTGTGGTACACAGACAAACTCACCGATAATCCAGCGAACGAGACATGCACGAATGGGCTGACTAAATCTTTCGATTCGCCGGTAAAAGCTCTCTTGACATTCGCCATTATTGATGAGTTCATCCGCGGCAAACCGTCAGCACGATAGATTTTGATCACAAATTTGGCTCGTTGCCGTTCAATCGGTACTCCTTCGGGCAATAATAGATTCCTATCGAATGAGATAATTTCAACAACAGACGATTTTTTTCCATTTCGAAATATTCAAAGTTCGAAAATAATGAAATGAAAAAGAGTAAACAAGAACATACGCTTCGATGTCATCATGGTCTTTTTCGGATTTTGGTTGCATTTTCACGGTATCGCCCTTCCCAATGATGCCAATATCACATTTTAAATAGCCTTTTGGACCGCTTATAAAATCATCGGGATCCGTTAGCAGCGCCCATTTATGGTAAAATTGATGGTCTATTATTTTGAAAATGAATACACGCCAATTTCATTAGAACCGTTTATGCACACGGACGGGAATATATGCATGCAATACTAATAAAATACATTTTCCGTTGGAAATATAAACACAAATTAAGACCGATTTAGAAGAAAAAACTAAAATTATTATTATTTTAACCGGGAAAATGTGTTTGCATGCAGAAAATCCATGCAAACAGTTGGTTATTTGAAAAATGCACAACTAATCGACAAAAGCCATACACAAACACACACCAAATATTTAATAATAGCTGTTGGGGAAAATTATACATTGGAATTGGTCGTTACGTACAGTTTTAGTTTCGTGAAATAATTAGATTTGCAGAAATATGCGTGCACAGCACATGGGGAAACGGAGCAACAAAATCGTCGTTGGCACAAACGAGAAATGCCAAAGCAGAGAGAGAGAGAGAAAGCGAACGAGGGAGAAAAAGCATGAAAAGTTTGCGTTTTCATTAAATGGAAAACTTCAAGTGATAATTCTTTCGTGGTGGTTCGTAATCGCAACTGCAGTTTGTGAATTATGCAAAGATTTTTGCGGATAAATTAAAATTCCCCACTGGACAATTACTCGCTGTGCATTTTCTGGTTGGTGCGTTGTAAACAAGACTTTGTATTGGAGTTTACTGTGAATTTTCATAAATTATTTAAGCGCAATAAGCAGCAACAACGAACAACAAACGAATGCTACCATGTGCATATTTTGCAATTCACTGCGTTAAAATGGTGATTCGTTTGCTTTGCTATCGTCATACACATGTCAATGACACAACATGCAATTAATAAGTTTCTAAGACGTGTCGATGGTGTGGGTGAAAAGTAATTAAAATGGATGTTTGCGTATTTTTCACTTTCAATATATAACGAAATTAGTCATTAACGGATATGTCATGCACGGCTCAATTTTTTACTGTGTGAAATGATTAACAATTACGAAACTAAGCTCAGTTCAGCATCCCATTGGGAACAAGAGGCACGCTTTCAGTTTCAGAAACTATTCAAACAAAGGGAACGTAAGAAATTGAAGAGCCCTGAAAAAAACGAGTCAGTAACTAGAAGTGATAATGGGTCATGCAATTCACACCGACTGATGAGATAGGATAGAAGGAATTATTTTTCCTGTGTATGCTGAGGGGATTGTAACCCAAGTACAGCACGTACCAAATGCATAGCCATTAGCAATGATTTGAAAATGTGGAAAAGTGTGAGTGATAGAGACAGTGTGTGAAAAGTGTTGAGAAAGAGAGTTGAGAGAGTGTTTTAGACTTGTGTTTTAGACAAACCTTTCTGTAGCCAAACAGTTGCCACATCCAATTTAAATGAACCGATCAATTTATTCGGACGTAAAACACTTCTACTTTGTAAAATCTACAGAGTTTAGAATGTTAGACGAGATGCAGGTGAGGTTGATGAGTTGAGGCATTCGGGAGAGAGTTGAACAGCAAGAGAGAAAGAGAAAACGAAAAGATAGAAGCAAAAGAAAAAAACAGAGAAAGAGAAACACAAGCACACATTAAACTTTGTCGAAGTGGCAGTACATTGAGAAATCGCATTTCAATGATTAGTTTATAGTAGATAAAGTCTCCGGGGAGATGTAGGAATCCAAATTAATTTTTAAAATTGAAAAAGATTTCAACATCGATTCAAAGCGAACAGTTCATTCGAATCAATATCCAGAGGTAGAAAATATTCATGAGCATTACACTTATCCCATACATTCCAAGAGAGAGAGAGAAAGAGAGAGAAAAAGAGTAAGAAATGAAACATTCTACACAAGACCTTGATGCAAGTAACACGCAGAATTTTAAAAAGTCAACTCAATGGAGTCATTGTAATCACAACAAGAGAAGAAATTAACGCTACCCTTTGCATCGTACACCGTTTTCAAGTCGATTTTAAATGAACCGACTACGGTTCCTGATCTCAGAAATCGCCTGGAATGAAGCACCTACGAAGAGAGATGGAGAAAGAGAGTAATCACGACAATTTATTTTGTATTGCAATCGTTGCGAACGCTTGGGGCATAGAGAGTTTTAATAATTCACCACTTGGCATGTGTAGCGCATATTGCGTACCCAGCATATATGTGCTTATGCATTTTAAATTAATGTTAACAGTTCGATCTCATAAATTATTCACGTGCCCAACGAAGCAATGTCAATCGTCATGACATTGCCAGTGGTCCGCATTTATGATGACAATCATCGAAGTACGCATCATTCTGTTTATGACTGTCTCTAAGCTTAATATGTCATTCGTTAATCTGTAAATGACCGCATGAAAAATCGCCATTTTTGTACAATTTATGGGAGAGGGAATGTCCATGAGATGATACCACACCATCACATCCAAGTTTGCGAAAAGTAATTAGGTTTGATTGGCATTTTCGACTTTCATGATATCCGGTATTAAAGAGACGAATTTTTATCCACTTGAAACACTAACCTCGGCACATCAATGCACCAAGATGTTACAACATTGATTCAATGACATAAAGTTTGTTGCTGGGCATTTGCATTCATCTATATGTTGAAGAGCCTGTTTGATTTCGACTACAGCATTTTGGTAATGGATATTTCAATGTTAATGTTTGAACATCAAATTTTACCCCAAAATGATGCCAGATTATTCTATTCATTAATTCATTTTTATGTATCTCTATGTCGTTTCGCCGAAACGTTACAATATAATATTCCACTCTGGTTTTCCGCGAAAATGTAGCGAAAATCTCACTATGACGCAAAAGAACTAAAGTCATGAAATCTCAAATGAAGTGTACTCGAGATGAAATCGTGGATAAATTCAAGATTTTGTTTTTTTTTTCATTCCCGGAAAATGACGAGTTTGGTTAATTAAATTTTCAGTTGAAAACAAGTGAAATTAAATTGGGAGCCGGGAAAGTTTTTATTACCGTCGTAAAACTATTCAATTCCGTTTTTGAGCGTAAATAAAATGGTTTCTTTCAGTTTTTCGAGCTTCTTTTCGTATTTAACATAAAATTGTTTCTCTCACATACGTTGAGAATAAAACACACAATGCGATTTTCTTCCATACATGTTGGTTTCATTGGTGAAGAAAGCACTTTGATTAACCATTTTCAAACAAAAAGCTCTGCATTAATCCAAATAGGAAACTCGTGCAATAGCCGCCGTTATTGCTCATATTGCTTTATGTGACAAGAATGTTTGAATATTCCACAATAGTAATTGTGTGCTAGATCTATCCATCAGGAAATGTCATTGAATTTTCTTATTGACATAACTCATAAATATTAGATGGAATTCGAAATTGACCAATGAAATATGAATGGGCTATGCGGACAAAGGCGGACATAGTTCGACCATGATACTAGACTTGCCTCTTGTAAAAGCACGCAATTTGAGGAAAAAATAAAAGAAAAGATTTTGACCTTGGAATGAAAATCGCAGAGAAGAAACCGATTTTTTTTTTTTTGGAAAAAGGCAAAAAATCTTCCTAAAGTTCATGAAATAACTTTCTTTTTTGCTTTTAAAGCACATTTTCATTTTCCATCATGAAAATTATCCGTTTTTGAAATGAAAATTTAAAAAATGTCAGAAGCATTTTCGTATGTGCATTAGAGATACATTTCACCATAGTATAGGTTGCCCGTCAAAATTGTGCTGGAAAATCTTTCGAATTCATTCGTTGACAGTCATATGATACGACTCATAACATAGCTGAAACTTGTTCATGCATAAAATTCCATTGGAGATAGATGCAGAAATACGAATCAAATGTTACAAATTCACGCGCTGTTTGCTTCAAACAAATTAATTAACAGCCTGTTAAATTTTGTTTGCTTGACTCGTTTCATATTACCATTTCGTCAATATTTCTGTTGAAAAATCACATTTTCAGTGCGCATATCAAATATCTCGCATGGCGTATCTTGTAAGTAACTGATAACTTATTCAGCATATATTTTGCATCGTTTGGCAACAGCAGCGCATTTGCCATAAGCCGAAGTGAATATATAGCATAAGCTTCAATTTGCATACTATTGTTGGATAATAAAAATTGCAATGCGCTGCAAAAATAACCCAAACATTCTATACATCGCAAACTGTGTCGCGAAGTCAAGTAAACGATTGACAATGTGATCGAATGACAATATTAAAGTTTTATCGAGAGGATTTTGTGCACAAGACACAATAAATAAAATGAAAATGAAAGCAGGCTATTTCTATGTATCGACTATGAAAAAATGAACTTATCCTTGCCAATGGGTGAATTGAAAGACGAAAGAATTTGTTTCAATGAAATAGGAGCAGCGAACAAAAAATATACTCGGTTCACTAGGATAACGATGTTTTCACAACTTATTTGCAACGGGCAAGACGATGGTTGTGTAATGTTTTGCGCTGGTAAAGATAAGACTTGGCATTTTTTTTTACAAAATACATCTCCTGTGTGCTGTGCTCTTATTTCGTGCGAAAAACTTTTGTTATTAAAATTTTTGTTCGAAGTGTGTACGAGGAAAAGTTGTTCGTCGTCACAAGACTGTTCACAAGAATGTGTTGTGTTTTTTTCTTTTTTTTTTCTGTTGATTCCGGCAGATGAGTAACTGATTTACATCAATCAACATTGTTGTTAGTAAGCAAACTGAATTTTGAATAAATAATACATTTTTACAATCTGAATACGATCTACTCACCGACAGCGTAATAATTTTATCAAACAGCATCGCTGGGGCCATGTGAAAATCAAATACAAAATACTGAAAGTGTAAACAAAGAGAAGAGAATAAAACATTTTACATTTCTCATGTGATGGCTATCATATATTGGTGGAAGTTTCATCGAACCTCCGCAAGAGATTTCATTGATGGTTGCAAATTATTTTATAAAAGAATGACTTGATAAATGGATGTGTTTGCGCAATTCGAAAATGTGAAAAGAGACTCACTTCGTTATAATACGGGCAATTTGTTGATTCCTTCACCGACGTGTATTTCTTCTGATCACCAATCTGAATACACACGACTGGGTCCATATTCAAACCGGGCAGTTGTCGTGCTTCGATTATCGTTACACACACTTGAAAGTCTTGAGCCTTTAAATGCTGTTCGAGTCGTGTTACGGGTCGCACTCTATCGGATCCACATAATAAGAAATTTGATAAATGATGATGCGTCATAAAAAGATTTGAGCAAATCACTTGATTCAATGATTTTCTTCGTATTATATTACCGTTTGCTCTTGCTTTCCACTGTAAACTCTTCCTCCTCTTCGCCATCACTCGAATCGTATGACGGTGTCTGCGAAATGTTATCGCTTCGATCGTTTTGCGAATCGTGTGCCGAGGTAAATCCACCACCGTCCACATCGCTAATCAGTGACCTAATTTACACGACGATTATGAACGATAAATTTAATACGATTCCGCTCAGTTAATCACGACCATAAATTAGTGTTAAATCGGCGAATAACATCAAGTGACGATGATCCAAAGTCAGCCACTTAAGATAGAACTAATTGGCTTTTTTTCCCATTGGTTTAACTTTGGTTTTGACATGTTGCTTGTAAATATCGATGCTGAATCTTACCTATTTTCATCTTCTGTGCTGCTGTCTCGTCGACTTGATTGCTGTTTACTTTTACCTAGCCGCATGAATTGCCGCACCGTTCGCAAGCTCACCTTCTTCTCATTTAAGCTATGCACTTTGCTACTGCTACCCGGATTTTCCTTTCATTAATAGAAATCAAACACACAACTTTTGTTAACAGACAAAACGTGATGGCGGCTTTGCTAACGCATTCGTCTTCATCATTAAAATGCCTTCAATTACAGAGTCAGACAACAAATCAGTATGGTACGGCACAAGGCTTATATAGGCATTTCGTGAAAAAGCTCGTTCAAACCTTGTTCATTCTTTTATACCACTCAAACTATGGGTAACATTTCCATTTCAATTGTTCTTCAATCATGGCATAAATAATGCCATTATGATTGCTGGTAAGGTACCTCCGACTCGATGATTTCGACATTTTAATTTTTTAACGGCATAGACACACGAAACGTGGAATTGAATGACGGAAGCTCTGAATCAACAGTTGCAAAAGTATAGTTTTTGTTTCCCACGAGCAAGCAAAAATAACGTCTTACGGATGGTTAAGGCTATGATTTTCTCATGGAATCGTACATTTTGTGCTAAACTTTCATTTCAACGTAGACATTAGTTTGCTCAATTCGGATGAAAATGCCAACTAAATCACGCATCGGGTTGGCGTTTTCAACTTGGAAACTACTGCGTCTCTTTTAAGCATTTTCCCGATAAAATCCAATTTTACATTTTGGATATAAATTTTCATTTTAAACCAGATTAACCTTTCTCGTGAACCGTTTTTGCATGACAAAAAATGTGAAACATCGCAATTGATTTTGAGGGATCAAAAACAAATTTTTGTTGAAAATATTGAAAGCGAAAAGATGAATGGCCCACAGCAACAAATGCGATGTATTGAATTTTCAGCGCAGACGAATATAAAAACAAAAGCTCTAAAATGTTGATAGGAGTGTGTACATTCATCACATGGAAAATGGTTGTTTGATGTGTATGTACAACATCTCCGGGAGCGTGAACGTTCGAATCGAGAGCGAAACGGAAAGTTCGACGGAAATTCACTTACTATTGATTTAGCATCTCTCGTTGGTGCGTCGAAATTGCGTTCCGAATCACTGATTTCAATGGTATTTGAACGATGATGTGATGATGACATGACTCGCTTCAAAAAATCCCGTTTTCGACTGCGGCGCGGTTGACGACACTCATCCGAATCCTTATCTATTAAACAATTGGAATGAAAAAAACGTAATTGCATACCACTTTGAATTTTTCGACAACCAAAATAAAACATGAGACAAAGTCAACGAATTGAACAAATCTCTAAGAATCCTTCGAATAAAAATGGCAAATATTTGCTTGTGAACAACATTGAATAGACGATATCAATCAGTTCATACCACGAATCAAATTCTTCTCCAAATTGGCAATGTTTTGCTCGATATCAAGCAATTTTTGTTGGTCATCATCGATGCTGTCCGACTGTCCGTGGACGTGATGATGTTGACGCTGGATCGGATCAACCAAATGTCTCGGTTCAAAGTTTCCCGCTTCGTCATCGGGCGATTTGTATGAAATTTCAAACACCACAATGACCTGAAAAGGAAAACGGATGAGAGAAAAGAGAATGAAATGAATCAATAAAAACCAATGTGAACATGTGCAAATCAAAATATAACCGAACGAAAGAAAAGCAAACGCAAGAGAGTGGTGAAAATGAGCCGAGACGAGAAAATGTGGAAAACCGTTAAAATACATTCTAATTAACAAATTAAAAGCAACTCATACAAATAAACTACAAATTAAGAGATAATTGAAGAGCATTTCAAACAATGGCTGTGCTAAATCACACGCACTCAACCGTGTAAGGGATTGTTCAGGATGATTAATTCAACTCATTAAACGAGTACTCACATCGATTGGTTTGTTGTTGAGGTCGGTGAGTCGGTCCTCGATTCGCAAGCGCTGTGCATTAATTAGACCTGTAAAACAGGACAGAGTACGGGATAGAGAGAAAAGATGGAGCAAAATAAAAACCGGAATTGTTTAAATATCATGAATTAATTACCCAGAACATGCAACAAATGATCGCATTTTCGAAATTTGCATACACTGAAAATGAACCATTTTCGATATATATACCCAAGTGCGAACGTTACGTCTTTTAAAAGACGTGGTTCACGT
>NW_022595246.1:10984172-11011069 GCF_009176505.1 Sitodiplosis mosellana | reverse complement strand
GCGGTTTCGGCTAATCCCATTTTTATTCTCAACGACACAATTGTGAATAAAAATGAGAAAAATGCCAAAATGCATGTGGATACATTGTTTTTCATGCGCACAGCACGCTCGCTCATCATTCAACTCAATGAAGCTAAGAGAATTATTATTTTCACTTTGCATTCGAAGCATCAAAATGAAAAACCAGCACGCGATTACTCAAAAAGAAATCCCCTCCAGAACAAAGCATATAAAAAACATGCTTGTTTATGAATGTTTCAAACGAACACGTAAACAAAACATCACCGACAACAAATGAAATGTACGTGGCAAACATAAAGCACACGGTTGAGCTGCAAAATTCAAAAGTTGTTCATTTCACACAAACACACACGCACACGCACGACCAAATAATGGGGCAAATTATTTGGCATGTGTGCACACGTGCATTTCACTCTGCTGGAATCGGCCAATAAATAACGAAATAAAACCTGAAACTGAAGGTAAAATCCATTATTGAGATTTTTTTTATCATCATACACACTAGTACTCCACATGAACAACCCAACTACAGTTATGACTCTATTTCAGTTGCAAACTATTCGTACAGTTTACTTTGTGGCATTGTTTCATTCGAGTGTTGTGAGGAGAAATGTTGGGCGAATAAAAACAGACGCCGAAAAAACTTTTCCTCGCATTTTAATGAATATTAAATGCTATGTTTTGTCTATCCACAGCGGAGCAGCAGCGTAAATGCAAACGAAAGAGCGAATAGTGCGGCGAGTAATAAAATTTCGTTCGAGTGGTATGATAATGGTTATTTGAGAAAAAAAGCTTTGCAAATATTTGGTTGACTTGAAAGAAAATAGTCCGGCAAGCAATGTGGTAACGGCGAAAAATAGACCTTGCTTGCCTCTCATGGGAACAGTCAAATCTCATTCGGAATAGCAAAACAGATGCTCGCCTTTATGCTTGTTCAAATGAGAAGTAACCACTAAAAACTTCGCATAAAAACATGTTCTCGTTCCGCTCAAAGCCTAAAGCATAAAGAATTGCCTTCCGACCAGAATGTGGCTTTGCTTATGCTTGATTGTAATCATTTGAATTGGTTTAAGTTAAATTAACTGTGCAGTGTGTGTGCGTTTAGTTTCGCAAATCGCCATTTTATGGCTTCGATACGATAGAATCGGAAGATAAAGCTACAAATTGGCCAAATACCTAGTTAAATCCGTGTCGAATATAAATTATCACCACCACCCACAACAAGCATTTAGTCGTTAAAAAGCTCTAAAATAAATTGACCTTATGAGAAAATTACGCTTGCAAAGCATGGACGACATCGATTTAACCGTTTGAAAAATAGCTCAAGCACGCTGTATGTTCCGCGTGTTATTTTTGGCTTTTAAACACTATACTGTGATGACAATGTCAAAATCTGCACCTGCATGCATTTGAACTCAACATTGGCGTTGATGACGACGATGATGATACTGAAGCAGAAGCATGCTTGCAAACAAGATGTTACATGGCTGACGGCACGCTTCTGACGGCATCACTATTGACCCAGTGACCATGGACTCGGTGAATATTAGAAATTGGGTCGTACACCGTCACTGTGCGAACTTCATTTCTATCGTTTTTTGCACTCTCTCTCTCTATTGAAATTTAAATTTATGATTTACGTTTGCAGCATAACAATTATGAATGGGTTTTACATATATGAACAATTTTGCTCATGAGTACAGAACTGCACTCGAGTCTGTTTGTGGCAAATGGATTGGCAATCTAAACAGAAAACAATGTAAGAACAATACATCAGACGCTTTTTATTTGATTTCATATGAAATATTAAATTGGCCAGACTTTATACAGTTCAAACACATGTCAAAGAAACCATTTGCGATTTTTTTTGTTGATTGAATTCAATTTCTCGACAAAGAAAATAGCTCGCAATTTTTTTATTGCTGGCAAAAATAAAAGAGATTGAAAAATGTGGAGATCTTTCACCAGAAATGGAAAAATGTATCATCAGATATCCGCATGCACATTGAATGTAGAAATATTTAAATTCCAACCGTAACTTCTTCTGAAAATTGGCGAAGAAAATTTACATTCTTTTTCTTTCATACGTATCCCTGGACGACGAGATGCTTCTATGCCATTTAAATAATTGTGTCAATAAAAGTCGATTGTTCATTTTACTTTGACGAACCGAATTGGCTCCCTTGTGCACAACAGTTATTTGGCAATGTTGTCCATTATTTTATTGGGAATGTCGAAAATGAGCGGTGGTAAGCGTCGTCCGATGACCGAGTTCATTGCCAATGTACGCATCCACTGGCCCTAATTCTATTGCATATTAAATGAACAGACAACTCGCACGATCAAAACGTGCCGTTCGACGTCATTCTTTGTGGGTGAATATACACAGGCCTCTCTCTATCTTTCCGTCGATTTTCCTCGCACCAAATTTTACATGTTGCGTTGGTCACCATTTTCATGTAGTTTTATCGCTTTTTTTTGTTTATGGCTCATGAAACTTGAAGCCGTTTTGCCAAGACTATATATTCCATTGTGTTTATTTTTGAGTCAACAAAATGGATTTTCAGTGTTATGCCCTTTCCTCCCTGTTTACTCATCGAAAAAAAAAGAACGAAAAGCAGGTATTTTCTTATCAAAACTGTTCAAGAAAAATAAATCCACATACCTTGCATCAGCATAACATAGCGTCCGACCATTTTGCTGTTACTTGCGATGGTGCCGCGTGATGTTGACGTCGATGCCAATCCCGTTTTCAAGAGGATTTTAGTTGTTTGTGTTCGCAGCTCAACAACAACACTTTCGTCTGCTGTGGATGGGCGAGCTAGCGGCCATATGAACGACTATACGGTAGTTTTTCAATCGAAAAAATGAAAACAAAAAAACAATTTCAATTCTCATGCGAACGAAGCAAGGGGAAAAAATGTTGTAAAATTCTATTGAATGAGAAGTGCACCGCCAACAGGCTGCGTGAAACAATAATAAACCAGAAGGCGGAAAAATTGTGGTTTTCCACCGTTTTTCATGAGTATAACTTAAATGCGTGCAACACGCAAATTAATTAATTACGTCGGCCAGACGCTTGGAGGTTTCCTTTTTTCCAGTGCTCTTTTGCAAACCGAAGCGGAAAAAATCGATTGTACAATCGACTCCTTGGCTTTATTCATAGTTGAAAGTTTTGACATTTTGCCCCATTTTCTCATTAAAAATAATGATTTCATATTAAAAATTACATTTCATATTTTGTCCTATTTTCATACAACACATTTGTTCGGATCATATCGCGCCAATGGAAAAAGGTTGGACGCGGAGTTTTGTCGCGCGATTTATTCAAATGCAGAAAAAGGTGAATTATGTGTAAGAGCAGCGCCTGTCGTAGCTTAAATGGATTGATTTGCATACAAAATTAACACTAATCCCAGCGTGTACCTGATTTACTTCGAGGATGTTTGTTTTCGATGCCAGTTCATTGGTTGTATGAGCCATTCCTGCGAATAAATAAAAATTAACACCATGGAAGAAAGAGAAAGAAAAAAATGTGTAGCACAGCAGCAAATTGTAATGCTTTAATCCAATGGAAATTCTAATCCGTTAAAAGCGAACGTCTGTCACCCAATAACCATCAGCTAATAAAACCGATTTCACATTCGGTTCACTCGAATAAACAAGATTTTGGGAAAATGGGAAAGCACTTTGATAATAAGTAGGCTACCGTTCGTGGAATGCTAGTCACTTTTCTCCCACGAAACGCAAAGAAAATAGGTTCTTTCCACATTTTTTCTATGGTTATGGATGACAAATTGAATCGAAATGAGAATTTTTTTCCGTATAAGAGAGAAAACATTCAGTGAAAGAGAATTCGGCGAAAGAAGCTCACCGCAAAAAATCGGAACTGCCAGTATAGGAAACGTTCTACATTCTTTTATCTAAACGGTTATTTTAGAGTGTTATTTTTATGTTTTCCATTTCAGGGTGTTATTTTTAATTCCGTTTTTTGCCACACTGAACATTCTGTTTCATGTTGTGTTGTTGTTATATGGAGAACACTCATTTTCAGCCAAAAGGCACGGTAAACGTGAGACGAAGCGAGAACATGAAACCGAAACTATAATTTCGAACCCATTTTCAAAGCAAAAACAACTTCAATAGACACAATAGCTCTTCCTGAAACAAGCATTTATCTACTAAAAAGCCTCCATATTTCCTCTAGTAATCGACTCCATTTGCCTTCCATTCATTTATAATGGAATGACCGGAACTTTTAAATATTCAAAGCACATCTCATGCGATGCGAATTTTGGGGTGCTAAGGCGCTTTGTTCCCAATTCGACGGTCACGCCACACTCCTTTTCGGATAATAATAATGCCGGAGTGAAAATCGCTTTTTAAAAATGTACGTTGACTAATTATGCGTCTACATATAAAGCGGCCGACGTTCACCATGTTCTGTTTATTAGCTATGCTCGACGCAAAAATGATTAACACGTAGCACACCACTCAGCCAACACACAACCAGTGAACGACACTACGCGGAGTGTGTGTTTATGTATATCAGAGTATAAACACCATTTACAAGTGACTTCACAGCCTTTCAACAACAATAACATTTCCTGTTGAGAAATTAATTTCGAAAACTTGCATTGAGTGGCCTAATCTTTGAGCCTCATGTTTCATAATTTAGAGTTAATTTACTTGAAGCAGAAATTATCAGTAACACATAACCGTATATTAATTTGCACACCATGATAAAGTACAGTGAAACGGTGAAGTCAAAGGGATATTGCAACTTTTTTGATCAGAAAAAACGCCATCTACGCCCGTAAATTATTTTACTGTACAATTAGATGATAGAGCTTGAACAAAAGTTCGACACTATGCATAAACTTGGAAAGAGCTTGATAAACTTGATGAAACACATATATTTTATGGTCGTTGCAATACCCCTATGAAGTGATTGGATTAATCTCGAGTGGCCGCTTTCAAGCCACATTTCCTTTTGCAACAGGATTACTTTGATGTATTTGACACAAAGCTGCGTGCACACATTCAGTGGACCATTTTCAGCAACAGCAGCAGCAGCCGAGCTAATAAATATACAACCCAAACAGCATAGATGTGCGCTCTTTTCGTCATCGTCAGCAGGTGATAGCATTGCAATTATGCAAATGGGAACAAGTGATGGAAATGACAAAACTGAATCTAATTAAATGGGACGCGACTCGCATAAGCGCAGCTTGTGCTTGTCTTATTTCGAATGGCAGTGATGCGTTCAAGGGATGAGCACAGACCATTTGTGTCAATTGCAGCGTCATTTTTCTGAGACACATCAATCAGCCGAACAATGATGCTCGTTTGACACGCAACAATTTACTCGCTCATGGCTACGTGGACCATTTTTTTTTTGTCATTTCATTTTGATGTCGCGACTTTGACCCTTTTCATACCAAAAAGAAAAAACGGAAAAAACGACGCAAATACTTCAGAAAAAGTTTTTTTTTCTGGTTGAGGTCACCGATACATGAGTACACACTTTAACTCGTTAATAATTTTCGCAACCAAACATTCATTTTCAATTTTCCAATTGTTTTCGTTTCGATGGAAATGATAACATACGATCCCCATTTATTATTTATTCTAGCCGAAGGCCTTTTGATGTGGAAAATATCTAGCATCCATACACAGGGCACAAGGTACAATCGGGAATTGTCATCGACCTTAACACTTCAAATGGATTTGGCGAAACAATATTTACATTGTGCCGAAAATGAAAATAAATGTAAAATGATATGTTTTTTTGTTCAACTATACTTACCACGAAATTCAACTCGTCCGATGAGATTTGCCTTGGGTTTCGGCAAACGAAACTCCAGAATTCGCACAGTCAACGACATTTTTTTTTACTTTTTGTTGTATTCGTGTGTGTGTATTTGCTGTGTGTGTATGTATGGTTTATCTATCTGGCTACGTACTCCTGTTTATTGTTTTGTTTCAATGCAATTGCTCTTTGCGTTTCCCGTCACAAAATTACAATTTACAGTCGGCAAAAGTGTTGTGCGAACCCGAAGTTTTGTCAAACACTGAACGACGATGATGATGCCGCAACAGCAACCAATTCCGCGGTATGTTTGTGTTTCGCATTTTTGTTTCGGTTCGTTTGTTTTTCTAATGTCCTTCTGGAAATTCTTATTTTCCACTGTTGTTGCTGTTGCTGCTCAAATTACGTATATGTGTCAAACAAATACAAGGTCAAATGTTTTTTCGTCATTTTTGTTGAAACTGATGCCAACACTACGGGATTCGGTCGTTTTTTTTTCTTACCTCACTTTGCACACTTTTGATTAAGCAATTTTAACGGTTTTTGAACAGTTTATCTATCATTTAAATGTTTTTGTGTTTTTCTTCGTCTCATAAACATGATACTGACACATACCCCATCACATTTACTGCGAGTTTATTTAAACTTTGTTTTTATTTACTTATCTGTCTTATTTGCCACTGGGAAAACATGTTTTGATCTTGAGCAATATGTGCGATGACATGATTGTTGCCGATGTTGCTCTCGCCTGAATAGATAACGCAACTGAAAATGTGTAATTTGTGTACAAGAGAAAAATAAACATCAGTTTACTTGTTATCTGTTCGTTTCGTTTTTGTTGTTGCTTTGAAATTTCAAGCGTACGGAAACATGATACATCTTTCGTCATTTTCTAGCTATTGACATGGTTAATTGGAATTCGGAACAGAGGCTGAAATGAACACAAATGCTCCATTTTTTCATCATCGGTCGAGACATTTTACGAAGTCTTTAAATTCAACCGTAAATTCTTCTAATGAAAATACTCCAAAATTTTTCACATACAAAATAATTCGAATTGCCCTTGGCATTCACTTTGTCCCATCTTTCAAATACACACATACAAAAAATTCAAAGTAAATATTTGCTAATAAATTTAATAACCCTCGTTGAAATTCTCACTGAGTTAGTCACTGCTTTTGCTAGTTGCCTGAATAAATATTGGAATTTGCAGCACTGCTGCATATTTGCTTGAGGAGTATATTTTTATAAAAAAAAAATTGAAGCTTTTATTTCAATTTAAACAGACACCATTATCGATATCTGTTGTTGATGCGTTCAATTGGAATGCTCAATATTCAAATTGATTCAAAGGAAAGCACGTTCAACATTCATCTCAACCACTGTTCATTGAAAATGTACCGTGAATGTTCCGTTTGTGCTACCACTCCGACGAACAGGCCCCATATCCACAGCACAATGTAATTCAATAGTGACACAAAGAAATGCGTTCCCTGAAAAGCTCAAGGACTTTAATCTTGAATTTGTGTTTGTTGTTTGCGAGTGCTCTTAAAATTAAGTTATCTTAAATGTGGCTCCAGCTACATTATCCGTGACCGTCTTTTGTAAATAAGCAAAAAAGTGAATCGACGTGCGCGCTTCTCTACGCAAAACGTGTTATAGTTTCTTCGTTGGTATTAAAACATTTCGTCAGCCATGGTTCGTAGCATTCCAGCGTTAGATTCGTTCGCACGGAAAAAAAAAGTTTCCGTGGAAATGCGTAATGCAAAATGTGCGATAACATGAAATGGTTTTCATGAATATGAACATTGCTGAGTATATATTCAATGAGAGATAATAAGCTGTGTGTGTGTGTGTTTTATTTTTTGCCTGCGTCACCTGTTATCCATCTATTTTTGTTTGTCGGCCGAAATCGCCTTAATGCTTTCAGTGAACGTATCGCATAAAATGACATTTTTTACACGGTCTATTGACAGCAAGACGAAGATAGAGTGAGCCGTTTTCCGGATGGGAATTTGTGCAGCAAATATTCTACACAAAATTATCTCCGTCACTTTGCAAAGAAGCTTCGAGCATGAGATGAACAAAACAAACTCATGACAGTTATTCCGTGGTAACACGTCTCCGTCTATCTATCACTCAACCCATTTGATTGTTTGATTTTTTGCGTCACTGTCATAAAATTGGTGCTCGGCTCACTGTGAGCAATGCTAATAGCACATTATCGCTTGTGCACAAGACGACAGAAAAAAAAGCGAACGAAGGAAAAATGCGATTCACGGCTGCGTTGTTCCAAAATGTACATATGTGCTTTGTGTGTGTGTGTGTATGTGTGTGTGTGTGTATGTTTGGTTACGTTTTTGATGTTTGGTATTCATAAATTCCGGAATAATGTTGCGTATGAATAAAACTGATGCGACCAACGAAGCGCATAGATTCATCTTGAATGTGCAAATAGGCCATATAACATATAGATTATTATTATGATTTTGACGATACGTTGCGATCCACCAAGCGGTAGAAGTGTATGAGTAAGAAACAGTGGCTCACAACCAACTACCTTCACCACTTACAATTTATTTCAAATGACATGTGTGATACTATCATGGAAATCCGGTGGATGGAAAAAGAACACAGTACACCGATGAACCATATCATATCATTCGTTAATTTTTATACACTCTTCGCTCATTCGCTCAGGTGCTTTTCTAACCAACAACCACATCAATGGCAGAATAAAAAATACTCGCGTTCACTGGTTTTATGATGAAGATGTGGTTTTATGGAACAATTTTTAATGAAACAGATTGTATACAAGGAATAAATTCGCAAAAATCTGCCGCCCGAAGCGTACCCAGAGTCAGTGTCGAGATTTTTCAAATTGAATATTAATAATTAATCGATGTGATATTGAAAATGTACGAACGCAACCAAGAGCGTGCTCTGTTTTTTTCGGTATATTTTAATTTAAGCCAGATGGTTTTCCCATGACAAACGCAACGAATGATGTAAAAGGAGATAACGAAAGCAATTTCGTAGGCATTGTACGTGATGTCATAATCGGGCTTATTTTTTTCTCGTTTTGTACACAACCAAAAGCTTCATATCGGATAATTCAATACCTTTACTCGTCACACATTTCATTCTGTTTTTGTTTTGCGTGTCGCAATTTTTTTTATCGACTCCTTCATTTTCATTCAGAATTCGCACGAAGCTCGGTATTTTTCCCGAGGTTGGGAACTGTGGCTCAGTTTTATGAAACTCATCTTAGCTACCAGATGAAGTATGTTTTTCACACGCACTACGATCCTCTAAGGAGTATGTAGGGTGGCCGCAGAACGATGCAGCTTTAGAACTGTACGACAATGAACCGTACCAAAACAAACGGTTCGACTTTTATTCCGTAGAGATGTAAACAATGTTATCTACTAACTTCGAAGCTTGATGTGATTCACAACTTGTGACATAATAAGTTTATTGCACTTTAAAAAAACGATACTCAAATGCGGAATTATTAAGCGGAAGTGATATTTCAAGGTGAAATGTACAGGAACATGAAATTCATCGTGTTTCCAATTGAAAACGGTGAGGAAAACAAATTGACGCTAGTAGTGAATAAAAGTTTCTAATATTAAAATAACGATTTACATTCTATAAATAAAGTTATAATGTTCCACTACTAGAAACACCTTGGGAAATAGTAAAACTTATCATTAGATGTAATCTCAAGAGCAACTGGTATTGTTCATTGCAATCATTTTCGTTGAACAAATGATTCGTTATAAATATAGCTGTGCCATATTCGTATCTTAATAACCATCCTAAAAATTTGAAGTGATTATTGAGATCCGATCATAATACCGATAAATCTTAATAACGCTATCAACTTTTTATCAGGTTATTAACTATATTCAAATAATAACGTTATCGGATGAATCTTCAAATAAGAAAGATTGTTAGATTTTGTCAGCAATTCCATTGTAAAGATTGAGGTCGTTTCGTTCATGTTTAGCATCCAATGCATGATTTTTTTATTTGCCCCTGTCCTCTGCCCATTCCGTGAAATACAAGCAATGAACCACCGGGCGGAGCGACGGTATTATTGGTCGATTTTCCTGTCCTAATATCTGCATCCAATTGTGCAATTTTATTTATCCATAGTCTGTAAGAGTTTATTGATGCAAGAATATACATGATGTTCAATTGAAGTTTGTTTTTTGTTGATTCATTTTGGACGTTGCTATGCTAGTACACTAGAAGAAGATAGAACAATGGTGATTGTATGCTTCGTTTGAATTAACGTGTTGACTCAAATGATTGTTGGGTCAAGTGAACAGTGTGTTTACATAAGATTACCAAGTAATATATGTAAATATTTGAACACTGAGACAGTCATCGTTTTTAGAATAATTGTCGCGGGAAAACACGAAGCAAACTTTGGCAATAATTCAATTCTCTTGCTTTCATTCTTGCAAATTTTTTCAATGTTTTGTAGCGGTGCAAACATTTTTTTCTATCAATCACTTAAAAACGGCAATATCTTTCGTTATTTTTATTTCATCTCGAAAAAGCTACTTGGAGCGACGTTGAAAAATGGATAACTTCCAGGTGAACAGAAAAATTCTAGTATGTTAAATGAAAATGAGGTAAATAAATCATTGGCGCATTTTCCTCGCATATTGTGACACTAGCACATTGTTCCATTATACCAATGTTAATGGATTGGAGCATTTTTTCAAGGAAACACTACCGAAGACAGAACAAAAAGTTTTTTTTTTCACAAATTGTAATCCTCTATTCATTGAATACAAATTCAAAAACACGGAAACGTGCAGCTCTACAGTTTATAATCACGATTTTTTTTTTATTAAGCGTCAATCACTTTATTTATTCCATTTTACTTAAAACAAACAGAATATTCCGAAACAGATGATTTTGTCGGTGAATCTAGAACGAAAAATCACATTCTTCAACTGACCTGAAAATGATGAGTTTTAAGAAAAAAGTATTTAAAATCTGTGTATTTCATTAATTTTGATAGTTTAAAAGAATATTCACCAACGAGCAGAGTTAAACTGAACACGAGCAATGAGTAAAATAATCAGTGTGATTTATTGCTTCATCGGTATTGCTGTGTGTATTTCATTTTTGTCTCATAATTTTGTGCAAAATCGAGATGAATAATGTTACTTTTTCGTTTAAAAACAATATTTAGTAATGTAAAGGGTGTTTCAACAAGGACGCAAAAAACTTTAGATAAAAAAAACACATAAATTAAATTCCAATTGTCCAAATTTTTATTGCGTTATGTAGTTTGGTCTATGGCAATTATGTATGAAAGTGAATTTTATGCAAACGGCCTGTATGGCGCATTTTAATTGTGGCCTGTTTAGAGGAAAAATTTCACCAAAAAATGTTGAAAAATGGCATTTTTAATGGTAAAAAAATGCATTAAATATGGACTTACACACCTAAAAACGCAGCTACCGCACTCGCGATGAAATAATGTATCGCCAAATAGCCAAAACAATGGTCCAATTTTGTGAAATTTGTGAATTGAGTAACCAACCTATGCATTTGGCGCACAAATTTTCTGTCATTTTTGAAGCTCAATTCTGATTAAGTTATTATTTGACGGTTTTTCAAGGACATTTCATTGTTGAATCGATCTGGCTAAACAATTAGTGTCCCCAGCTGTCATTTAAAAGTATCAAATTCAATAATTGTCAAAGCCATTTTTGTAAAATTGGCCAAAGTTGGCCATGATGGCCAAAACCGGCCTATTGGCTATATCTCAAAAACGGTGCGGAATTTTGCTTTTGTTATTGATGCGAATTTTCGGCTCAAGCTAAGATAAAAACTTTTAAGAATAAAAAAAACGAGAAAAATTTGTTTTTGAGGTGTAAAAAGCCAGATTTTAACATGATATTTTGATTCTTCGGAAATTGAAAAATAGACCTATTTTCGTGGTAGGATTTTACGATTTCAACGCGTTGATCCTTTTTTAATGTTGACATGGCTAAATTTGCCAAAGACTGACGCCTCCAAATGACATATCAGTTTGACAGTTCTGGTCAGCGTTCATGCTGTCCCTATTGGAAAACTTTTTGCCTCCCTGTTGAAACACCCTTTAATTACGTTTATTATGAAGCTATTCCAATATCCAGTGGAGCAACAGTTGGGCTATTAGGTGCACCATTTTATGATTATCAGACAATAAGTTCATGTTTTTCGGATATTTATGATAGATTTGCAAAAATGTCGTATGTCATTCCGACCAGAGGCAATCCGGACAGATTTGTGATTGGTGTTATTCAAACTATTTATTATATTCAATGGGATGGATTTTCTTAAACCGCTAACGTAATTGGAAATATTACTTCAGTTGAGCAAGGCACAGATTAACATACAAATCATGCAATTGCTGGCCCAAAGGGTGCATTTTATTTCGGATTATTGGCTTCATCAGAGTGTGGTAGATATTATTAATTTTAATTGTTCTCTTAAGGTGGTGTATCATCATTATATACAGCCTTAGTCGGACACGTCCACAAGTTTTCAGATGTCTGATGTCAAATTAATTAACAATTTATAGCAAAACCTCAAATTGTTTTCAGTGGATTTGGCCTTTCCACTTCTGTCCTATCAGCTGTGCCAATCCAGCTGATTCAGTGAGTAATATTCAATCGTTGACATTTCAATTCAATATATTTAATGAGGTTCAATGTTCAGTAATTTGCTGGTCATGTCTTTCTTCAGAAAGGCTATTCGTACGTCGGTTTATATGTGCAAGGCACTTTATTTATCAATAATCCATTATGAGTTCACGCCATAATTATCGAAACTACAAAGGCAATCATAAAAACATTTTATCAATATTTAAAAAATCAGTTGTCAGCAAAGGAAAATTTATGGAACAGATTGAAATGCCAACAAAATACATGTCTGATGGTGCTTTCGGCGGCTGTCAATTGGATAAGCTATATGTGTTGACGGCTGCGATTGACGTTGACTTTTCAACTGGCTCCGCACAAAACATAACAGCCTCACCGCCAGCTGGATCACTACTCATATTATGTAAACTCAACAAAGGTGCACTCGTCAACAAATCATGCATTGGTTGTTGAACGTCAATTCAATAATCACACGCTGCTTATTGTTGCTTTGGAAATATCTTTTGTTGAAAATCATATTTATTTCAGCTATTTTGAAGCATTCACCGATTTTATTGAGAGAAAAAATAAACTTGAACATATGTCTTCTAGAATGGCGCTGCACACCGTCCATATTGCGAGCAATGGTTGAAAAATGAATTGATTCTAAATTTCACATGAATTTTGGATACAATTGAAATATTTAAATAAATACGCCAGTAATTCAATTGTGAAATCATCATTTACATCGAATTGTCGTACGAATAAATCGCAATTGTGGGTATTCTAAAATCAACATGGCTTCAAAACAATTATAATCGACTGTTTTCTGTGGAATGTTTGCTTACTGGCATACTCTTTGAGGTGATGAAATCATTTGTTTTAAAATTGTAAATGGGTTTCAATTTACAATTTGTTACTTTGGAAATAGAATCTATGATTGAAATAAACGGTTCATTAGTTATTAATTGATAATATTAGGCAGTGATTTTGTGTGAGATGACTTTGATGCTGTTTTCCACACGCAGATAATATGCGTTACACTACGATAAAATTCACGCTCCGATGCCTTGTATCACCCTAATCTAAACAATTTTATCGATCATTTGACAAAGCTAAGGCTTTTAGCTCTTCTTTTCTCCCAAGAGAACGTGGAAAATGGATTACTTCCAGGTGAGAACAAAAATTCAAGTATTTCGTAAGACGTTAAAGTAAACAAGTTAGAAAAACTTTCTTTTCCTCGATAGCAATGGTATTGGCACAATTTGCCATTATGCGAAGGCCAATGAAAAGGGTCGAATTAATTTTAAAAGACGCTGATGAAGACACACACATATGTTGGAATCAAACACAAGTTCAATTCGTTGATAATACACAGTGTGTATTATTGCACCAATTCTTAGTCTTATTGTGGAGATAAAAAAAGGATAGGATTCTACCACATTCAACATGAGTAGGTGGTGTGTCAATCAAATGCCATCGGATGGTTTTGCGAAAGGCGATTCTCTCGTTTGGATCGTCTAATAGCTCGTTGCTGCAAAAGTACAGATAAACTTAAGCACTAGCAATCTGTGCCATTTTTCATAAGGCGTCTCCACTCGCATTGAGTTTGTATTGTGAATGTTAAGGTGCGTGCAACGCCCTTCAATGTAAAAAACAATACAAGTGGAGATGATACACGGGATTTATCTGTACTTTCAAGTTAATCCCATTTATCAAAGAGACGACATAATACGACACGAAAACACACGGCGCTGAGTGAAAAACTAAAGGTAGTGCGGATTAAAGTGACAAATCGGATCTCGGAACAAGAATCCACATTCCAATATCGAATGGAAACATCGATCCGAAAATGCCTGAACATTTCCACTTCGCTGGTTCATTGCAAATGGAATGAATTCAATTTGGATTCTAACATAAGATCTGCGCCCCATTCTCTTCCCCAATCGAATTGTTTATCCATTGAAAAGCGTATCATTTAATATGGGAGATAAAAATTCAACGAATTTGTCAAGTTCAATTACAAAATGTGAAAAATGGTAGATGGAAACGTGTGTTTTCATACAATCACGATTTGCACATTATTTGCAAATATTTTTTCGAATCCTTTCCAGTGTAAAGAAGATTGGATGAGTTTTTATGATGTGCATAGTACACGCACTTTTTAGTATTCATTTACGGAATAACATACACGGCGATGATAAGACCATATTCTTGAATACGATTATTTTTCTAAGAACCATTTATGAATGCAATCAGATATGATTTATCGCTGAAGAGGAAGCAAAACGTTGAGTGTACTTTGACCTTGGAATGGGCAATGCCACGCGTACCAAAGGGACTCCGCGCTCATCGCACAAACACACAGCTCTCATCCGATAGAATATTTATTTAATAATTTAAAAACTCATTTTCCACTTTCAGCGATCCATCAACCGTTGGATCGTCTGTTTGCATCGTGATCTTTATCGAATCCAATGTGCAAACAACAACGACGGGAAAAAATGAATGCTTGTGAAATGAAACGTTATTGGATTACTTTAACGAACTTCGCTGCGTATTTTTTTTTTGTTCATTCATTTCGTGGCGCAAACGAGGCGATGATGAGATAAGTGCATGGGAAAATATGTCAAGAAACACGAAAGCAATTAAAATTCAAACGGAAAACTTTCTGAAAATGACAGAAAAAATATGAGATGGAGCGCTTTTATTTGAAGAACGATAAAATTCGCACAATTTCTTGCTTCAACTATTCTTGGCCGCTTATTTTTTTAAATGATAATTGCATCAAATGATGAAGTTATGGTACAAAAGTACTCCGTCATTTGGCGCTTGCAATGCGAGTGTTTTCTTTGGTTCACTTGAAATTTGTCATATAAACCATGTGTCGCACCGGCAGTGTGGGATGGAAAATGACTCCATATCAATTAAATGTAAAAAGCTGTATTATTTTCAGTCTGAAAATCAACAGAAATCCTGTGGAGTTTCTTTGCAAATGGCGCACATTTCATGCGGTTCAAGTGAATGGAAGTGAAAATTACGTTCTCTGATTAATTCAATTAACAAACCACATCGGTAACAACAGGATGGAAATTAGTTGATATTTTACACTTTTGTTCGTTGGCGAATCACTCATCAGGTATATAATTTTCCCACAAAACGTACCGATGCTGATTTTCATTTGTTTCCACGCTGAATCCTGTTTCTTTGTTCAATTTGGAAATCATTTGCTTCCCAAAAATGGGATATTAAACGAGAGAGATTAGCTACTACGCATGTTCTGTGCTGCAGACGCTACAGCAGCTGAAATCTATTCACGAATTTTTAATGTAATGTACGTTTTTCATGATTATGAAGAGCTCTTTTGTTTCGCAAAACTCAATAACCATTTTGGTCTGACTAGACGGCATTTGGTTCTAATTAAAGAGCGTTCGCACTTTTGACGCAAACATCAATCGGTCGTCGGAGTCAAATGAGTACACAATTTCAAGTATATCCAATCCATCCAGAATGTGCTTGTGCACCTTCGCACCTTCGCACATTCCCATTCCCATTCCCAATGGTATTGAAACTGACAGACGCGTGGCGCACAAGTACATTAACTTTTCGCATATATTGTCTTGTTTAATTTTTAATATCAACACCGCAAAAACCATGTGCACAATGACTGCGGCGTTGAATTTTCATCATACGTATGTGTACATTGCACACGGACAGAAATGCCCCAAAATGACAGAAAAAAAATGTGATGAGTAAAAATGTTCAAATACTCAATGACATGCAATAAAAAGAGAAAAAAAGAACGAATGAAAACCATAACCACATTAGCGTTGTGAAAAAAATGTGCTCAAACTGGTTCCGCTCACGCCTTCACACAACACTTTTTAATACAATGAAATGTCATAAGCGCATATTTTGCAGAGAAAGTTTTGCAAATTAATTTTCAACGGGGCGCTTTGAGCTCTGATGGCCGAGGTACACCAACTCCGATGTTCGGTTCGATGATAATGAACAATGGCATCACATCACCTTTGCACACGAAGCGAACCGAATTTCACACAATCATGTTTCATCGACAGCTGTTTGGTTTGTGGCATTTTAAGCACAGTTTCGGTCGGATGGTTTATTAAACACGGAAAATTGAATGCGACGCCAACCGAAATGTTATCATCACTAAATCAACATTAAATATTTGTTCAAGTTTTGACACAGCATGAAAAATTGGCAATGTTCAAATTAATACACCGACATTCGGCTCATTCATGCACAAACAAACACTCGTTTACTTTGATGATTTACCACATCGAAAAAGTACTTTCCATCTGTTTACGAATAATCAAAATGTTTTCCATTATTTACATGATTTCACGTTCGCTTGGTTTTCAATTACATTTCGAATTAATGGAGTTCACGACACAAAGTTTTATTTTCAATTTGAACCACATGCAACCAGCAACGAAAAGCTTATTTGCCCAACTACACCGTTATCTATTTCGTATTAAAGCGATCATTGCGCATCATAAGAAAAACATGAAAGAAAATTAGAATAATGGCCCAACTGATACACTCGGTGTGGTGAACCACATTTATTTCCTAGGAAATACCCTTATCTTTCCATCTTTTCATATTTTTGATGATTTTTTTCCCTCCCATTTCGTGTTGATCCCATTTTTATTCCTGAACACACACAAAAATGAATTGCCAATCATTTTTCTAGGGTTCGGTAAAAGGTAGCCTTAAGTCACGTGTAACAAACATTACAGGCGAGACTCGATTTACTGAATTTCCCCGTTGAAACATGCTGTTGAATGCTATCTTATCAATAGATTAAAAGCGAGTTTATCACATCAATATGGAGCCGAACAATATTGCCAATTTTCCCTAATTATTGCTGCGAGTTCGTGTTTTTGAGAGAATCTGAGGAAATCTTGTTTGATTCTTTTTCCGCTTCGAAAAATGCCAAAAGGAATCGAATTAAATTGACTTGTTCTGCTAGTCGAGCTGTCAAGCTTGAAGCCTGGCGTATTTAAGAGTGTATTTTTTCCCAAATGGTGCGTTCATAATGTTTTGTTTGATCGATGAGCTTTGTGGATAATCATATTTGAAATTTTGTCTCCGATTCGACCACTGTGTAATTGAAATGAAGCTCCGATCTGTATCGGATACTATCATGTGACTGTAGATAGGCTTTTTTTTCTCATTTCACCAAGGATAATTTATCAATCATCCTATCAACAGAACGTGCACCAGACAGTGGATAATTTGATTGGAATATTTTTTCAGGCCAAATTCTATAATAACATTTACGAAGTCCATTCGATTTCAAGGTTAAGCAGTGGAGATAAGGTATCAGAAGTCGAATGGAAAAAAAACCAAACCTTTTTTCTTGAACTTCAAACGAAAATCGAACTGAAAAACATATCCGGCGGATATTGTTCGCAGAATCGCAGCTTCACTTCTTTTCAAATTCAATGATTGCCTGATGGTCGAAATTTTGGCAATGAACCATTAATCCTATTTCAAAAATGAAACTACAAAATGGGAAAATATGGTTCACACTCATACATTTATCGTCCTTGATATGGAATTCAAGTAGGGCAATCCAACGATTAACAAGGATAAAAGAGTTTTATCAATTAAAACTTGATATAAATTTAATTAATATACTTGGTCATTTGTTCCAGTCAAACAAACGAATTTAATCACACTATTTTCCGACCATTTCGCCAAAAGAAAGAACAATTTAACTGGTTTTGTTTGTAGAACTAATTGAAAAATCACTTCAATTGATCCGTTTCACTGGAAACATAATATCACAAAGGATGGAATCCATGAAAATTTGAACATGCTTTTTGGTGTGTGGTAAAGAGAAAAGTTTTTATTACAAAGGATTTGCTGCGCGTTTGAAATACATTTTTTTCTGTTCCGCAAATATTTTTCCGCTTTGTAAATAAAATGCCCGAAATTGTGATGTGTAGGCGTCGAAAAAAGAAGCGAAAGAAAAAAGAGAGAGAAAAAAAAAATTACGTGCTTATGAACCATAAAATTTCATCAGCGATAACATTGCACGCAGCATAAAAGTGAGCTGGCGTTGAGTTTTTGGCCGTTCATGTTAATATTTCACGTATCCATTATGTCACCGAATAAATTTCGATGAAATCTCTCGCTCACTGGTTGTGTGTCGTTGTTTTTCTTTCAATGTCGATGAATGTGTTGCCCTGCACAGAGAGCAGAAGCAGAGAATGCAAAGAACATGATTGTGCATTTCCTCAGCACTCATAGGGGATGAGAGAGAGAGTATGTACGTTGTTTTGTATGTGATTTATAGGTGTTTGTGTTACAAATTACAACTCCAGTTTATTAAGATGAACAAATGACTCGACAAAACGGTTAAATTATTTATAGCAAAGGCATCAGCGGTTGGCTGTAGGCGCATAAATTTATTCGGGCTTTTGTTCGCAACTAGTTAGAGTTTTTCATTCACTAATGGCCATCAAAATAATTTGATCGTATTTCACATTGAGGTGCGTAAGAATATAATCCATGTTTATTAGGCACAAACTAACCGCTCGCTGTGTTGAAATCTACTTTTTTCAGTCGATTGAGTCATTTATCCATCCATTACTTTGTGAATGGTTAATTTATTGCCTTCAATTTGATGTAAACGCGTGGAATAGACCAGCCACCGTTCGCTTTTGTTTCGAGATGATGCAGATATAAAGTGACAAATAATGATTTACTTGATGGAACAAGTTCGAATCTTGTTTTTGTTTGACTTCCTATAAATTTGTTGAGTATATCACATCACAGTCATCAATCGCTCTTGCAATCAAAGCACACACACACGCACACACATATCAAACATCTTGATAAAACTTTGCGAAATACTAACGACTTCACATGTGAGGAACGCCAATCTAGACTATTAAGTGTATGGTGAAAACTTCGACAGCAGCAGCAGCAGCAACAGCAGCCACAAAACTCAGAATCGACAAACTTTATGGGCGAAAGAAAGATCGGATGTACTGATTTCTTGAGAAAATTCATTCAGTTCCATTCACATTAGTCAGGTATACGTAAAAAGTGTGGTTTTATACCATATGAACACGTCTGACTTCAATCTTCTTCTGACATAAAACCTTTGCCAAAAATCCACTCGTACACAATGAGCGATTAAATCGGGCATCTGGTTTCGATATAAATTCGCACAATGTGAACGAAGAATTACCAAGAGGATTTACTTTGGAACTGTACTCTCTGTTCCCGAATGTGAACAAAAAATGTTGGCATTTCCAAATGAAAAGCCTTACCACAACAGATATGTCGGTGTTCAATGTGTGATAAATAATTTTCATGGTCGGGCTATGATGGTCAAACGCAACGAAATTCTATGTTTTTCACTTGGAATTTGAGCACAATTTTACTTTATTTGTTTTCACCACGATCCGTTATTTTTTGATTAAAACTTGAACACCCAAAGCACCAAAAGTTAATTTTTATTCGGTCAATTTCTTTATTATTCCAATTGTTTCCGTCCATTAATTTTCTATTTGCAAACACATTTCATTATTATTCAATGATTGCTTGAACAAAAGTTTTGATTTTAATCTGTTGAACTGTTCACAAATAAAAATAAAAAATCAAAAGTACTTAGAATCGAACTTTTGAATAAAATATACGCACATAGCCCGTCACGATGACAAGTAAATCCATCGGTTGCTAGCTGAATGAAAGTTTCCTCGAGACTGATGCGGATTGGGGTGAATGCATGCGAATAAATACCAAAAAATACCAACAGCAATTCGGTTGACTTCGTGCATCCGGAGAAGAATCGAAAGCTTTTATACACACACCTGCTGCTACTGCTGCTGCTTTACCCCAAATGAAATGTGGATGCATGCCAAATACTTGCTGCGGCGCACACCATAAGCTGTTGAATGGAACGCAGGCCGTATGGTCGTGTGCGCCTTTGACGTCGCGCTGTCTGCACTTGTTGCGCTAACGGGAATCAGCGTATTCGACACTGTACTCTCACGCTTGATTCGCCTGGTATACGCATTGTAAATAATGAATGTCTCGCGTACACACGGCACGCCATGTGCTTCGCAAAACAACCACACTGTGATTTTTTTTATTGCCATGTACAATACGATGAGGGGCAATGTTGAATGGAAATTGAAACTATGGCTCTGGCAGCTTAATACAATTTAAACGCATGCTGCAAGGATATTATATTAATAATATTCAATCCAATAACGTCACTAACATGAATATTCAATCCCATAATTTGCGTCTTTATCTACGATAATGAGATGCAACTCTCTGATACTGATTTAAATGCATGACATTTCAAAGCGAGATATTCATATTTCAAATCGGTATTTATGAAGAAGAATATATGGTGGTGAAGAAAATGTTATCGTTTCTCTTTGACAAAATAAAACGGCAGACATTTAATAAACATTCAACTATAAAAAAAGATGAATATGGATCAAAATCGATAGCTAAAATGATTTTGGAAAATCCAAAGATGAATTATTTCGACCAGACTGAGAAGTGATGCACCGAAAAATAGTCCGACTATGCTACCGATGGTGACGACTAAGTCAAGGTTTATAACGGTCACCGAGCGAATCAATTGTTTCGGCTGGTTGTTTATTTCAATTGTCACTCCCGTAAAACCCGACGCCATATCAAAATTGTTGACTGACTTTTCTGGCTCAGCTTTTAATGCTCAATAAAACTGTTGTTTACATAATCTGAACAAATAGTGTATGATGGCAAACTGTATGCCCAATTATGATTGTCTATTTCCACAGTAAAGACGAATGGATCACTTATGAATCGCGATAATTGATTCATGCAAATGGAAAATGCAAAATAAGTGAACAACAAAACCAATGTTAGCCAGCCGACTCTGTAACGAAATCAAAACTGCATTCTCCATTTAGTAGAAATTGTAGAAATGTAAACTGAAACCTTTCAAGTGTGGTATAATTTCTGTTGGCAATGTGATTGAATCCATGGATATTTGTTTCTTCGCTAAATTTTTGTAAGGAAAGTATCATTTTTTTCAAAATATTGGTAAATCTTCTTGTTATTTTATTAATGAGAATTCGAAAATCAATTTATAAAATTAAAATGGTATACTATGAATTTACAGATTTACTGAGCGCCAACTCAATTTTTCGAACAAACAAAAAATATTCTTATATAAATTTTGAATTTATTATCTTGATGAGCATTTGAATTTTGAAAAAATGTATAACGTCAATAGTTTATCCAGACCGATTCCAGAGAATGTGCCTTTAAATGAACTTTTTTCAAATATCACTTTGCTGACATTGTCCTTGTTCCACGGACCACTTCGTAGTTTTACTTTTGATGAATTTTTTTTTGAACAACTTTAAAATGCGCGGACGCATTACAAATAGAATGAATAAAAAAAATCCATGGGCTGCAATCAGGATATCATTATAGAAGAAAACAATATGACTTGAATCTATACAGGCTTTGAATGCTCCCACAAATCCTTCTACGCCCATCAGAATGAAGATGCGCAAATACAAAAAGAAGCTGCAATCGTTCAAGAAGTTAGTTTAGTTTTGAATAACGACGACATTTTAACACATCCGTTACCTGTCTGAGTTGTTCTTCATAGACTGCTGAACGCGACTGCTTTCCTCTTGTGATAGAACCACTTTGATTTTTTTCTTTTCACAATAAATTCGGACCGCGGTGAAAATAAAAAGCAAAATATTTGCAGCCCATAAAATTATGATTGGCAAAAAATAAAGCGACAGTTCAATTCTCGTAAACTTTTCTGAAATTGAGATAGAACAAGTTAGAACATATAGTTGAATTCGTGGTATTTATTGTTATTTCATCTGTACTTACTTTTAGTAGAGTCAGTACGAAGGTCAACATTTTGATAGTAATCTATAATTGATCCGAAAGGTTTGGTGACTTGAATAACGATGATTAATAACAGCAATGGTAAGCCAAAAGCGTAAATTGCACTCAAAATAAGTTGAATTCTCTCCGAACATATAGGCGATCTGATCCTTGATCTAAAATAAATCAAAATGTGACCAATGCGGAAAAACCACTCAACATTCGAAAAGCTTACTTAAAACTTTGATATAAATCGATACATATGACATTCAGCCATGTAAAAGTCGATAATGTTGAATAATACATGAGACACGCAAAAAATTCCCGAGTCGCAAACGGCACATAATTCCATTCACTGAATCTTATCCACGGATATGTTGTAAATACGCAAATCAAGCACAATAAATAACAAGCAAAGCACTTTCCATGGAAATTCAGTAGTTCAGGCAGACTTATGTAGACGATAAATGTTATAGTCATGAAAAAGGCCGACACAAGCATCACTACAGAGCAAAACAAAAAACCTTAAAAAGTTACGGAAAAATGGGAAATTTTGAAATAATATGGAATACTCACTGAATAGTTTGATTAAATTGAATTCAAATTGTTTTGGTTGATCCATGCACATCATCAACTGTAAATTCGGTTTATCAGCGGTGACTTTGAGACAATATTCATTATATTTCTTTTCGCCAAATCTATTTGAAATGTATCCATTCTGAAATATATACAAGTATGTCAATTTCCATTGTGTTTTTGGATTGAATTAAATGAGATACTTTGTGTATTCTGAAGTCGCCCTTTGCGAGTGAATGAAGTTTACATGTCCGATCGATAAATGCAAAATGTTCGTCCAAATTTACAATCTTCGTTTTATTGTTTTCAGTAATGATTTCGCTTTCGATATGTTTCGCTGTCTCGTTTTCATGGCATTTTATGCCATTTCCAGTGTTCATTTCATCCACAAATGATCCATACGGGCAACAAAGCCGAACACATGCTCTAATGTTACATAGACAACCGCGATTATAGGGCTTCACTTTCACGGGCTTCGTACCATTTAAGATGTAATTCAGCTCAACATATTGTTCAGGTGGATATTCTATTCCCATGAATGTAATACTTTGATTCACGTGATGCACTCCGTCTGTGATGTTAATCGAATCGTAGAAATGACACGGCAATTCCCTTCCCAGAAGAAAAGAAGCATTGTTTAACTTCAAAACCACTGACACAATTAACCACAGCCTCAACGTGAAAATGGATTTTGGACCGCTTCCACTGTTATGAGACATTGTTTTGTATAATTTTATGCAAATGTTATGAAGAAATTTATTTCATGTTTTTTCTTAGTCTTTTGTGGTAAAATCCCAATATTTTGTAGAAAATCTTCACGATTTGTGCTGTTCTTTTGCTCTTCAAATCAGAATTATAGTTTATAATGACCTCTGAGCACATACTGATTCCTAGACTGACCCGAAATCGATTTTTATAAATGTTCAAACAAGTATTTCCCCAATAACATCAGGCTTATCAGGCGTTATCATCATTCCAGATATGTATGAATGATATTTCATATACGACCGGCTGCTAAAAGCTTGAGTAACAGAGAAGCATTTGAATATGATAAGACGTTGCCGCTATTATCTGAATCACACATAAACTTAAAAGATGAATTCTCTATCGATCATTACGATGAAATATTTTTGCAAGTTGTTGGGGAGGCCACACCAGTTGGAACAAATCGTGGAAAAAATTTTTCGTTATTTTCTTCAAAATTGTTTGTTGTTGATAACTAAAATGAAATCATTTTCTGATAAAACTAACGAAAATGTTTCTTATTTTGATGCTGTAGAATTGAAGAAGGAAATGATTAAAGCGTGACTCAACAGAGAACTGTGGAATAGACGAAATGAACGGGAATTCCTTATATTGTAAAAACGACAGCAACGAATGTTATCAGCGATATTTTGTAACATAAAATTGAGCATTACGAATAGATGTAGTCGAATGTTTCTTTTTTGACGAAATATGATGAATATGAGACGCACGTGAGCAAGTATCACACGATAATATCGCCATATCTGCCTCATGCGATATAGAAAATATGCGTTTTGGACACATTGAACAATTTTGTGAGTAAACTGTATGTTTAATTTCATATCTCAATGGCAATGAGACAACTCAGTAAAATATACTGTAACAAACACAATCTGTGTTTTAGGACATTTTTAGGTTTTTTAGGATGTTTTTTGTATTTTTTTTCCTAGGGGCTAGGAACAAGTTGTGTCATTCGTATGTATTCGCATACGTTCGTGGCTTTGTTATTGTTGTTGTACACTCACTGCGCTGCAAATGTCTCGTATACACAATCTACAAGAATTCACGAAAATTCGTACGAATTCGTCTCAAGCGCTTGTGTTCTTACCCCCTAGTATTTTTCAGACGAAATTAGGGTCTTTTAGGTCGATATTTGTATTTTTTATGTGATATTTAGGATGATTTTCGTAATTTATAGGACAATATTTGGGTTTTTAGGACGTTTTTTGTTTAACCCTCTAAGCATCAGACATGTTCTCGTAACTTTCACTGGCCACTCCTGCAAGAAAACAATAGAACAACCGATTCGATGCACCCACGGAAAGAGCTACCAAAACGATTAAAATTTCAAAGCCCAAGTGCCTGACTAGGGGAATATCACGCTTAAATTATTTCAAATATTTCAAAAAAATCCAATTTATCTCTAAGAATCTGTCGTATGAAATATGGTGGATATTTGTGAATACGGCGGAATATTGTGGATTTTTGTGATTATGAATGATATTTAAATGTATTTATTCGGATTTAATGCAAAAAATCTCAAATATCTCCAAAGTCCACAAAAATCTGATTTATTTATTCGAAATATTCGAAAATATTTCATACAATTGATGTTTATTTCAAATATCTCAAATATCTCACAAGATTCAGGAGCGTGATATTCCCCTAGGTGCCTGAGTTGCTGTAAACAAAAGAGTTTAAATGAATACATCATTTGACAAGCTAATGAAAATGTGTTTTGGAATAAAATAGTCATTGTAGCATTAATCATGCACAACAGAACGAAAAAAACGAAACACAAAAATGCAGAGGGTGGAGAATGATAATGTAAAGAAGAAAAGAAGCCAATAAGAAGTTGTAAAAATGTATAATTACCAGATCCATTAACAAAAATGCCACATGCCAATGTAAAGGTGTCAAAAGGACGGACAGCGGACGGACATTTCGTGTCCGTCCATCCGTTTTGGGGTTCAAGGACGGACATTTCATTTTGTCCGTCCGTTTAGAATTCAAGGACGGACAATTTCATTTTGTCCGTCCGTTTTGGGGTTCAAGGACGGACATTTCGTTTTGTCCGTCCGTTTAGAATTCAAGGACGGACAATTTCATTTTGTCCGTCCGTTTCGAATTTCAGGACGGACAATTTAATTTTGTCCGTCCGTTTAGAATTCCAGGACGGACAAATTCATTTTGTCCGTCCGTTTAGAATTCAAGGACGGACAAAATGAAATTGTCCGTCCGTTTGGGATTTAGGACGGACGGACGGACATATTTTTAGGACGGACGGACAAAATATATCAAACGGACGGAAACGGACAATTTTTAAACGGACGGACAAAAATTTGTCCATCCTATCAATGATTGGTGTTCGTTATCACATTAGGAGACCATACGATTGCTCATGAAAGAATAAGAAAAAATGAACCACAGTGATCGAATAGAAAAAGAAGAGGAAAAAATTAAATATTTCATTTGATGCAATAGAAAATTTATCTCGATTCACCAAGTCACGAAACGCTCACAATACCATGGAAACCAATGAGTCTTGACCGGTGTTCCACAGTGGAGCATGCTTCTTCCCGATAGTGTGAATAATTTGATTGTAGCTCGTAATTTTTTGTGATAACGTACAAATTGTGACTGACAAATAGCTGTGCTTTATGTATAAAAATGTTTTCCAAGTGTTGAAATTTAATTTTACTCGAAAAAGAATCTCTGAAATTCATTCAAGAATTGGTCAAGACCAAATAGGAGAAATAATAAACACTGTTTTTTAAATGAACATTGTTTGTTTTTTATTCAATTTTTTTTTCAATAAAAAGTAATACGTACATTCTTAACTCCAACTTACAAAAAACTAATCGCATCGTCTTCATTTTGTCCCAGTTTTGCTAATGATAACTTGGACACCAATCATTAATAGGACGGACAAATTTTTGTCCGTCCGTTTAAAAATTGTCCGTTTCCGTCCGTTTGATATATTTTGTCCGTCCGTCCTAAAAATATGTCCGTCCGTCCGTCCCAAATCCCAAACGAACGGACAAAATAAAATTGTCCGTCCTGGAATTCTAAACGGACGGACAAAATGAAATTGTCCGTCCTTGAATTCTAAACGGACGGACAAAATGAATTTGTCCGTCCTGGAATTCGAAACGGACGGACAAAATGAAATTGTCCGTCCTTGAATTCTAAACGGA
>NW_022595246.1:10978026-10984162 GCF_009176505.1 Sitodiplosis mosellana | reverse complement strand
AAACGGACGGACAAAATGAAATTGTCCGTCCTTGAATTCTAAACGGACGGACAAAATGAAATTGTCCGTCCTTGAATTCTAAACGGACGGACAAAATGAAATTGTCCGTCCGAAAAAAAATCACAAAAGGACGGACGGACAAAATCTGTCCTATTGACACCTTTATGCCAATGCAACCATACTGTACACTAGTTCGATCACCAAAAAAAGGCTTTAAGCGTTGATATCAGTTTTGGTCGGATTTTATGACTTCATTTTTAATCGCAATAAAATTTTATTTACTTTTTCTTATTACAAACTCGTGCTATTTTTTTTGAACAAGACTTTTATAATTGACTTATTGTACAGTGATTAAATTTGTTGCGGTGATTTTCATGATTTCTGGCTCAGTTTCCGTTGTTGATAAAAGTTTTGAGCGATTTCCTTTGCCTTTGATCGAATTGTTTTGCCTGATGGGGTCATCGGTAATTCGTCAACAAAGTAAACGCCACCATCAAGACGCTTATAGCTAGCCAATTGATCTGGATATAACATAAACAATTAAGATTCTCAGATTGAATATTTGTCATTTTGTTTGAATAATAGTCATGAAACAACAATATCAGATTTTACCAGCAACAATAGCATAAACGTCATCCGCTGTAATTGAACTGTCTTCTTTCTTGACAACAACCGCAGCCGGTAGCTCCAACACAATATCGTCATCATAAACATTCACTACTGAAACATCTCGAATGGCTGAATGTTTCAGAATGATATTTTCAAGTTCACCTGGCCAAATGTCGAATTCACGACTTCTGAAAATTTCGATTTTCCTTCCGATTATGTACAACCGTCCTGTTTCATTGAAATAGCCCAGATCACCACTTGAAAAATATCCTTCGTTATCGTATGCATTTCGAGTGGCCGCTTCATCTTTATAGTATCCCATTGGTGGTATCGGAATTTTGATGCATATCTCACCCACTTCACCGATTCCACATTTTTCGTCCGTTTCTTGATTGATGATTTTTATTTTAGCTCCAGTTATCAAACGGCCACACGAATGTGGACATTCCTCTGACTCAGTTGGCATAGTACAACTAACAGCACCGCAAGTTTCACTCATCCCATAAATCGTCAACACAATACATTTTGGAATAACCTTTTTCATCGTTTTAACCAAAATGGGTGGCACGGTATTTCCAGCTAGACAACACATGGACAATGATGACAGGTCAGCACTCTTACATCGCTCACTTGTGAGAATCGCTTGCATCTGATACGGTAGCGCAGTGAAAACTTGAACCTAACGAGAAAACACCTCAAATTTTCCAATCGAATATTGTATGATATTTTTAATCTTTACCTTGTACTTTTCCACAAAATCAAAAAATAAATCCGGTGAAAACGGATGCTTGGTGAAGATGTGCTTTCTTTTTAACGCAGAGTTCAATTTTGAAAAAACACCCGATACCCAATTCATTGAGCTGAAATTCAAAGACGTGTGTTCGGATGAGTTTTGTCTTTTAAGCACGAAACTGTATAGTGCATGACTCAAAGAAATCGACTTCGGAAATCCTGTTGACCCTGATGAACAAGCAATGACTGCAACGTGCGAAAAAGCATCGTCTATCTTCGAACAGCTGAAATAAGTAGGTACAGTTTTGGAGTTCCATCCAATTTATTCTTCATAATTGAATTTTAATTTCATATTTTGAAAAAAAAAATGTCAATGGAAAACCCTACACAAATGAGTCTTCTTCACCAGTTTCATTGATCAAACTGTCAATTGAATCGCAACCATTGTCCGATCCATTTACGGTGAAAAACTTTGCGCTGATGCCGTTGCCATTAACGATTTTTTTCACTGATTCTAATACATCGGTATCGCAGAAAATAAACGATGGTCTCACTCTCTCAAGAATTTTGGCAATTACATCTGAAAATGACACGCAAGTGTGCTTTCTTTACTAATTTTCAATCAAAATTAAAAAAACGACATTCCAATTAAATGATCCATTTCATGAATCTTCTGACTATTTTCGAAGACCAAATTTCTAATGACTGTATACCTTTGTCCATCCGAACATCCATCGGACTGATTGGAGTTCCAATGCAAAGAGCTCCGAAAAAAAGTGGTGTCAAGTTGTGGTGATTTCGTGCGACAATGCCAATGCGGTCATCTTGTGTGCATCCCAACTTTGTTAAGTTCTGAGCACATCGTATCGAACGACTGCGTATTTCACTTTTAGTCAATGTTTCACCCGTGTCACCGTTAATCTAATTGAAAGTAGTCAAAAAGAACTAGTAATGAATACACTGGAATATTTATCGAAAAAGCTTTTTTGCAATTTTTTTCATTGTCACCGAATATTTACTTGTGTCACCAATTCTGGATGCGAATTCAGATTTTCCAGTAAAAATGTGCCCAAGTTTTCATGTTTATCAACAACAATGTCACTGTTTCGACCTGACCAAACTTTGTCGACAGCATCAAAATACGTGTTAACTACATACATTTTCAGCTTTACTCTTTCCAGCGACTGCCAGTTGACTGAAATTTACATCTGTATTTATAACTCAATGTTGCCCTTTATGATCACCTAATCGCAATCCACTCGATTTTTGCACGGGGCGTGGAAACGAAACTTCAAACGTATACTACGCGCCCAACGTAGTGAACGCAAGTATACTTTGACAGCGGATCTTGTACTACAAATTCGATCTTGCAAATTCTACCTTGCAAAGTAGAGCACTTTTTTAGCATTTGTGCTACATAGTGAAATTCAGTTCTATACACGGAACACGACAACACAACAATTTTCAAGTTCAAATTTCAATTACACGCATTGAAAGTTTGATTCGATAGCGTATAATTCAAATTTGAATTTAAAAATATTATGTCGTCATGTACCGTGTATATATTTGAATTTAGTAGCACATATTCTACACATGTAAACTATACTTTACAAAGTGGAATTTGAGGGAAAATAATTATAGAAAATGGCAAATTCTTGTTTTTTATATATAAAATACATCTGTATATGCGTAACAAGTGCAATGCCTTGCTACATACGCTGTATTATATACTATGCATCTGAAGTTCACTATGTAGTATACATTCTGCACATGTAAACTATTCTTTACAAGGTAGAATTTCTGATTTTTCAATGGAGAGTTTCCTAAATTTTTCTCTTATACTGGACTCGAATAGCTTATCCGATTGTGTTGGAATTGCTCTTGGCTACTGCCATGAGCAAAGAAATGAAGATCTGAGAGTTTGGTAGCAATCCCCAAATGTCTTCTATTATTTTTGAGCTCGTTTCTATTCATTGATTCCTGGATTTTTCGTTCACTCATTTCACTTCAAATTCAGTTGATTTTCCTTCTTTGTAGAGATGATAACAATCTAGCAATTAAATTAAATAAATTAAATAAATTTAGCAATGCTAAACGTAAAATCACGCAAAATTGAACATTAATTTAACATTTCATTCAATTTATTTGGATAATTTTTATATAGGAAATGAAGTTTCTAGACATGGGTTTTATTGGCCTAGTTTGAGTAGAATTTACAATGGCGTGAGAAAACAAATTGAAAAATCCAGGAATCATTGAACGGAAAAGTGGTAAAAAGTCATAGAACTTATCTTAACGAGTTTTAGATTCAAATAATGTTCATTGAAAAAGGAATTTGAAAAAAAACATTTGAAAAAAATGCGAAATTATTATTCAAAAACATTTACAGGAAATCATAAAGCAACTGAAGATATTTTTCATTTTTGTTGGGAAACGTAATAGATCGTAATTGATACTACGTGGGGCGCGTAGTTACTTGTGGCAGCACACAGAACATAACAGCACATGTTTGTTTCTTATCTCATTTATAGTCTACCTTGAAAGTGAAATTATTATCTGATTAAAAAAAGATCATCTTAGACATGCGTGTTATTGTTTTATTCAAACCAATTTGACGTCATTTCACGTAAGTTAACGGGGCGAAAAACGCAGTCAAATACAAGATAAACACGTTTGAACATTTATTGACCCTATAATTGTATAGTCTGAGCATTTGGAGTAGATCAAATTAAAATACCTCGCAAATGCTTACAAAAATGCGACGTATTTGCAAACATGTCAAATATATTTGAGTGAATATTCGAGAATGGCATGTATTTTTGACAGACGGCGCTACTGGCGTAGAAAACAGTATCTCAAATCTATTGACTAGATCGAGAGGAGAGTAAGTTCATCTGACTTTGTTATGAAAGAGAAGAGTAAGTTTCTTTCGACTAAAAAATGGTTAAAGGCGAGTATGTTCATTTTTGGCGGGTCCTCGCGGTTTTCCACGGTTTCCGCGGAACTGATAAGAGTAACAACTTGGTGTCTTCAGCAAAGTTGTAGCACTCGAGGTAGTCTATAACATTGCTGAAGTTAGTTATCTCTTATCTCTTATCAGTTCCGCGAAAAGCGCGAAAAATGATAAGAAAAAAAAAGTTCCATATAAAATTTGCTTTTTTATGTGCGCGATTTGCGCGCAACTGATAAGAGATAAGAGATAGATGTCTTCAGCAAAGTTATAGAAGACCTTGAGTACTACAACTATGCCGAAGACATCATGTTGTTATCTCTTATCAGTTGCGCGAAAACCGTGAAGACCGCAGAGGCTAGACGGTACTATAACATACTCTACTTTAACGCCAACAGAATCATCAGAAAACATACTCTCCTCTTTCAAAATATATTAGAATTTTTTCGCATACTCTCCTCTCGATCTAGTCAATAGAAATATGGCAAATATTCTGCAAATAATTTTTCAAATTTCAATTATGGTAAATATTTTGTGAATATTCACAGTTGATACAAAAATGAGTGAATATTGTGCGTATATATTAAATCAAACAAATAAAGGGCAAATATATATATTTGCAGCTGGATCTTTCCCCTTAGCATTTAGACCAAGAGAAAACGCTATTTACTTTCTTTTATTACAAACTTCAAATAATCGCACGCACACACCGACACACCAAAGTCGAAATCAAGCGACGGTATCTGCGGTAATAACGCTTCAATAGACATATGTAAGCAAGCAAATAAAAAATGCCAAAACACACAGGTCTGCAGTTAATTGAAACCGAACAGTCACTTGGAACGCATTCTTGTTTGTGATTTTCTTACTAAAATATCAGCTAAAATCTCTAATTAAACTATTGAAATATCCAAAGAAAAATGGCTAACGTTGAATTGTTGACATTTAACAATGGAATCAAAATGGCAGCCATCGGCTATGGCACTTGGCGTGTAAGTCACTCTCCAAAATCAGTCATATTTGACGGAAAGTTTTGATCATAACTGTGACCTAAATGATAAATTCGTCATTTTTTCTGCATCCGAACTAGGCACCCGATGAAGAAATCAAAAGAGCATTGAACTTAGCACTTGAGGCTGGTTATCGGTACACAATTGATTCATTTAGATTGCATTTGCACAAATATTGATTTGACAAATCTAACACGAATGTTCTTTTTACAGTCACATCGATTGTGCTCCAGTTTATTTGAATGAAAAGGCCATTGGCAAAATACTGAAAGAATGGATCGATGGGGGTAAAGTGAAACGTGAAGACTTGTTCATCACAACGAAATTGCCAGCTTTTGGTGAGTTTTTTTTTTGTATTGAAATGTCAAAATGAACAGTAAACAAATGACTGTTGTATGAAAAAATATTCAAAAAAAAAAGATTGACCTTAAATAATAATAAAACAATGACATATGAGGCTGTGAGAATGAAAATGGCAATACAGGAATAAACATTCTGAAGCGCATCAAAAAAAAAATTCGCAAAAGTGAATCATGAGTTCTGAATACGCAAAAGTGAACCATGAACCTCCTATGCTGCCCATGTAAATTCATGTTTCACTTTTGCATATTCAGAACTCATGATTTATTTTTGCGATTTTTTTTTCTTGATGCGTTTCAGAATGTTTATTCTTGTATTGCCATTTTCATTCTCATTAGCATATATGTTGACGCATTTTGTTTCTGCAGGTAATCGTCCCGAAAGTGTTGAAAAGAATTTGAAAAAATCGTTGGCCGATTTGAATTTGTCATACAGTGCCGATCAAAAGTTTGAGTACGACTATAAAATCCATATT
>NW_022595246.1:10918815-10977626 GCF_009176505.1 Sitodiplosis mosellana | reverse complement strand
AATATGGATTTTATAGTCGTACTCAAACTTTTGATCGGCACTGTATGTTGATTTGTATTTGATGCATACACCATTTGGATTCCCCAAACCAATCGACGGTCAAATGGCATTTCATCCAAACGGTGACGTTGTATTGGATTTAACCACCGATCATGTGGCCATCTGGAAGGTGAGTAAGACACATTGAGTATTATCTCAAACGAGTCACAAATCGATTATAAAAACAAAAACCGAAATTAATCGACAATATTATACGCAGAAACTTGAAGAGTTCGTCGGTGCTGGTCTTATCAAAAGTATTGGCATTTCGAACTTTAATCAACGTCAAGTGCACCGCATTTTGGATAACGCAACCATTAAACCGGCTTCGTTGCAAATCGAACTGCATGTTTATTTCCAACAAACTGAATTGGTGGAATTTTGCAAAGCAAACAACATTATCGTCACCGCATATTCGCCGCTCGGTTCGAAAGGTATCGTCGAGTTTTTGTTGAAAATAACTAGTAAACAGTGAGTATTGTGCATACATGAATGATTCGCTGATTTATTTGCACACTGTATGAATTTAATGGTCTTTGTATTTTCGCATATTTTTTCTTTCTTCAGACGTAACGTGCCTGACTTACTTGGGATACCCGAGGTGAAAGCAATTGCTACGAGATTGGGCAAAACACCGGCACAAATTCTGTTGAAGTGGATTGTGAAACGCGGCGTCGCTGCCATTCCAAAGAGCACCAATGCTGGTCGTTTACGGGAAAATTTGGCACTCTTTGACTTTGATTTAACCACAGAAGATATGAAGATGATTAAGGTTCTGGACAAAGGCATCCGCATTTGTACTTTAGACTTCTTCCAAGGGTAAATAAATTTTACACGGTCAACAGCCAATTTGTTAATGGACACTTTAATAACGATTTGATTTGTCTGTTCTTTTTTACAGAATTGATAAGCATCCAGAATTCCCATTCTAATGGCATCAGATTCATGGCATTTGATAAAACTTGTTAGGATTTCATGATTCTCGCATAAAACACAGAAAAATGATAAATTTGATTTTTGACTAAAATATTGGGTAAATGGAGGTTCTTTTGTGTTATTTTTCCAAATTAATGGCAATTTATCTTTGCTAAAACCTCGAAAAGTGTATTTTTCCTTGTGCCTCACAGACGGTACATTTACACTAGCATTTAGAACAACAACAAAGAGAGAGAGAAAGAAAATAAATGCCAAAAACCATTATTCATAATATATCAATTTTTCCTCCTCTTATCTTCTGGGTTTGTAGATTCTTTTCGATTGTCAAATTAGGACTCGTACGACCAAAACAAATCAATTTAAATTTCTGCATCATTAGTTTTATAAAATTTAATTTTTTCGAGCTGTTATAGCGATTTGACACTTTTGACTCTTTTCCGATTTTCTCGACAAATACGCAATTTTTCCAAAAACTAAGTATGAGGTCTTTCACTATTTATTATCGTGGCACAAAACATATATCAAAATGATTCAAAAATAAAAAATTGTGCATTAAAGGGTTAATTAGAAGGCAATGGCATTTTATCGAGAATTTCTAAATGCGCTTCGTCCCGTCCATAATAACCAGCCGTCAAACGACCACCTAATTTATAGGCCACTACTTAAAACGTATCATGCACAAGGCATGTAACGACAGTGGTTTATTCGTGGTTGTTTATGTTTCTTTTCATGATCGGACGGGATACGAATCAATACAAAAGAATGGAATGACATAATCACTAAACACGGGCGAAATACGAAGAAGAAAAAAACCTTGCGAAATTGTAACGCATTGGAGAGACGATTGATTCGAACCAATACGAATCAATTGTTTTGATTTGCGTTGGTATTGGTTGTCTCCACTGAGTCAATAAGGAATAAAGAAATAAAGATTCGGTGCGAGCGTGTTATGAATATTTGCTGTTTTGCGAAAAAGATTCCCTCACTCTCTCCAATGCGTTACAATCACTTATTATGCGTTTTATTCACTCAGAGATGTAATAATCTCAAGAACATAACGATTTCTACAAATTATCCTCAAGCAAGTGTTCGTTGACAAACTCGGTTGTGCCGTTGAAGACGCGTTTCAAAATTTACACCAACATCGTAACAGTTTGAGACTACAATATTAAAGATGAATACAACAAAAAGAAAAAAACACAAAGAAAAATGCCGTTTGCTCAAATAGTTTGTTTTTGTGTGTGAATGTTTAATATGTTCCGTGTTCCTATGTTGTAAAGTATCTAAATAAATCTACTTTATGCACACTTCCTGAAAATGACTTAACAGTTGTTTTACTGCAAATTCAAGATACTTAAAAAAGAAAATTTGATTGAAACTGAAGCGTTAAACTAAGCACAGAAAATGGTTTTGTTTTTACTTTTTTTATTTAGTCTCTTTCAATGTTACTTATCAAATCGGTTCAGCAAAATGCACTTATTCGGTCGTCCTCAAACGACATTTAGTAATGAGTTGTGTAATTTTGGTGTTGACTCCAGTTTTTCATTTTTTTATTTTTTCTTCTTTCTCCTTTTATTTCGATGAAATAACACGTTCATAGCAAAAAAAAACACACAGAATTAAATGTCTTATAAGTTAAGATTTGATGAAGAAGTCAGTGTATTGTTGATTCAGCTGAATCTGATCACTTTGACATGGTGTGAACGTGTTATTTGTTAAATGAACGAAATTTCTCTCAAATCACATCAAAAAAAAATTGATGTAATTTTCTATTCGGTTTTTTTGTGCTCGACTTGTTTTCGTGCGATCGATCGTAGGAATCGGTTCCCGAAGAAGAATGTGACAATCGCCAATGGGATTAGGTAGCGCAAAGTATCGAACATGTTCAATTTCAACCAGAACAGAGCGAACAATGTGAGAATGCTGCCAAAACTGGCAAAAAATCCGATTCCGCTCAAGCTGAACGAGAAGTTTGACAAGTTGATACCCAGTTTGGCCCATAAAATGAGCAATACCAACAGTGGAACGGCACAAAGTACGGTGAAAACATCGGAGACGAAACGTGGTGGACGCTTTTCCGGTTCACGGAACTGATGGATGATCTCTGCTTTTGGTGTTCGCGATTGGTTAACGTTTGAGGCTGAAAAGAGAGAAAATTAATCGATCAATCATTTTTTGTTGAGAGAAAGAAATGTGAAAATTTTTGAAAATAAAATTGTACAGGATTTGTCCTCCTCACCAGTTTGTTCTTTAACTTCGTGGAATTTCAATTCGATGTCAGCCAAGTGCCATCGGAATGAGTTTGAAATAGAAGAATCGCCAACGATCAATTCCAATGAGTACACGCCTGATTTGTGTTGGAAGTAAACAGCACGGGCGCCAACATCCAAATCGAATTTGTATGCCTTTGACGAGTCTTGTTCAGCAACAAAGATGACTTCGCGTGATTTTTTGTCATCTTCAAACAGAACAAAGGCTTGATGCACAGTAATTGGGCTTTTTGTGACTTCATCGACCAGCAATGCTTTGACGAGAATCTTCTGTTGTTGGTCGGCATTCAAAACAACATCAAGTTTCTGTGGATAAGCAACAGTGTGTTTCTGAAGAGCCGAAGCGCTGTCGGATTCACCGATGCCGATCTCAAGACTGGCCACTTTCACTTGTGTCAACACCTTGAACACCAATGTTTGAGTGTACGAATCGGCCTTAATATCAACAGCATACGATCCTTGGCTGAATTTCAATGATTTCAAACTCAAGCTGTAGGTAGTGTGATCTGAGCTACGTGATGTGAATGCAAGATTTGATCCCAATACTGAGTTGTCGGCTTTCGATGTAATCGATGCAGAAATCGATGAGATGGCTGGTTGAACTGGCTTGCCCAAAATATCAACGATACGAAGATTCAATTCTTGAGTCTCTGGGAACACTTGACCGTTTCCAATGAATGAAATTCCAATCGGAGCCGATTTCTTGTCTGAGGCAATGGTTTCCAACACTTCAAGCAAGAACGATGCACCTTTTGGTTGCAGAACAACGCTACGTGACAAGAAATATGTGATGAATTTGTTCAGTTGGTCTTCGGTCAATGGAGCCGCAGCGTTCACAGTTTTCGAAAACTTCAAAACTCCGTTGATAATCAATGCCGTAATGCTCAAACCACCTTCGAATTGCAATTGCTTGCCATTGATTTCATCAGCTTGTGCAATGGTTCCTTCGATCCATTTTGAAAGTGCCGATGCTTTGGTGCCCAATTCAGCAGCGATGCTGAATGCATGACCAAGGCTAAAGTGAAAAAAGAGGAAATGTTGAATCGACAGCAAAAAAACACATATTTTTAAACATATTTCGATAAAAAAAAAGATAAGATAAGAATTTCTTTTGAAATACAGCGAGAAAAAAGAACATAATGAAGTAGAAAAAAAAACTCTTGGTTTAGAACAAATTCAACTCACTTGCTCAATGAATCATCGGCCTTCAAAATGGTTTGCAAATTGGCGGCAATGCGTGTTTTGGTCGCATCATCGATAGCATTTCCAGCGTACTTGTTCGAAAAGTAATTGTAATAGAGTTCATGTGCTGTTGTTGTATCCTTTGCGAGTGACGATTTGATGGCTGACAAAACGTCGGATGGTACTGGACTTGAGCACGATAGAAGTTTGTTAGCACCGACCAAATAGAAATTCTTCTCAAATTCCTATGAAATATGAATTTAAAATTATTTTGTGCAAATTTTTTTTTTTGCCTGAATCAACGAACAAATTTGCGTGGTACATCGAAAAATCAAAATTTAATTCATTCTCGAAAATTCACACCGAAAATACTTACATTCAATTTGGATTCGGTGTACAAATTGGCAAGTCGTTGACAAGCTGCATTTTTTTCGCCAGCTGATAAATCCTTGAGATTGAGTGCGCTGAAGTAAATTGCCTGTAAATCATTTGATTTGATGCCATCTACGAATACTTGTTGCAGGCGTGCATTATCTTCGCTGGTCAAATGATTGTCGATGGCTCGGAGAGCATCTCCCAGCACAAAAATGCTTAAAAATAGTAAGAAACCTGTGAACCAATTAGAACGATAGATTAAATCTCGACTTCAATAGGCACACTTAAGATGTAACGTCAACTAATCGATATAGGAGTTAGGTTAGATTTGTTTGTTTTTCTACTTTGTGCCACAGGCAATGGCATTTTTAAAAGGACACTCATTTCATTGAACATTCCGTCCGATACATTATAAACTGAGAAAATTCTGCACAAATTTGCCCTGTCTGTTTTAGAATCGTGTGTAAACAAAAAAAAATCCAAAATTTTATTGCAACACTGAAATGCCGGTATGACTCGGGCTTACGATCGGCATTTAACTTCTTTAGCATTATAACAAAACGAAACTTGTTTTTCCTAATTAAGTTCTATAAAACCGTGATATATCTGTTCGATAAACAATTGGAAACATACCTAATTTAAGCATTTTGATGAAAATTTTCTCTTTGGATGAATTTAATCGTGACTGAACCGAATGACTGTGTTAGAACTACACAACTCTTTGCTAGTACACGTCAGCTTCTGAAAACATCACAGTTGTCACTCGATACGTAATTACGTACGAATCGTCTCGGTCAATGTGAACTGTCAAACACAAAATGCGCTGATGTACTTAACGCATACTCGTATACTTAAGCGTTGCTGAGTTGATTTATGCGGAATTGACGAATTTTCACCGCTTTAAATATAAAATCAATACTTTATTATGAGCAATGCTCACACATTTAGCTGATTTAGATTCAGATAAGGTTGGATAAAATGCGAAAATATACGCTCTAGCCTCTGGAACTGAACTTTGTGAAATCTGTTGATATGGCGGTGATACTTTCGATTGATATATTCAATTTTCTCTATGCATGAATTGTTTTTCTAATTTTTGGCCAACAAAAACGTATCTTACATTACTTTTGTAGCCTATGAAGCTTTTTTATGATACTTTATTCATGAAGAATTTCGTTTTTCTGAATGATGAATGGTACAATTTTTTGAAAATTTCTCATTTCAAACTTCTTGATGTTTGATATTTTAGTGAAAAATTAAGATCCTGAAAGTTTCATGACGAACGCACATGCACAAGTGTGATTTTTGGTTACCATATTTGGACGGAATTTCCTTGAACTTGCACTTCAATCCTTACATTCAATTGTCAGTTCCCACCAAACCAATCAATATATTTAGGCCGTACAGTTCTTAATTTCTTATGGTCACAAAACTGAGAAAATTCGTTATTTTTCTTTACATTTTGCCCACCAGATGTGTGCTTAATAGACGCTCAAATAAAATTTTGCTGAAATTAGTAAGACTCCAACACTAATGAGCTATTAACAATCACGCCAGGTGGGTGACGTTCTTTTGAAATTGTTGTATAGTATAAGTAATGAAGAGATAGCTTCATTTTAGCTAAAATTAGTATTATAAAATCACCCGTAAATGTATCAAAGACAAAACTCATCCACAGTCACACAATATTGAATTATTGAAAGAAAAAAAATCGATTGGTTATTATTTTTAAGTCCAATGTTCAAGCCTTGGCAAGTCAATATATTTCAAGCGGTAGTTTATTGAGATATCCAGAATCGCCTAGCTTATTTTAGAAATCAAATCAAAGTATCCCGAGGAAAGTGGTTTCTCCTCCATATAACTTACCTTAGTCAATATAGTAATAGCTGGAAAAAAGGGTGTTTAATACATGGTCAAAAATGGCGAGTCGTTTGTTTTTAATACATTTATGTATATATATTTTTGTAATGTAGAATAATTTCTATGGTTTATTATAATACACTTACTATAATATAGAATTTTTTGTGTGTTTTCATCTCCTTATTTTTTGTTATTTTTTGGTTTGACTAGTTGTTCCATGCATTTTAATCAATATCATTTCATGTTTTTTTTTTCTTCTTTCACTTGTTCATCTTCATCTCATATATTTTTATTCATTTTGTGCTACGAACGGGCGTGAGCTGTTCGAGCGAATGGTTCTTGAATTGTGTGTGTATTTTTTTTTTTTTTGGTTGCGACTTTGAAGTGTCGCTGCATTGATGTTACATCATTTGTTTGTTGTTGTTGTAAAATAAATAAATACTCTTTTTGTTTTGACTCTTCTTAAATAGAATAGTTATCTGTCTATTGGTAATAGTCAGTTGTACCTGCTTAGGTTGATGTACGTGTGTTACAAAGTGTGCGTTTGTTCGTTGAAGGAATTGAACACAAGAACAAACACACCAAATTTTTCTTTTGTTTAGTTTGTGTGGATTTTTGGTACGATTTGTTTTTAAGTTGTTGTTGCTGTTGTATAAATCAGTTTTTAGTCACGGTTTTTTTGTTTTAAATGTTTTGTTTTTTTGTTTGGTAGAAAGAAATTTAATTGCTAAATATTTATTGGATTCCGTAGTTGTTAGCTACATTTGACTTAGTGGAATATTTTGTCGGTTATGAATAGTTCAATTGCTAAGAGGAAATGTCTCAAGACTTTGTGATTGATTTTGGATTCGACGGTGTTTTTGATTTTGTTCGATGTGCATGGAACTTGGTTTCGGTTAAGGATGATAGAGGAGTCGTGTTTCGCAATGGGTTACGCAAAGTCAATTAACTCTTTAGAATTTAATTAACTGCAGAATCCAATTTGAATTTCGACTCGTCAACTTGGGTTCCTTGGCCAAAATGCCATTCCATCCAGGTCAGAATCCATCCATTTTAATGTACATCAATACAATTAAGTAAACTATCCATTGGTTTGCAATATGTTTTCTTCCTTCCTTCGATACTATTTCCATTCTACGGTAAATTGTTTTGTTTGCTTTTGTCTAGGGATATTTCAGGTATCGATTAATGAAAACGGTGTGTATTTGTTTGTTTGTTGCAATGCGTTTAAATGTATGTAGAGATGAGTTGTGTATGTTTTCGGTAATGTTTTTTTTTTTTTTGGTTTCAAATTAGAAATTGTTTCCTTCATTGTGTGTTTTATGTTGTTGTTGTTACTTGATTCAAGAGTAATGAGTCATTGTTGAAAGTTTTATATTATTTGTTCGTTTCTTTCATTCTTTTGTTCGAATAAATGTTTGTTGGCATTCATTGCATTGCATTGCATCGAGCAATGAAGATGGAGCACTTGTCAGTTTTCTTCTTCATTTTTTTGTTTTTAGTAAACTCCATTTGTATTTTCTCTTTCTTTTCTTCATATTTCTTAATTTTGTGTTTGTGTATGTGTTTCCACATTTTAATTTTTTTTTTAAATAATAGATTATATCCAATAACTTAACTTAATTATCTAGAATTTAATATTTTTTGTTTTATCATATGCTTTTTTGTTTTTAAATATATTGTTAATTTATGTTTTTTTTTTGTTGGTTTGCACATATCCAATGTTTACATATTCTCATTTTTTTCCCTCTTTTATTTAATGAACTATTCAAATAGTAATACATAATTAAATATTTGTTTTTCTTTCAATTAAATAGTTTTTTTTTGTTTAGTTTGTGTGGTTTTTCTTTGTTCATTACCATGACTCTTAAATATAGTTTATGGGTTGTTAATTTTTTTTTTTTTTGGTATTTTGTGACACCAATTGGTGGAATTTATTATGGCAAGACTATTGGGCGAATTGGGATTGAATGCAAACGGTGCCGGGCAACGACAATGAATGAAATTCGTTTCCGGCTGGCAGCCGATTGAGATGAAGATTTCTTGGCTGTTATTGTGTTCGCATACAATCGCGCTTCGGGCACAAAGTCACAACCCAACCAAAAACAACTTGTGAAATAGGACACGGTAACCGTGAATCCAACGGATATAATGGATGGTCGATTGTCGATTGGAATCGAAGCCAAAATTTGAAAGGATCCAATCGAGAATGTGGCCATTCCATTTTAACGAGTATCCGATCAATTCAACTATATCACTATCTCACAGAGCCCCAGCTTATGTTTGGGTTGCAAATTACGTGCACACATCCATTTTTGTTTCGAGCTTTGGTTTGGAAAATGATCAAAATGGTTTTGTAAACGATCAAGCAACTATTCAGTCAGGCAATGGTGCCAAAGAGCGGCTTCATTCAACCTTGACAAAATAGTTGGTTAAGCGTTTTGTGCGGCTATTGAATTTAAATTCGAAACGAAGAACTTGGATAAATTGGATCATTTTGAGCGCGGTTTGATTGCCTTTTCCACAGAGCCATAGAAGACTTGTATCCCAAAGTGGGGATACAGTTTTTGAAAAAACACATCAAACTTCGAACGCCTCATGTTCAACATTGAGAAAAACTAACGTTTTTTTTTGGATTTCTCGGATGATTTGGGAGAAAATTGAAGAAGTGACCCATGGAAAACTAAAAAAAAAAATCTGGAGAAAATTGTCTCGAAATGGATGTGTTTTTAATAGTCCAATCATAATAATTTCGGATTGTAAGGTATGGTACCTTTTGGATCGTTTGTAGGGAAATCTTGACCGCTTCGACAATCATTTTCAATTAGTTGCTTAAAATCAACTGAAAAGAAAAAAACACATCGTACACACTATTTCAAGCGCATACTAAGGTTATGGAGAGAAAAAAAAATAAAAAATTCAACGAAATTGGTTTGTTTGACTAAATTGAAAGGGATGATTGTGTGCGGCGAGACTTGTACATTTTCACAGTGTGGCATTTATGCTGTGAAAAGATTTGAATGGAATCACTTGTTGTTTTGGGAGTTCGGAGTGAATGTTTTGTCATCCCATTTTTTTTGATGGATTTTAGTTAAATTCCATACAGTTGTCGACGATAAAATTAAATAAATGCAAAGAATCGTCTCTGGTCGAACGGCGAGAGAGCAATAAATGCAGAAAAATGATAATTTGTTTCGGTGAATTGAGCCATTGATTCAGCCACAAAACGGTTTCAACTGGTCAAGCGAAGGAAGTCATTGAAAAATGTTTCGACAGTTCGATGCAACGTGATGAGGGTATTCTCGATCGAAATTAGAGAAGAGTTCAATTGAAAGTAGCCTCAAGCGATTGCATTCGATCGATGTAAGTTTGTCAAAATTATTCACCATGACCACATTCAACATAACCCATCCTAAAAGCTCCGTCTTGTACCTGCTTGCCACACCAAAAGCTCATTTGGAAAATCGTCGCGTTGAAAACAAAAAAACGAATAATGCGGAAATTGGAACGAAAGAAAAGCGTTGATTTCATTTTACAAACTAAGGATTTTTTTTGTTCCATTTGTGGTATTCTGGTATTTCGTGTCTGCATCGCAAAACTTAAATCACTGAATAAATTGTATTGTATTGTGAAAATAATGTGCGTTATTTATGTTTTGAACATAATTCATCTTCATCGCCATTTACAACGAAAAAACTTTATGTCTCATTAAAAAAACAAAAACGTTAAAGCAGTGTAACAGAACAAGGGGCCGGCCTCAAGAGAGATGGCCAGCAGTTTTACATTTTTACGCGATGAAGACTATGGTTTTTTATTCCTTGTTTTTGCTACAAATCGATTTTGAAAACTTGATGGCGATGATTCAATCGATTCGAACATTTTTTTTTTTCTTCTTCGTCATTTTCATTTGTTGCGTATGTCGCTGTTCGTGGAATTTCCGCATTTGTTCTTTCCATTGGCTCAATTTGAAATGACTACGTTTGTAATGGGTCCATTGTATGGATCTTTTTTTTTGTGTTTATCATAAACGGATTCAATATCAACTCTAAATAGAATTCACGTAAAAACAATGATTTTTTTTTTAAATTGGATTTCTTTTCTTCACAATTTGGATGTTTCACTCTTTTGTTGTTGTTAAGTACATCTCTTCACTTGTTTTGATTGATCAACATCGACCAATACAAAAACAATGCATTTTTTTTATACGCTTCCCTTTCCTCTCATTCATAATAATTTAATTTTTCTTCATTTATATCGAATTTCCAACAAAAATAGTCTAAGGACAAAAACAAACAGAAAAACGTAATATTTTCTCATCAAATTTGGTATGTCGACTGAACAAAAAGTGTACGCCGAATTAAATGAATGTTCAAGAAATTTGACATTTATTATTAGATAAATCTATCATATCAATCGTTTGTATTTATTCTTCATCATCGTCATCTTTTTTTTCTTTAAATATAAATAAATGAACGAATAACTCTTGTTCAGAGACTTGTTTTTTTTTTGTTTTGTTAAAGAGCGTGAATAATAAATTATATGGTAAAATGCACAACAAATATGTATCAAAGAATTTTTCCGTCGCTATTTAGTTATTTTTTTAATGTAATTTTTCATATAGTTTTTTTTCTTTTGTTCAACGTGTTATTTTTTTTCTACAGCATTTTTTTTTATTGATTTGTTAAATGTCTATTTGTACACACGATAGCGATGACGCAAATTTTTTTTTAATGGTTTTTGTTTTGTTTGTGTATTTAACTCGTCATACGTTGTTCGCTTCGATTTCGGATTTAGTATGTTTTATTTTATTAATTTGTTGCACGAAAAAATCATTTAAATTTTAATGAATGCTCATATTTTATACGGTGTAAGCGCACGCACGCACGTACGAGAAAATAGCAAGAGACTAATTCTCTGTGCCGACGACCGATAAACCGTGTATTTTGAAGCGTGCGCGCTGTTTCGTCCGATCGTATCATTTTTGTTGTTGTTGTTATTGGATGAACGGGCATCGTCCACATTTTATTTATCCCATAAATATTGTAAAATTTCACTAAATTTTCTCATAAATAGAGACATTTCTTTTAATTAATTTAGTTTTTTGTGTTGCATTTTATTTGTAAATATATTTAATATATTCCTCTTTTTTGTTTAATTTATTTTCTTTAAATTTATGTTTTAATTTTTGTTCCTATTTCATTATTTTCTATGTTGCTGTTGTTGAATGTCGGCGAATTTGATTCAGCGAGGAATTGCGCGAACAATTCCGATTCGCATCGTCAGAGATTCAGTTAGTATGCATTTCATTTGTTGCTTTTGGTGTATGTATTTGTTGTGTGTGTGTGTATGTGAAAGAGAAGTAAAGTGGTGTGACCAGCACACGTTATTGCTTTCGCAAGCCAGATCATGAATATCGTTTTTGAATATATATTCTCTCTTCGAAAATCGGTTTGTTTGGTTGTGTTTCATCACAATGTTCGCATCTTAGTGTTTTTTTTTTCATTGGTCTGTCGTCGATTCATTAATATTAACCACTACGAGAAATGTAAGGGTATTGTGTTTATTTGGTTTTTTTTGTTGCTGCGATACGTTTCTGTGTGACGATTGTGTCTGTTATGCGAAGTGATGCACACAAGTGATGCATTCGATCATGTCACAAAATTATAGAGTCAACGAAATTGTACACTGAACCTGATTCCGGAATGAACGAGACCGTTCATTGTTGTTGAAGCGATTGCTTTCTGTTCAATACACCAATGTCAATTTGTTTTTTTTTGAATTATATTTGTTGTCCTTTTACTCGGAACGATTTTTTTTCTTCTTTTTTCATTTCAACAGATACATAGAAATTTTGGTTGTTTATAGACGTCGTATCAATGCACAAACATGTGTTGATTTGTGCATTTTTTGTTTAGTTTTTTTCTCCTTTTTGCACAATATATAATTTGTTTTTTTTATTTGCTAAATTTGTTTTTTTAATCGATTTATTTATGCTTTTATTTGCCGAGTGTTTTGTTGTTGTAGTTTTTTTTTGTTTGTTAATGTTATCTTTCTCTCTTTTTTGCTCTTTTGGTTGGTTGTCAATTTAGAATTTTCTTGTGGAGTCTTCCATTATTTCATTATTATTTATTTATTATTTTTTGTTAATATTTCGCTTTACAATCTGGTTTCAATGAAATAAATACACGTTTACTATTGATGCACAACGTTCAGGTTACAACACAAATTAATCAATTGTTTTTTTTCTTTTTTTTCTTCTTCTTCTTTTGTTTTATTAGTAGAACTTTTTCATTGGATACATTCGTACATTCGATACTCATGAATGAACGACTATTTAACGTGCTTATCTATTGCTGCTACAATCGTTGCTGTGAAGTGTTATTGTTTTTCATGCGCTTTTCTGTTGAATTCTCGATAGTTTCCGGGCGAATCGCGAGCTTAACAGCCGCAGCAACAGTTCCCTCCGTCAGCATGTGGCAATGAACGATGCATTCGCATGAGACTTCCACCGAAGAAGCTATTTTGGTTTTTTTTTTCATTTCGTTTTTTTTTTCTTCATTTCCCTTGTTTTTGGAAATTGTTCTTTTGAAACGAGCTTATGGTAAAAGCTTTGGTAAAGCCGTAACCAGTCCTTCCGCTGCTTGTGAAAAGCGATGTTTCATTTCGTCATGCAAATCAATCGTTCAATGCCGCCGTAACGACGGAATAAATCACTGGCCAAACAAAGGTGCGTTGAAATGTAAAATGATGCGAATTCGGTTCGCCTACCACTGTTCGGTTTACCGTTCAACGAGTTTTTGCTGTTTTTTTTTTTGTTTATTTGTTCGTGCTATTTTTTTTCGGTTGATTTAATAAACACATTAAATGAGTCGTTCATTGTACCAAATTCAGAAGTCCGTATTGTTGCTGTCGTGGTCGTCGTTATCCTGTGGCGCGACAGCCAATGATGGTCCAGCGGCCGCAACAGCCATCGATGGTTCAGTGTTGCGGCGCTTCATTTTATTCTTAATTTTCTTTAACATTGTTGCCTGTGCAATCCAGCATTTGTTGTTGTTTAAACGATATTTGTTTCGTGTATTGGTTTTTTTTTTTTGTTCAATTCATCAAGTGTTTTTTTTTTGGTTAAGTTTTACACATATAATACGCACACACAGTTATCGTCGCCGTCCGGTCCCATGGAATGTGAGAAATGTAATTCAATATCGATTTATACACACATACCATATTATGAATATAGTGTTTGTTTGTTTCGTTTAAATTTGGTTTGAAATGCGGAATTGTTTTTGTTTTTTTTTTTGGTTTTGTTTCGATCGTTGGTTTTCATTTATACAATTTACATCGGTATTTGCAGAGTAACATTTATAGACGTTGATAACATTTAGCATGGATTGGGTTGGTTTTGTTTTGTTGTTGTGGTTGTCAATGTGTGGGTGTGTGTGTATTTTTGTAAATGTCATAGAAAAAGATGGAGCAGTTTGTTTTTTTTGTTTAGTTTCGTGTGTATGAGAGAAAAATACGAAAACAGTCGGAAAAAGAAAAAAAAAAGAAAGAGGAATTTTAATAAAAGGGCATTTGTTGAAGTTGCAATTTGAAAAGAATAATAGTTGATTTAGCTGTTGACTTGTTGTTTTTTTTTTTTAAATATCGCTTAGCTTTTAATGAGACACACGAGATGTCTTATTCAGGTTAGAAAATCATACGGCAAAAACTCAAATGGAATCAAAAGCGAACGGAAGATTTTCAAATTAAGTCGAAAAAATGAAGGCAAAAATTTCACAACGAAAGAAAAGACGAACCAAAAATGTCGACAATTTTTGGGCCAAAAGCAAATCGGTTCGGTTACAATCAAGAGAAAAGGGCTCCATTTACCGGGATAAATAAAATCAAAGCGATACAAATAAAACACATTAGAAAATAATTCGTTCCGATCTCAACGAGTAAAAATATTGGTGAAAAAAATGGGTATATAAATGAACTAGGTTATAAAAAATGGGAATAAATATATATGTCAATATACAGATTAAAGAAAATTTGATATTCCAAAAAGCCAATCTATTGTATTACAGTTAATGTCAAAATTCGTTTTCAAAACACGATAATAGTAATATAGAATTCGAACGAACAACATAAAAGAAAGGAAAAATCCGCTGGTTCAAACAGAAAAAAACCAAAGAAATATTCAAAGGTGAATGAGCGAATGCGAGATTTTTGGTTTTTTGCACTCTTTTTTTACGAAAATCAAATCAATTAAACAAAAATTTTGTGTATAGCAAGAAAATAAAAAAACACGGTCGAATGTGAATGCTTAGAAAACGGCAAATTTGGTTTTGATTCCAAAAAACAGGCAAATTAAAGTCGCAATTGGCAGATCAACAAAAACATTATTGCTAATTCATTATTTTTTTTCCCCAAAATATATCGTGTACACAAAAAAATGCAATGAAAAGTAAAACAGAGAAACAAAAGAGAAAAAACAGTTGTCAAGGCAAACTAGTTGATAAAAAAAAATGGCATCTGCTTGGATCTTAAGCCAACTCTAGCTAATTTTATTGATAGTTTTAGATTGTTTCTTTTACCGCGTTGCTATTTCAAAAGTCGAATGTCTAGCGTTTGCGTGTGAATATATGCGTGCGGTTATTCTGATCAGCAAAGATCTCAGAAATCAGTCGAAGATTTATTGGTTTTTGGTGGCTGGTGTTTGTGTGTGTTGGTGTGTGTGTTTGTGTGTTATTTTCAAAAAATCAGCGATACTATTGGTGTTATCAACTCAATTGAATCGTATCCTGTAAGTGTGGATGGTCCATCTTTGGTTTTGTGTTTTTCTTTTGGTTTTTGTATCGAAAAATTGGTGGGTTTACGTGAATGTTTTTTTTTTTCTGTGTATGTTTTTAAAATGAGCTCTCGAATGGCCGGTGAACGGTCCGAATCGGAGCAACAAAAACGAAATCAAGCGACTTTCTCAGAAAATTCAGTGAATGTCCATAACTAAGTACGGTCCACCCCATAAAACGGGCAGAGTATTGAAATATAGTGGAGCGTATAAACAAAGAACAATTCAACTTTCATCAAAAAATCAACAACTGAATAAATAGTGTGACGGTGGTGCATTGATTTCCTCGTTTTTTTTTTGTCGCCGTTGAATTTTGTCTTCTTTTCTTCTTCGTCTTCTTCTTTTTTGAACGTTCGTTTTTCTATGGTTCCAAATTTTCTTGCGTCGAAACTGTTTGTCTTTGTCCGAACATCGTAAACGTGCGCATCGTTTTCAGTTTTTCTTTTCTTTTTATACATTATTAGACTTTAGTTTGGCGTTAATTCCAGTTTTGTTTTTTTTGGTATAGTGTTTTTTTTTCTACATTCATTCGCATATTTAAACTATGTTCAAAAATCAAATAAACATTGCATATTCAATATGTATTTTGTTGTTGTGGTTGTTACTAATAGCAAAATGTCTCTAATAAATATAAATGTTGTGTGTATGTGTGTGTGTTTTCTTCAAAATATTTTTGTGAGTGTATTTGCGTACGCCTGGGTACGGAACATGAGTATTTTTTTTCCCTTTGAACAGACAATCCGTGTGTGAATTCTCACGACATATTTTTTAAGTTCTAGTATTGAAAACTTTATTGGGAACGAAACACGTGCCAAATGCAAAATACAACGAGCGAAGAGAATGGTTGAGTAGAGCGAGAAAGAGAGATTGAGATAAAACGAGATAAGAGAAATTGTCTTGCGCTATTTGGATTTATTTGACGAAGAAAAAAAAAATGCCAACGTTCTGCACCCGCTTTGCATATAAATAATAGTTTATAATGAATTGTGTTGTCGGATTTTTGCACTGAGTTGAGCTCATTTATAGAATTGTCTATATATTGACTTCCATTATTATTTTGTTGTTGTATTGTTTAAATGTCACACAAAAAATTTGCTTTGTATTCGTATAACTTTTTTTTTTGTTTTATTTGATTATGTTGTGTTGTTGTAAATGTAGTTATCGCTTTGGCTATTTTGTTTTTTATTCTGTTCTCATCTATTTGGTTAAATGTTCTAAGGATTTTGGTTTTTTATTTCTTTAAACGATTAAACGAATACGTCTATTTTAAATTGTATGTTAAATACACAACAACAAAAAAGCGTTTCTTTTTGTTTCTCTATTTAATTATTAATAATTGTACTAGATGTGTATGGGTATTCATTATTGATTCGTGTTAATGGCCGCACTCGGGCGGATCCGAAGTGTACGAAAAAAAAACTATATGGTTTTGTATTGTGTTGGTTTAGTTGTAGTTGTTGATGTTGTTGTTGCCTGTTGTTAGAGTTGCTTTTGATGCACGCATATCGGCAAACTAAATGTTCTATATCTCTCAGCGTCTGCTTTGTATTTCATTTCATTTCATTGTTGGGGGAGGAGTGATTGTTTTAGAGAAAACAGGAAAACAAAAAACTAGGACCAGACGGACGGAAGCTCTAAGTGCCAGCGTGATCTTTGTCACGGTCTCCATTTTCGGGTAGCATTGGAGCGGCACCTGTTACAGCAGGTGAAATGTGCGGTTCCGTGAGTCTTCTTTTACTCTTAATTTTCTTCAACATTGTTGCCTACGATCGAATGAATATATAAATGAAATCAACAAATTAACCTTCAGATTTTTGTTTTGTTTTCTTCGTTTTGGTGGTTTGTTTGTGATGGCATCAATTGTGTTTTGTATGTTTTTTTTTCAGTTAAAAATTAAAGTCACATAACAGAAAAATATTGAGCGCTAGACAAAACGAACAGAAAAAAGAAACAATTTGATGACGAAAACCAAATCAAAATTCACATTCAGGGGAATTAGTTAGTGTGAAAACCCGATTATGATTGCTTTCAATTCAGGTGGTGAATAATTTCGAATGCATCTGAGCAAAGCGAATGATCACTTCCTCCGGACTGAGGAAGAAATGCCGGAATTTTCGTTTCAATATGCGAAATTATACTAAGGAAGATGCTTTTGGAAAGAGGCAAATGGATGCCAATGGAATTGATTCATTTCAATTGGATGAAATTTGAATGCGCGCACCGTTTGAATGAAATTTGAACTTTTTCTGTGTTTTTCATATGCGATACATGCGCCTACATTTCTGAGCCATATTATCAGCTCTTTTTTTCGATGTCAAAAGGTCTGCTTTGGTTTGCGAATAAAAAATTGTGGTGCTCTTTTATGTGTGAACAAAATTCAATTCAAAAAAATTGGTGCAGTTTTTGCTTTGAAATCAAAAGTTGAATAAATCCAAAATTGAGAACTCGTGCTAAAGGTTTAATAAATTGGTTAATTTAACAAGCAACGATTTTAAATCGCATTATCAAACAGCATTCCCGTTAGATATATGAAAACAACCGAAATGGACGATGGACATTTGTTGGCTTTTTATTTGAAAAATTGATTAGTTTAAAGGTACAAATTACTTTAATTTTGATGTTTTTTCCCCTGTTTTTAGTTTTCGTTGCGCCTTTTTTTCGGATTCATACGATATTTTCATAAAAGCCAACGAATATTCGTACGTCAGTAAATTAAAACGAATTTCAAAAAAGCATTCATATCATTTGTAAGCAAACTGATCATAAAACTATGATCTGAATGGTGCTTGAAATCACTCAGTTTTGAACGAGTTGAGTAAAAAATTTGGTTTTGAGAAAGGTGTAATAAAAAACGTGGGATTTTGCATGCATATAATTGAAATCCACTAGAAAATCGATTTAGTTTAATCTGTAATGACTCATCGAAACATTCTCTACGGTTATATGTTTGAATTTATTCAAATCGAAAGAAACAAACAAAATGGATAATAATATAAATGAACGCGCATAAGTCTTTGTGGCAATCTCGTTCAGACACACACAAACAGACACTCTTTTGAGATAGGTTCCAAACAAATTCAGACAACAAACAAAATGTAACTAGAAATGGTTATATCGCTTTGAGTAACGGAAAAGATGTAAAAAAAACCCAATCGAATGAGAATCGAACGGAAGTTGAACGAAAAAATGATAAAAATAAAAAATGAAAAGTCGAAAGCTAATAGGCCGATGGTTTTTTTCCCCTTTGATTGTTCGAAACAAAGAAATAATAACAATTCGCGTGGATACTGACCTTTAGAGCAGAATTGAATACGACGACTTCGCCTGGTGGCTGAATCCATGGTTCACCGTCAACTTGCACTGGAATATCCGAATGCGAATGGATTTTGATGTGACCACCCTAAGAAATTCGATGAAATTCCATTTTAAAAGCCGAACTTTTAAGCAGTGGCATTGCAATGAATTTAGCATTGCAAGTGCTGTGAAACATTGCATTCCGAATTGAAGTAGCGATATTAAATGATGAAATTACCTGTGCAATTCGCATGGCCGATCGAAGACCTGACTGAATTTGTCCCAAGTGCACGACGCCAGTGACGCCAACCACTTCAAGCATGCCATCCCAATGGTTTGGTTTTGAGAATTGATCTTCTTTTTCTGGTCCCCATGGATTTGCTCCACTTCCCCAGCTAAACAATAACCGTACAAATCATCAAAATTGAGTCATTTAAATCAAATGCGTTGAATGCAATTTTTTCGCACCTCAAAATATTAAGGATGATGATTCCTTCAACTTGAGGCAAGTCGACCACTTTACCGTCGACTTCTAAGCGTAGTTCCTTGTGCAATTCTTTTACAATTTTTCGGCCAACCATTTTGCGTAAGCCCATCTTTACATAAACACCTTTGTTGTGCAAGCGTGAATTGAATTTATTTGGATTCTCTTCGCGTGCATTGTGGAAGTCGAGACAGAGATCAGCATCGATACCAATGCCAAAGTAGTTGTTCATCACCAGCATCTGTGAGTTATCCTCACTTTGTGTGGCTCCGGTCACTGTACAGCATAAAATCAAACGAAAATAAAATATTGAGCTGTCTAGTAAAGAATTGTAAATGGGCAATGTGCAGCAGCAGCAGCAGCAGCACATCAACATTCGAATAATCTAGTCTAAAATTTGGGGTAATCGATTCTTGGAATTGAACTGCAATTTATATGTTCGTTTTGGTCAACTCAATTCAAAGCAATCGACAATAGAAAGGATTCAATGTGAAACATTTTCATCGATTTTTAATTTTTTTTTCCTCGTTTTTTTTCATTTGTTCAAATCGAAATGAAAACGCTTCACAATTCCAAATCTTTACAAAAGCAGAAAAAATAATTTGTAAATCGATATTTATCAAAAACGGAATGAAAAGTATCGGTTGTTTTTTTTTTACATTTAAATGACCCATTAAGCACAACATCAACAATTCTTGCATGATTTATGATTCTGGCATTGGAAATTTGAAATTTGAAATTTGAATGGAGATTGATATACGTCATGGATTTTGTTTGTATATACATTGAATGAGGCGTATTTGTTTCGAGTGTGCGTCCATGGATTTATTCATGCTGAAATATTGACGACTATTTACAGAAATTACGCTTCAAAACCCATATGCCGACGATAAAATAGTTGGTTTTTGAATAGAAATAGTGAAAAAAAGTAATTACAAAGCAATATTTACAAATTAAAAGCACTCGCCGTACATTTCGTAGGTGTGTGTGTGTTTTTTTTTACAATAAAGTAGATTAATTTAACAACATTGAATTAGAAATAGGTCAGCACACGTAAGCAGAATACATAACGAAATGTATACAAAATATTTCGGACATTTCTATTGCGTTGATCAACTATCAACTCATTATTATTACAACATGAAATGAAGATTTAAACCAAAAAAAAAGTGTCACAAGATTCTTTACAAGACGAAAAATTGAAGTATTTTCATATGGTGGTGAGTGATCGTTTGTCAGGGGGAGATTACAAAAATTGTCTATTTGCAAAGATCCACTGAACTTATGCTCAGATTGGATTCGATTTTATGGGTACAAATGACGAAAAAATAGATTCAAGGTATTCTAAACATTGCATGTCCTTATTTCAAAATAATACTTAGATGCGCCAGTTTGATTTCAGAGAATGTTTACATCTCGCAAAATCAACTGTTGGCAGAGAGTGAGCGTTTCAGTGCGTTAGAATTGATTGAAATCGTGATCTCAAATGACCTTGTGGCTGATTATTAGACGTTAATGCCGCTGTTTGATGCTGATTCTGTTGTGATGGCTGTGCTTGATGAACCTTCTTCTTCTTACCGGTTGCATTCGATGGCGCCTTTTGCGCTACATCATCGGGCTTATCTTCCGGATGGAACACAACCGTCCATCGATCTAAGCGTATTTCTTCGGCATCGATTACGTCGCGTAACAAATTCAACGGATCCTCACCGCCGGTGTAGCCAGGACCCCACCGCAATACACGCGCCAAATCGTTACCTTTACGTGGAAATTGACAGTTTTATTTTTAGCATTACTCAAATCTACTTTTTTCATTACACATCAAGGGAGTTTTGCTTGAATAGTGCATCATTGAATTGGGTTTTATTTGGACAATTTTCATATGGGATTCAAAAAGGTTAAACTAACCGAAACAATGTCAAATTTTATTTAAAAAAAAAAATAAACGAAAATCTCGCAAATCCTAACTTACCGGTTCCAAGTGGAACAATAGCACACGGTGGGCTTGAACATTCTGAATCTTGACCAACATTGTCTAAGCACTGCAACACCCATCCGATCGTACCGTCACCGCCGCACACAAGAATTTTATAGTCTTTAATGTGTCTAAATACGTAGAGACCGGGCAATGGGCCGCCATTATCTAAATCGAATACTTGATACGGATTCAGTAATTTACGGAAGCTGGATATCAATTCTAAGCCTTGACAACCGCCGGATTTTACATTAACAAATACTAGTAGTGGCTGTACACCAGCCGGCACCATGCTCGGTTCAATATTTGGCAACAATAACACTTGTAATTTCTTCTCTTCGACAATGGTTTCGCGTAAATTGTAGAATGCGCGCACGGCTTTGGCCGCATTCTCGAACGTAATCACCACCGATCCGTATTCATAGTAAATGGGACCGATGCTCGAATATTTATTTTCTTCGGTTGTGTACTTGGTTATGATTTGCTCATAGTTTCGCTGCGATAGAGCTTGAGGTAAATTTCCGATGAATAGTGCAATGTTTGGACCGTGCGGATCCTGTTTGTGTTGCAAATAGAATCGCATCAGTTCCATTTGACGAATTGAATCTTTGCCTAATTGTTTCATTATTTGCCATGGTCGTTCGTTGAGCGACAGAATGCGCTCGGTTACACCACGATCTAATAACACTTCCGAACACCTGTAACAAATGGAATGAGACACGATCGTTGCCGGATGAGAATGCAGACCATCGATAAAGAGACAAAGGAAGAGAGAAAGTCAAGCGATGCAAACCTGTAATCCTCGATTTTATTATCTTGTAGTCCAAATCTATTCAAAGCATCACGAACTAAGTCACTGACAGTGGTATCATTGTCCACTGGCACATTAACAAAAGCATCTTCGATTTGCAATTGCAATTTTCCCGGATAAACACGAACGAATCCTCTGTCGTTTTCATCACTGTAACAAAATAAATGAAGCCCAATTAGAATATGACATTTTGACCATGCAGCTTTTATGAAGTGGGTGTTCGGGATCTGACATAATATAAAGCGAATACTTACAGAAACCTGAGAAATATTGCTGGTCGTTTGCCTTCAATGCGATGTAAATTCAACACTGGATGTGGATCTTGTACACGCACCTCCTCATTGCCGGGCGCATACAGATCGGTTAAGTAGAATGCAGCTGGATCGCGTGTTATGTGAAATGCTCGCAACGATGTGGTCAACAGTTGTTCGAGTGAACATTGACGCGATACGGTTATTGCTCGAAAAATGCGCCGTCGCAACGATAAATTACCATCAAACACTTTAATCGTTTCTTCGTCACGTTCCTCTTTCTCTTTGTCACGTTTATCGCCTTTATCAGATTTGTGTGTTGATTCGGTGCGCGAATGCGAACCCGAACCCGAACCGCTGCATTCGGGCCGCGATGCATATTCTTCATCACGTAAACGAGCTGCATCACCGCTGCTGAACTCTTCAGATATGCTTCGTGCTGCGGATAAGAAAAATGAAACGAGATGTGCAAAAAGAGAAACGCATATAATTCATGAGTCGCATGGCACAGAAAAAGTGAAACGAAAAAAAAAACTGGGTTTCATGTGCAATCGTGCTATTAGAGGCTATAAACTCAGTTGAATTATGATCTAGATTGTTGTTTTTAATCATTCGATTAGTTTATGCTACAACACACTTTCACACGAATAAAAACGATGGTTTTAGTCGATGGAAATTGTGTTACTGTTCTCCCAAAAGGACAACAATTCAGTTTAGTTAGTTGAAAACCAAACGAGTGACATTTAAACTGGAATTCACCTCTGTTCCGTGACTTATTTTTTGACCTTCGCCAGGCCATCGATAAGTTACGCATACGACGAAATATTCGCCCCAATATATGACCGCTACGAATTTTCTGACGATGATATTTCACTTCGTGTGAATTCAATGACGAGCATTCATTTTGACTGGGTTTTTTGATTGGTTTCAATATCGTTCTGTGATTGATGGGCTCCTCCTCATTGGCGTCAGTGTCTTCGATCGTTATTTCGATATTGTGATGCGAAATCGTTTTACTTAGCTTATATTCGTTTTCGAATTCATTGTTTGGATTTCGTCGTAAAATATAAAAGCGTGTATTGGGTTTGCGTACGTCTTGCTCTTGGAACGATTTACTTCGTGATATGAATGCATCTTTGCGCAGCCGACTTTTGATTATCGAATGATATTTGGGCGAATCCTTTCGCTTTCGCTCCTCCTCCTGCTGCTGCTGCTGTTGATCCGTCGATGCCGACTTATTGGTGCCACAACTACTCGCGTCCGACAGTGTGCTCGACGATGATTTTCGACAATTTACCGCTAAATCTAATGTATCCTTTTTCCTATCGTTACTAATATGCTTCGTAATATCTACAATGTTTAAATCACAATGTCGCCATGTGTCGCCGTTGTCGTTTCGAATGTGTTCACAGTTTTGGCTTGTTTCATTTTGGCATCCGCTGTCAATCGACTCTTTGGATTGTTTCGGCATCGTGCTGTTCGGATTCAATCGAAAGCTAGTTTCGCTGGTGTTTGGCGTGAGCTCGAGATGTCGAATGGACAATTCGCTGTCACTCGTCGCATCACACAGTCCAATCGTTCTAAGTTCCGCTAACAAATTCAGGTCGATTTGATTTTTTTATTTAATTTTTGGAATCATGATTTTAGAAAATTACATTTTAATTGAAATGACCACGAAATTGCATCAACGGCTTATGACCAAAAATATGATGCATTTGATGCACAGTTGAGACGGTTTGCTTGTGTGTGTCTATTTTGCTATTGCAAGGGGAGTGTGTAAATTGAAACAAAGCGAGCTGATTGAATACTTACGGCATGAATAGTCTCTTGTCAATGGAGTACTTCTTGATCTCACTTGAACACCGATAATGGCTTCCATGGGTACTTCGGTGCGTGGAATTGAAACGGCATGCGGTGGCAGATAAATGGGTTGCAACACACCAAATGTGCATTCGTTTGAAATATAACTGCGACATGCCGAATGCGTTGTCATGCCACACCATTCGCAGCGGTAACCTGAGTTTTTGCAAAGTCACACACAAAATCACAATTATATTCAAATCGGAAATCTTTTGTCTTCTTCTAGAAAGTTGACAAACTTGAGCCCAATTACACACCTGTTAAACATTCTGTAGACCAACAATTTTTTCTGCGGTAAGCACATTTCGATGTCTGTGGAAGATTCCCTTCTCGCCAGTGATGCTGAAATTCAATTAAATTGTTTAATTCCATTCACATTTACAGCGATTTTTGTTTCTTATCGCTTTTGTGTCTCATAGTGAAATGCAAACCAAATGATGTTCTACACTTACTTGATGCTTTACGGACGACAATTCTTTGCCTGGAACATATGTGGCGTTTTCCTTGCAATCGGGAATAGCAAAATCTTGGCAATCGACATGTGCGAAATATTCGCATACTGAAACGAGAAAAATTAGGATTGGAAAGAAAATTAAAATCGATTTGTTTTTTTTTTTTGCTCAATAGGAATTTGAGTATGGTGTACTTGGTGAAAAATCCGTTGAGAAAATTGAACAGAATGAATTACTTACTCATACAATGAACTGCTGGTGATTCATCGAATCGTTTTCGGCATACGGTACAAAATTTTCTCTTGTGATGCGTTGGTTCCGACCAACAATGCGCTACGGGATTTTTAATTATACATGGTGCTATGCTCGAACAAGGTGTCACAACATATTGAATACATTTCTCGTGCACGATGAAGTTACACACTGCAAAAAGGTGGCGTCGAAAAAAGATGGATTTTTTTTTTTAGTTAATGATTAGTCAGAGTGGTGTGTTGTGATTCCATATGAAAATGTATGACAATAAATAAAAACAAGTTGTTTTGTTCATCGCAGCAGGCCACTGAGTCTATTTATTTCATCGGATGGTTTTAATGACGTAAGTGAGTGTTCACCTGTACACACACTTTTCAAAAGGGAACAAAAAGTGTCACACACATTTTATTTCTTGTCGCTGTCATATCTTTAACTCGATTCATTCTGATTTTAGACGAATATGAAAATTGAACATAAGAAGAGTATGCACACGTTGATATTTTCCTCTTGTGTGCGCGGGTTTTGCGAGAGAGTCAAGTTTTATTTGAAAAAAAAAAACTTATCGGTATGAAAAGGACGACGGAAATGGCATCAAAAACAAAAGGATGAATTGTTTCATGGCAACAATGTGATTGGCGTAACATCACAATGCTTCGGAAACTAATCGATTGTTATGCGCTGAGCACAACTTTTACATAATGCAATTGTGCAAAGTGATAGAATAAAAGGGCTCCACGATGAGGGTTTGTTTGCCCGTTCTATGGGATCAATCATATGCACACAGTGTGACATATACAATATGTTGTGCGCGCTCATTTGAGGTTCTCTACTCTATGCGCTATTACACAAAGGTTTTTCGACGAGAACAAAAAAAAAAACGAACTCAATAAGTGAAATATTTGATTAAAAATTCACTCGAATCAAAAGACTGAAAATTAAATTATAAACAGAATGCAGCGTGAGCTGAGTGTAAGTGAACGAGCAAGCGAACGAACGTTTATTGCGCGCTCGAATTTGGCCTATTTCATCACGAATATTGAAAACTTAGTTAAATTTAAATAATGAATTTGTTTTTCCCATTTACTAGCGAACGTGCGAAAAAAGAACTATTTTTCTTTCGTTTGAAATGAACAGAGAAAAAAGCAAAAAAAAAAAAAGAAAAATAAACAGTTCGCCACACGAGAGGAGAGTAAGGAAAAAAAACCGAACGTCGAACAGAAAAAAATGCTGAATTGAGCGCACATAAGAGATTCCATTAACAAACCAAATGTATATTGATGTTGTTCGTGCAGTAAAGCACGTACAAAAATTCATCATGCGAACGGAAAAATGAAGATGAAAAATATACGATACGAATCACGATCGAACGAAACAACACGAAAAAAAAAACTAGGCCGGTGACCTGATGGCTATGACGTCATTACGAATCACACGCATACACATAGCTCTGTTTCAATAGAACGAAAAATCAAGACGACAACAACGACGAAGATGAAGGACGTACAGGAAAACGGGAATCCGAACTCCAACATTTCAATGGTATACATAAAGTGGAAATTTTGTGAGTGTGCGTGCATTCATAGTATATATAATGCTCCAACTCTCTTCAATGTGCTCCCTTCGCCTCGGTATATTTTCTGAATGATTTCATTTCAGCATTGAGTGTGTTTAGTAGGATAAAAAATTAATTCGGGAAAAATCGGGATGGCATTGCCATGGAAGGAGCATTTCGACGCTTGTGCACGCGTATGTATGTGTGAATTCGTGAATATTTGCGCGCCTCATCCTCCTTTATTGCACTTATAACGTCACAAACGCAAACTGAAACTTCATATCAGCTAAACACAGAATGAGGCTGGATTCACCAACGGGTGAGCGAGATAGAATGAACGAGAGAGTAAGAGAAAGCGAGAGAACGAAGTCAATGCAAATTTTGTGCAACCAATTTCAATGGTGAAAACTTTTCACTTGGTAAAATCGCAAGCATCGTTGAAATGCAAACAAGCAAAACTAACATTTACTCTCATTTTATAATTTATATATAGACGCCCCATGCATGTTTAATTGAATATGAAGCAGAATAGCAAAAGTTTTTCCTTCATTCCATTGAGGATACGTCTCTTTAGTTGGGCATTTTGCTTTTGCTCGCTTGAATGTGGTTGTTGTTGATATTCGTGTGACGAGAACGATAACACGTATCACACAGTCTTTGGTGGTGCTGTCGATGGAGCTGTGTGATTGAATGAAACGGAGCGGAGCAGAGAAAGAGAGAGCGAAAGAGAGAGAGAGAGGAGTACACAGAATTTTATTAGTAATGTTGTTCGTTTGGCCTTTTTGTTTTAAATGGATTAACTAACTACTGTCAATGTGGCGTCATTTTGTGGTCGCTTTTCAATTGATATTTCCATGTTTATTAACCTATTACTTCCTGTGTTTTATTTCATGCATATTTAAGTCACTCTCTACCGTTCGCCCGTCCGTCCGTCCGTCCGTTCGCTCTCACACACTCATCTTAATTCATGAGCTTGAATCGCAGAGACAAAATGTCAAAAGCATGAACCGTAGCATTTCCATTGGATTCCATGAGTCGCTTTCGACGACTTTGCATGAGAGCTTAACGATTTTCCAATTTATTTTCATACCAAAGGTGACTTTTCGCTCTAATGCCTTCGGGCATTAATTTTGAAAAGCTATAGATGTGTTGAATACACTCCAGCACAAAAGCTTCACAATCTCACCCTCCCCACCAACCATAAGAAGCGAGGATAATATGTATGTAACGAGTTGCCTTTTATGAAAAAGATATGCCAATAAGCATTCTCGAGGCTGCTGCATTCAACGCAAGCAAAATGTCTTAGAATACATTCGCCTCGGCCTCTCTCTCTTTCTCTCGCTCTCTCAAACTAACCATTCTGCACACATGTATGCCAAAGTTCTCTATTTTTAGAACGAAATAAAATGGAAAACATAACAATGTACGGAAATCAACAAATTAGATTACATTTTCTTACGTAGTTAGTTCATGTGAACCTGGAACAATGAAACGTTCACTAAGAATAGCACTCAAAGTTTTGCTACAAGAAGAATACCGTGCGATGTCATGAAATTGAAATGGAAGTGAACTGTCGCAGTTGGAAAGGTGCATCACACCAGCATACACAGGGACACACAGACACGTATGCATTCTTCATTGACTTTTCTGAAAATTGGCTGTCATTATCGTTGCTATCAAGTGTTTAAAATGACATTCGCTGCACAAATCGAATCGATGGTGCGAGAATAGGAGATTTATGTAACAGCTTTTTTATCGAATCATTCGAAAGGAAATGGTTCGTTTTTTTTTCCTGCATTCTGACGTTTGAAAATTGGTGAAAACTAAAACGGGTTAATTTTCTCAATCGCTTTCGGGCAGATCTTATCAAATTATATTAAATCTCGACAATTTTCCGGGAGAGGAGAATAACCAAGTTTCCATTTGGTTTATGTGATTTTTTTCTGCTGTCTTTTTCTCTTATTCGATTCAAATAGTTTTCCGTGTGATTTCTGCGCTCTCACTGGATGGAAGCAGGAAGAGCAGCAATTTATCGCTTCATCGATTCGGAATAGCAAAGTGTCGATCGGATTGAAGTATTAGTGCATCATCGATGGTTGTACGAGAGAGAGTGAGGGAGGGAGAGAGAGTGAGGAAGATCCCCTCATCGAATTGTTGCACTCGAGGCGCAAGTGAGGCGCATATCAACATCCGATTTGCACAATAATTTCTTCCTTCTCTTCCGTTCCGTTCATCACTTCGAATTGTTATAACATTGTCCAATTATAATGGGAAGATTTTTTGTGTACATATGGGAAGCGGGTTGGCGCGCTCGCTACATATACATACACGTATATACACACAAAATCGTACATTTACCGTGTGCACGAAGAAAATCGCTCAATCTACTTTTGACCTATTTGGAGTATATGACATAATTTATTGGTGGATAACATTCAGCCTTCTCTCTGTTTCACTTCTGTTCTCGCTTCGGAATTGGAATTGAAAAAGCTTGACGGGAAACACACTCATAAAAATATAAATCGCTTTATATCTCTTGGTCGCTCCAGTACATAGAAGGCGTGCAATGACGTCAACATCTATATGAGCCAAAAACTATTGTGTATTGGCCCCGTCGAGTTCCCGTCTCCTCGCTTGCATAATTTCCTTCTCTCGCGCTGTGCCACTGTCGACATACAGCGCGCATACACACATACAATTTTCTTGCTCATTCCGAAATCTATTTTCATTGAAGCCCGGAACGGAACAACGAAATAAAACATATATTCGTTCATTCGAAATGCTATGAAAGAGCTCTGGCTCATGGTTTTTTTTTTCTATTTTCCCTTTTTCGGTCGATTACCAGTGAAGAAAACGGCAACAATTCTTCTATACATTGACCGATTTTGTTATTTTTCTTTCCGATTTTCCGTCAAGCGATAAGATTTAATTCTTTTTGAATGTTGCTAGAGAGGGAGAGAGAAGAAAAAACGGCTCACGTCTGTTATAGGAAAATTCCAACAACAGCTGAACTGAAGGGGGAAAACAAACCACACACAGAAGATAACTGTTGAACAAAGCGAGTGAAATTCGTTCACCGTCAATTTAATTTCCAAATATTCTCTGTGCTTACGATTACGTCCGCCCTTTGTTGTCATTGCCTTCTCTCTCTCTCTCTCTCTCTCTCTCTCTGTTCTCTCTCTGTTCTCTCTCTGTTCTCTTCAAACAGTGGACAAAATGCCATGAAGCAAATAGAATTGATATCGCTGGCAAAAAGCAGTCAAGGTAAAACATGCGTTATGTGCGTGCTTTGCCAAAAAAAAACACGCCAATCGATACATTCACTTGATTTCAGTCACATGAACATACATATATTTGACCCAAATAATTTAATTTGAAATATTCCCAGCCGACAGATGAATGAAAGTTTGTTTGCCTTTCATTTTGTTGCATCCAACGTCATGTTGGGAACGGTTGGCATCGGACATGACATCAAAATTATATTATTTAGTGGATGTAATTGAAAAAGGAAGCAAAAACAAATACTCCAAAATGCCATGGAGCAATTTAATTTGCTCCGTTTCTGCTGTGTGCATTTGAATTACAAATATTTGCAGGAAATTGCGTAAAACTCGATTCAAGTTGTGCTTTTTCTGTGCCGTTTTGTGTGTGATGTGCCTCAGAATGACACAAGAAAATGGAATTAAGTGGTGCACCTGAGGTTTCCGGTTAAACCAATACAACTTGACAGTGGCGAACAGCAAAAACAAAATGTATGACGCGCTGGCTGATGAAAATGCAGACCTTTGCTGGCACGAAGGTGATTTTTCCCAGCGTTGATGTTGTGTGTTCATTTCTGTTTTGTTTTTTTTTTTTTGCAAGCTAAAGAGCGAAAATTCAACGAGGGACAAATCTAGCGGCAATGTAATGATGGTGTTCGGTTGGAAATTGTGCACAGCGGAACACAAAATAAATAGAAATAAGAGAAAAGGAAGAGAAAAAAAAATATGGCAAAAATGAATGGAAACTGCATTTGAAGTAAATGAAAGAACGAAGAAATAGAAAAAAAAAATACGAAAATAAAGAATGGGAACAAAGCGAATGAAAATGTTGGACGAGTGTGAGTTGGGTCGATTGAAGTAAGAAACTTGCAAATTGCATATTCGCTCCAGAAAAATGGAAACGAAGGCAGAGCAGAAAAAATAGAGAAAAAAAACAGCAACAACGATACAAGCCAGTGAGTCAACAACGACACGACGATGGAAGAAAAACTAAATAGATTTTGTGAATAGAAAAAGTAGTCAAGCCTTTTCCATTTACGTCATTCGCTTGTTGGACCAAATGCAAGCGAGATACAGAGTGTGCCTTTGCCATTCCCTCTCATTCCCTGCATGGCGCAATAGTGTGGCTCACCTCTGCCGTCATTGCACCGTGCCTCACTTCCCGTGTGAACGAGCGAGCGACTGTATGCCTGTGTTTATGTGTGTGTGCAGGGATATTTTTAGCTTTAATGGAGATACTTTGGAACGTAGTCTGCATCTATTGTTATATTGTTCGCATGTCGTCGTTATGCTTGTGCATGTGAGTGCATAATTTTCCAGTTTATTTCTAAAAATGGATTCGGCTGTTGCTGTGTGCACACTGTGTCGACGTAATTCACGTTTTCAATTCAAAACTAGGTTCCTCTCATAATTTTCCAACACCGGCCAATGACCTTATATGTGCCCAAGTGCACTTGCAATCATACACACACACACACAGTGTGTGTGCTTTGCGCGCATTTGCCATTTTCCACAAGTATCCTTGCACTACAACACACTGCTGCTGCCGCTGCTGCTGTGTGCGAAAGATCTACGTAAATTCGAATGAGAAACTACGTCACCAAATTGTGCAAGTGAGACAATGCCTTTTGCAATCAACCCGAACCTTTCATTCATTCGCTCACTTGTGCGTCGTTGTCGTCGTCGTCATCGTCGTCGTTGCTGCTGTTTTCGATGTTGTTGTCAAGATTCCAATGAATTGGATTTTGTGGGGCAAAACTGCAGTGTGTTCGGTTGTACATATTTTTGTTTATCATTTGGCAACACATAAAGCCATGCAATTTCTGAGCGACAATTGTGTGCTCTCCCCATTCAAAATGTGCGCACATTTTTTTATTGTATATAAACAAATTAAGCCCAAAATGCAATGGTTTCTGTATACAATAGCTGGTAACTGGAATTAGGTGAACCCATAAATTTATTTTATTTCACATTTGACATTCATGACACTGCACTCGGTAGCTCTCTGTCAATGGTTGCGCCCTAGGGGACTCACGCCAATTTCCATATTTAAAATATGAACAAATAATATGAATTTGTTTATGTTTCAACATATTAAACAGATATGTATGCATAATTTCAATTTTGCTCAATTTTGTTCAATAAACCGACTGTCAGCAGAACCATGTCCAATCTGTTGACGTCATTATCGCTTCAAAAATTCTGGAAATGGGTTTTGGTGGATCCTGTGGATTGTTCAAAACCGCTCCTGGTTCTGGAAGTGGATCCTCAGGATGGACCAGGGCATTGTCAAACCCAGTCTGATCCATCCTGAAGATCCACCAAAACCCACTTCCAGAACCGGGAGCAGTTTTGAACGATCCTGAGGATCCACCAAAACCCACTTCCAGAACATATTGTTCAAGGTGAATATGAACAATAACAACGCAATCGGGAAATAATACAAAATATTTGAAATCTAGCGTGAATTTTACATGATTTAAATAATACAAATAGATTTTGCTAAATAAAATTTGGCATGAATCCCCTAGGTTGCGCCCTGATCCCGAATTTTTTACTTAGGTGAATTATATGTTTTTAATGAGCGCGCTCGCTATTTTTCACGTGTAAGCCAAACATGTGCGCTTTTCATTCCATGTACGCCTTTTTTTAAATCTTTTCAAACTTGTGCATCATTCACAAATCTTGGTCCTTTTTTCCGCTTTGTTCGGTAACACATTTTGCCTTTTGTCAATATTTGTGTTATACAAGGGTTTTTGACAAAGCTTTCTTTCATGCACCATTTTTTTTTTCTCTTCTGTCTTTTGGCAATTCAGAAAAAGACGTCATCGCCGATAATTAACAACATTTTTTTCTCTTGTTGTCAGACCATGTCACATGAGTTTTTCTATTGTTTTTCTCCCTGTTCATTCTCTCTTTCCTGACAAAAAGTGTGTCACGAGCTAAATGTTTTATGTCATCTCTGGCATTTTGGTGAAATGCCATATTTTTATATTGTGATAATTTTTCGTGTGCAAACAACACACCAAACTGAATAAACATACACGTCAAATACGCGCCCATAACGCATATGTTCGATGCTCATTGAAATTTTAATTATGTTCAAGATTTTTGTTTGCGTCATCGGGATTATGAACGAACCGAATGAGCAAAGCGAAACGAGAACGGGAGAGATGGAGAGAGAGGAAGAGCGCTCGCGAATGATATGCGTACGTTCGATTTCATGTTGAGCTGTTTGCTGAATTGGCCAATATCGTTGACGTTTGTTTATGATGACGATTTTCGCTTGTGCAATATTTCATTCGATATATATCGCTTAGAGGCCATCCCAAACATGATGAGCGAAAAGAAGAAGAAGAAAAAACACATGACAGCGGAATTAGAGACGAAAAAGAAAAGAGGAAAAACACACATCGAAAGCGATTAGATGAAAGAAAATCCATCGGTTGATTTTGCAATTAGCTTTGGCAGTTATTCGACGTCGCTGTGGTCATCGCGTACAATAACGACAATGTCAACGACGACGACGACGAGTGAGTGAGAGCACTTTTCAATTCTGGATGATGGATTTATGTAGTGGTGACTTAATTAGGTCTACAAATCTATTTATATTCCATAGGCAAATACTCAATTGATGTTGTTGGAGCATTGGAAAGCGAACGAGCGAGCGCACAAATGAGCGTATTCTGTGTACGTCATCAATTTTCTGGCAGCGTTGGCTCAATTATGAAATCACTTTTGTCAATTCAATGCTGATTTATGTAAATTCTGTGGGGCGAACACGACACACAGACAGAGGCACAGAGACCGAGAAGGACTCAAAAACATTTTTTAGTGGTTTATGACGTTGAATGCAGCCCACATTCAACTTGTTGTCGATATTTCGCCAAATCTTTCAAACCCATTAAGAAAAATACACACACAGCATTCGTTTGGTGTTCATTGAACTCGCAAAAAAGATGAAAAACATTTTCGTTTGAAAAAAAAAGAAAGAAGAACGGGACTAAATTCGGTTTTTTTTCGTATCCACACGCTAAATTATTGATGAATTTGAAATGTTGGACGCTTTTGATTTGAGATAAATCTTCGAATGTAACATGAAGTGACAGGCATTTCGTCAGCTAGATGAAATACAAGCGCAGAAAATAGCAAAATATCAGACGAAAAATAGACAAAATGAATGCCATAAATGGAAATGGTATTGGTGGTGCCTTTTCATTTTTTTCTTTTTTCTCCCATTTTGCTTTTGATTCATCTTAAATGTTGAGCATTAATAAGCATACACGTAGTCTCAAACACTAATTTTCTATTCTTTATCGCTTTATATCGTTGTCTTTATGTGTACCCATGCGTATTGGAGCGACTAGAAAAAAAAAACAGAATATTTCTATTTTACGAGCAAAGCTAAGAGAGCAAGAACGGAAAAAATATTGTGTAGCGCGTTGTGTGTGTCATATCATTGAGAGGTAGCGAACAAGCGAACGAAACGAATGAGCGAAACGTTGAACGAGATAAATGCTACGAGCAAAAATTTCGTGTGAAACATTTTCCACTACAGAAAGCTCTCGCTTGGCCTGTCGCCATACATCGTGTGTGTGTGTGTGTGTGTGTGTGTATGTGTGTATTGGTGGCCGTTTTCTCGCAGCACATATACGTGTATTGACAATGGCAAATTGCGTTGGTATGCGTGTTGTTCGCATGTGTTGTCAATACGCATGTCAAAGAATCGAATGTCTGTAAAAAGTTTTTTTCCCATTTTTTTCTCTCTCTTCTCTCTACAACTGCTTCTTCTTCTTCTTTTTTTCCTCTTCTCATCCTCTCTCTGTGTGTGTGTGTCGTTTTTTCCGACTAGTAGATGCCTCGGAAATATGTGAAATGAAAAAAAAAGATGATGATTTCTGGAACTTTATCCCATCGAAACTTTGTATAATCGAAACAAGTGTATCGCTTTATTAGAGCGAGTCTTTTTGTCATATTAATTGGATCAAAATAATTGAATTTGACTGAAATTAATCGGAATTCCGGACAAATTTCGTTGCCAGCAATATTTCTTCGATGCTTTTTGGCCACACAGGAAAATCAAAATGAAAGGGAAAAAATCATTTCGGGCAAATTACGCACAAACATAAATGGCTGGAGTGACTGAGAGAGAGAGAGGGGGAGAGAGAGAGAGAGAGAGGACGGTGGAGTGAGAAAGAGATTTCATTTTTCGAGTGGAAAGTATGGTATTTGTCTTGAGCAAAATCACTTTTGCATACAATATTGACTGAAACACTTGAATATTGATTTTTCCGCTGAATATCGAATCATTCAAGTGGCTTTTGACATCTCATAATCTACACGAAGCATTTCTGTCATCATGTCTTCGTGTTTGCGTTGCCATTGCTTTAATTGCTTAACCGTTGCACAAATGACATGTTTTTTTTTGTTTTCGACCAAAAACCGACGAAAAAAAAATCGGGCCCGCTGTTGAGAGACGACGAAAAAGTTTGTAAAAAAAAATCATCAAGTCGAAACAAAAGGGAAAAAAGCACAATGATTTCAATGTCACACGCGCCCTTGCGGTTGCTTTCAATATTATACGTCGTATACATGATTCGGTGAGCCAGAGAGAACTTTTAACATTCGGTTACCGTAGCCGTATGTCTCGTAGCTCACCCATCACACACAGTATGCATGTGTACAGGCAATCGACGTGAAAAAACGTTTATAAAATATTATAAATTACACTACATTTATCGCTTGAGAGTTGCTTTATTTGCATACGGCCCATTGTTTACGTGTGTGCAAATGTGGTGTGCGTGTGGGCAAATGGGTTTTTTTTCTTTTTCGTTTTCCGTTCGCTCCTTTTATTATTATTATTTAATGAGTTTGTGTGTGTGTGTGTGGATTCGTTTGCTTTGTCCGAGTTGGAAAGGAAACCGAAAAAAAAATGTATATTTAGTTTTGGATCACTTTAATCATGTATCGTAACATTTTTCAAGAGTGTCGTTGGCCCGTTGTCGCTTCAATTGGACTATATTTGTAAATACGGAAACAGAGAGAATGAGCGAGAGAGAGAGTGTGTGTTTCGGGTGAATGGGTGATTGCGCGCGTGCTATTTAGGTTTTTCGACTAGCGAACCGAAAACTACATGACATTCGACAGTTTTATGAATGCCACTTATGGGAAAGGGCATGGTTAATTACGAAATTATAAATGAAACCGAAAACAGAAACGCACACACAGACACACTTACAGCATATAGCAACACTACCAGCATCAATGCCAAGTGGAAATGTTATCACAACGAGCAACGTAATAAAACGGCTACGAAAACTGATTAAATCACCATTTCGAAGTTGATTTTTTTTTTCGTTCTGTTCGTTTTTCCATTGGGCGAAAGGAAATTGTGTGTGCTTTCAATCATTACATTGGGTTTATTTTTCTGTTTTCGTATATCGAAATGTCAGGGATCAACGACGAGCACGCAACGTTAGCTTTTAGTGACTTTTTTTTTTTTTTCATTTCAATTATTTTCAGTTTGGATGAGATTTTGTGAAAGACACATAGGCTTTGGCCATGCTTTTTTTATCACGTATCGATTTAGAGTGGTATTTAACATGGTTCTAAGCTGAATTTCATGAATTGTCTTTGAAAAGCTTTGGGATACATTGTTTTCATTAGATATTTTCAACGTTGTGAATCAAGAGAACTCTGAGAATTATCCTTAATGTTGCATTCATAGAGTGAATTCGTTGAAAAAATTAAGCTTCATGAATGGCAAATTCGTCATTGATTTTGTGTTAAACAAATGTTTTTTGGGGGGGGGGGGGGGGGGGGAAATGAATTGGATTAGATGTGGTTTGATTGTATACCTTCACAGATGTATCCTTGTCCGATAAGACCCCATAGTAAGTCGGAACAGTGGTGACAATAGGTTGGTTTGTGAAATGTTTTCTTGCCAAATGAATGTCCACCATCCGCCATTTTGTGTGTTGTTGTGCTTGTGTTGTATCAGCCGGTTGGTCGTCGAGGCTCACGCGACTCGAATCAAGTGCGGATGACTCGGTACGGCATCATCATCCATGTTTCACATACGACGGTTTTGTTGTTGTTCTTACTTGCTGCTGCTACTGCTGCTGCTGCTGATGGTCTGGTTTTACTTTTCAGTGTTGCGAACGAATGCGAAGAAAATGAAAAAATTCTGTGGTTTTCCGTTCGTTTTTTTGTTTATTTTCTTCTCTCGTTTAGTTCGCTCGTTCGGTGGAAGTTGTGTTTTTTTGTTTGTTTATTTGGCAATTGAAACACTTTTATCCATATTTCGCCACATGCACAAGTATGCAGAAAAAGAAGAAAAACCTAGTTGAGATTGTCTTGAATTGGTTGATTCTACTAGATACCGATTATTTTTTTTAATTCAATCGCCGTTCACATAGACACAAACATGTTACTTTTTTTCGCAATAGAAAGAAAGAAAAAAACGAATACTTTCTATTTTCATCGAATTTCAATCGAAATTTCTCAAGATTCCAGTCCAAAAATCATTGTACACCCATATGCATATAGAAATTCCTTCTCTACTTTTCTTCTTTTTTTCTCATATATATTTTACTTTGATTTCTTCTTCTCTTTTTTCCTCTCTCTCTCTCTTCTTTCTCTTTCTCGTGTCGTGGTGGTATTTTCCTTTTTGGCTCAAATCGATATAGCATTTATTTCCATATACTCAGGCAAAACAGGCACGGACACACTCTCATAATCTCCTCTCACTCACATCCAACGGATAATATTGTAACACATACACACATACACAACGCCAACCAATTCAGCACACCAACAACGACGAAAACGAGTAAATTCAACACACAATCTCTCTCTCGCGCGCGCTCTGCTCTGCCGCGTACACTAGAAAATTTCCACGATCTTTCTCTCGTAGACGTCGCTGTTGTGGTTGTTGTTGTTGTGGTTGTTGTTGTTGTGTCGTCGTAGTCGTCGTCGATATTCTTTTTCGGTTGGAGTAGCTGCTACACTGGCGCTGATCTTCCTTGGTGTGCACGTCGTATCAAGACAGGAACGGTGTTGCAATTGTGTTGGTGCGTATGAATTTGGATGAAATCGCTTTTCTTGTTCTATCTCGTTTTTCCATTCACTTCACTTGTTTCGTTCGTTCGGTGTTGGATAAATTTATATATGGCTGTGACTCTGAATATCGGGCATACGCGCGCGTATACATGCACACACACATGGATCTCTTTTTTCTTTCATGTATATATATATATATATATAACTACATATATAGAAATTATTTCTCTCGTTTTACTTCTTCTTCTTCTTCTTTTCTTCTTTTTGCTTTTGCGACGAGATTGAATTTTCGTTTTCGATAACCTATTGCTAATTTATTTATAAACTTTTTTCTCTCATCTCTCATCAATTTGCTGCGGTTGATTATTATCGCACATACTTTTCTATTATTATGGCAATTTCCATCAATTTTTTAATAACACTAGATAATTTGATAACATATGAACCAACAAACAAAAAAAACTAAATAAATCAAAATTATTTTTCCACTGATATCTTAAATTTTACTTTTGCACACTTAATTTTGTAAATTTTTCTTCCTTTTTTTTTGAAATCTCCGTCTTCGTTCTTATTCTTTTTCAGCTGCTATTTATGTTTGATTTTTCGCGAATACTTTTTTCTCTCTCTTCAATTTCGTTTTCATCTATTTTATTTGTTGGACTAACGATGAATCTCACTTCGGTTTTTGTTTCTTCTTTCTTTCTTTCTCTCTCTCTCTCTCTCTCTTATTTTATTTATTCTTTTTACACAGTTCGCTTTTGCTTTACAAAAAAAAAAAAAAAAATTCTTTTCCAAAGTTTTTTTTTATTCTCGTTTTTTTCGTCGCTATCTTCTTGTTCACTCACTTACAGTTGCACATCTGTTGTTGTTGTGTGTGGAAAGGAAATTTTTTTCCTCGTGTGCACGGCGCACCTCACGAGTGTTCTGCTGCTTCGTTCTTTCACCACTGTCGTCGTTAAATCATCTCATGTAGACTTTTGGCTCGATGCTACATTTTTCATGGTGTTCTTCTTCTTCTTCTCGCGATTCGAAATATCGAAAATCTAATTCGAACGGCAAGAGAGTCCGGCACCGATCTGTGTGAGTGTAAGCGAGCCTACACGATATAGCCGCACGCTGTCACCATTGGAAAATCACACGAAACAAAACGGAACGGCAAACATGAACGAAAAGCGACGAGGAAAAAAAAGAAGAAGAAGAAGAAGAATCATTTTCAGTTTTGCGATATTCTACACGGTTTGTGTCTTTTTCCAGTTCAGCAGACTTTTGATGTTGCCATTTCACTTGTGCGCTTTCACACACAAATGCCGAATGGCATACGGGCAGCCGCCAGGGCGTGAGATCAACAGCGCATGAACATCGCACATTCAAGCATTGCACGCACAAGCGTACAAACAACCATCGCTTTTTCCGTCCACATCTTTCGACAATTGCTCCAACGACCAACGACGTATATCGCATTCAGAATTGCATGGCGCCTCGACCTTACATTTTCTGCACTTTCAAATCCAATTGTCACGTTTTTGTCAGTTTTGTCGTTTGCAAGCACATGCGATTTCGCTAAACAATTGCTAAATGTTTCGTTTCTATTTTTTGAATCGCTGAAATCTATTCCGAATTTTGAACAAAACACAAATACAAATCAAGAGATGCGTCAATGGAAAGCTTACGTCAATGGAAAAAAAAACCAACTGAAATATTTTCATTCAAAAATTGAAATGCACAATAAATCTCTCCAACATTGTTCCTCTCTCCAAAATTCTATGTTTGAGCTGAAATAAGGAAAACACATTTCGATAGATGGTTGCACAATGCACATCCTCCGATTTTTTCGGCGCAAAATTTTAAAACACTTTAATTTTAACGGAAATTCAAACAGATTTTCTTCCACGACATAATTGGTGGCGTATATTTTGAAATTGCTGATTCATTTCCATATCAACTCCAATAGAAGTTAGCTAGATTGTTTGTTGTTTTTTGTCCCTCTATACACTTTTTATACTAAAGTCAACAAACAATTATTTATTACTCGTCGTTTGCTCTCTTACACCCAATATATCGATATGCTACCAAACCGCCGACGGCTCCCAAAGCGCCACCTTATCAAAATATGAAAATGTTAGAATTGCATCAACTGTAAATCAACGACACAATGTTTTCGTACAAAAATCGAGTTTACCTACTAACGCGCGCTTGGCTTCAGCAACAAATGAATCTCCAATCAAACCTACAAGCGCCACTTTTGTCACCATAGTAGCCATGCACAAGGCTGTACTTGGTTCAAAATTGTCGTTTAAATTTCGATCTTCGTTGTCAACTGAAATGTGCATGGTTAATTGAAAAAAGTCTCCGCTATGAAATTGATTTACAACAATAATTGGAATCAGTATTCACATTCCATTTCAGCCCCTAAAGTTGATAAGAACGTTGCGAAATGTAGGAAAAAATTGATTAAACAATTGTTTCAATTTGACAAAATAGAATATAAAGAGCGTTTTTAGATCGAATCTGACTGATTCAATCAGTAATGGAGCGAGTTTGACATTACCTCGCTGTTCCTTTTTCATCTTCGATATTTGTGTTAAATCGCTTCCATCCACCATTGGATTATCTGGATAACCAATATCATAATCTTCATTCGGATCGTCACTGATAATCTCTCTAAAACCACTGGGTAGAGAGAACACAGAAATTTTTTTTTTATTTCAGTTCAGTGTCAGAAGTAAGACTATTGTCGCGCAATGTTCACATGGTATTCTACGAAACGATTTTGCAATTTATTTACTTTGCGTTGAAGTCTTGATCTTTAGTGATAAATATAAAACCAAACTGACGAATCATCTATAAATATGTGTTGTGATCTTTTACCACTGATGCTGTTCAATTCGAGTGTTATCAAAGTGTGTTTACGGGGCAAAAAACAGGCCCAAAGCTCATTTGTTCAGTATCAACAAACTTTCGACTAGGTCACAATGTAAAATGAAATAGTTTTAATGACGGAATAAATTGAACGCAAGGAATGGCATCAAGTTAAAGAAAGCTACATTTATTTTCAATACAAACCTTGTTTCACGTGAACAAATTAAAATGCACATTTTTAGACGTATTTAGTTATATCTTTACTGAATGTTTCAATGCACCTTCTTACTACTTACTACTTACCTTCTTTAACGTGGAAAAAATTTTTTCTCTTCGAAGAAGAGATGTAAGAATCTTTTCCATTTTCAGAATGGTTTATTTAAGCGCTTTTCGTCCAAACATCTATCAAAAAGTTCTAAAATTGTGCTAACGTCAGAAAAACGTGTGCCATTCGAGAGGTGGAAGGGTGGGGACAAAAGTGATCAACATAAATAAATGCTTGTCGTTGCTAATTGAAATGTGGTTTATTTTGATTCTGTTTTTTTTTTTTAGCTAAAAAGCAATAACGTTTTTTTTTACACACACGAGAAAAAAAAGGGAATGAATTCCAAGTGGTAATCAACACTGTGCAAATAAATTTCTCAATATCACATTCACACGTGCTCGCATTATAATTGTAATCTAAAGTAATTAAGTATTTATTAATTGTGACTTGTGGGAATTTAACATGTCATTAAAATGTATTTTGATTTTCCTATTAAAACAATTGAAGACAAAGTGCGAACAACAATCGATATCTTCAATGAGTCTTTTAACTTAATCAAATTTAAAATCTGAACGAAAAATAAAAAATTTAGTTAATATCGCATCCAAATTGTGTATGAGTTTTAGGTTTGTGATTCAGCCGAAACGAGAGATTGAAACGAACAATATTAATACTGATATCGAAATTCGAAAAAATTAATACATTTGTTTATTTTGCTTTTTTTTTGTTTTGATTTAATGTTTGTGATGCATGCCGTTTATTCAGGATTCAGAGTTGAGCAATCAATATCAATGAGTGAGCATATTTCATTCAGTACAACCTATTTTGAGTGATTGAGCCGAAATTGTTTGCTTTTTTTTGTTCTACTTAAGTTATCCAAGCCCATGATCGTCGAAGAAACCCTGTGGTGTTTCATCCTGAAAATAGATGTGAAAAAAAAACACAAAAAAGAGAAATTGCAGCAAAAAGTCTCTTTAAATTTCTTTGTTAAAAAGTCAATAAGTAAGTCAAGACCAAAACAGAATACAAATTGATTTCAAACTAAATCCATTCGGGGAGAGAAAAGGGTGTGAGAGAGAGAGAGAGAGAAAAACATACGCAAGAGAATTGCATTCCGAAGCAGACACACAAAATAAGATATCAAATAGACAATATATATTTCATTCCGATACATTCGATAGGTTAGTGCATTTAACAAACGTAGCTACAAATCAGTAAAACATTCGATTGATTTTCGCTAGCAGCCCATTCATGCTCATCGTATGCAATATAGAAAATATTTGAAGAAAAAAGTTCAAAATTTCAAAAAATGTCGCAAATTAATTTGTTTTTTTAAATCAAAAATTCAACGATCGAAACAATTATTATCATAGTTTGATCGATGTTTCCGTACTCTTTCGTCCTAGTTGTCACCGTTCAAAAGTGTCACAATAATAAAAACATGGCAAACAGATTGATGTTGTATGTCTTTAGAAAAAAACGTTTATTTGTTTGGTGTTTGTGCGTTTTGGTTTTTTTTTTTTTTTTGTATAACAATTTGTTTTTCAACAACTACATTGATCACTATAACTACGATTTAAAAAAGTTTCTTTTAAAGTAAATTTTATGAAATTACGATTAGTCGAATAGAAAGAAAGTGTGGTTAATTTCAAAAAATTTCCGTAATCCATCCAATTCCACAATGCTAAGAGCTACGGTGTCTGTGTTTAAATATGAAAATCGTTTTGTTTTTACCAAAGAATAAATAAAAATAAATCTAGCAAATAATTGGAAGTGTCACAAATTGATCCAATATACTGGTTAGCATAAGCCAAATTGTGTTGATAACGTGTTAGTACTGAGTATGTGAATGTGTGTTGTTTTATTTTTGTGTGTGTGACATTCAAATTTTGGCTGAATTTCTATTTTCCTTTTTTCTTTTTTTTTTGGCTTGTTTCTGAGTAATTTGTAATGAGTCTAGAGTAATCCAATGTCTTTTAAGGCCCCTTCAACCGCTTCGTCCTAGAGTTTGAAAAATTGAAATTGTGATTCAATTTGAATGCGTTGCATTTTAAGCGAAATGTTTTGTTTTTGTTTTGGTTTTGTTAGTGCTAACGATATGCATTTCAAGTGAGGTGATTTTAGCTACAATTCGCGGTAACACAAACTGCGCGTGTATTTTTTTGTCGATAGATCAATAAGCAATACCAAAATAAAAAGTAGCACATCAACACAGTCGAACTATTTACAAATAGTTTTCAGCGACAGAAAAGGTCAAATTTACGCATCTGATTTTTAAAAGCAACAAATACCTTGCTTCCCATTATCCCCTTGAGGCAGACTTCATTTCGTCACATGAATGATTTTTTTTTTTTCAGAAAATGGCAAAAGCACACATTAATAAATGGTTCATTTTTATCATGATAATTACGCGAAAATATCCAAAAAGCAAACATTTATATCGAAATTATTGAAAAAAGTGTATTCAAGCAAAATCGGAACAAAAATGTCTATGAAATTTTTATTGTAATAAGCCAGAATATACTCTGAGATTTTGCGACTCTTGTTTTTCGGGCTGCAGCAAATTAAACACAAATGGCAAGTTAAATGCAAATTAAGATCCGTCCACATGTGAAATGTAATCAAAGTTCTAATGAAAAATTGGCAGCACACAAACACACAGAAATATCAAATGAATTGCCAGATGATCATCCATCCCATCAAATGGTTAGCATTTTTTGTTGAAATGATCATATAGATTAAACGGTAAAAATGTAAGGAGAATACAAGAAAATACCCACACCAATGTTAAACAGCGAGCCAGGCATAGTACATGAAAGTTAAAAGCAAAATTGGTTGTCATTTTTCATAACAATTCGATAAGAAATTTCGAGAAATTTTACTGAATAATTTTTATTTCCCCAATTCTTCTTCCCTTTTCAAACGAATTCCCAAAAAAAAAAACGAAAATGATGAGAAAATGTGTCAACAGAGATAGAAAAATTTCTATTAGAAATATGTTGATGAAGAGAAAAGTAAAAGAAAAGAGTAAAAAAAACACAAAGAAAAAAATCATCCTGAAACAAGTGGTGACAAAAATATGATTTGATTTCTTGAAATTGCATTTTATTCTTGTTGTTTTTGTTGTTTTGTTTCGATAAATTAATTTGCGAAAAGAGAATGTTCGATAAAAAACTTATTTACATATCAAGTCAAAAAGTGAACTTAATTTACTATTTATCTTTATTTTTCGAGTGCAATTAAAATGTACCAACAAATTAATAGAAAAGAAAATAAAACTCATTATAAAATGGAATGCAATTCAAAATGATTATTAACAAGAATGTTTGATTTCTCGAAATGTTTTGAACATTGTAAATGTTTTTTTGTTTGTTTTTTTCTGCAGGAAATTCTTCTAAGAGTATAAATTTTGATAATTTTCTAGAAAAAAACACAATTGTTTTAAGTAAATGGCATTGATGACATTCCTTCAAAATTATGACTAAACGGCAAAAGGCCGATTTTTCGAATAATAATTTCATAAGTGAAATACTCTTTCAGTTTTGTCATTTGACTGTTTTGTTTTCTGTAAGTACGTTCATTATCTAAAAACTATATTTATATCATTTAAATTCGTATTCATTTAGAATTTCATGTCTTCCTATTTTTCCTCAACTGATTTTGGATTTTATTAAAGCGATTTTTAACATTGATAAATAAATATTTGATGACAATCGTTTTTTTTTTATTGTTGTTTCAATTATTTTTGTTTTCATATTTGGTTTTCAGTTTGGTACTGCGATGAAGGATTCGAAACGAAATTCAAAAAATAGGCAGAGAGATAGAGAGAATACTAGATATAGATAGGGAGGCAGGAGAGAGTCAAATTGAGATTTAAAAAAAAAATTGCATCTAAACGAGCGAGCGACGGGTTAAAGAGAATTACTATTACTAAACGGATTCTACTCTATTGATAGCTACCAATTGGAAATGTTGGCGTTTTTTTAAATTCTTTTTGTCAGTGTGTGTTTAAAAAAAATTACGAACTGCAATGTGGTTAGGCAAGTTATTGTCGGCATTTTTTTCAATTCATTTCTATTTATGACTATGGTGTTCGATAAGGTGTGGTTGTCATGCTAATTAAATGCTGAAGATATTACTTTTGTTTGTTTAGCTAACAAAAATATAAATTGTGTCATGCAAAACTACTGTGTACTGAGATTCAAAAGAGGTCATGAAAATTAAAGAGCAAACAGCAAATGCTCAACAATCAACTGCATTTCCAAATTTTAAGCTAAATTCTGTATCTATTAGTCATGTGTATGTGGTTGAACTGTCAAAATTTAAAAAAAACAGATGCTGTTTTGGTGTGCATTAGTGTGTCAAAAACAAAGACGGTGTGTGAATGTAAACTCTTTGTGTTTGAATGAAATATTTACAGTCTGAATCAGTGTAGAAAAAAAACTATATTCGTGCAAAAGATCAAAAGTAATAGCCTCTGGACGGCATTTCAATAGGTAGAGTCATGAGTTGTGGAGAGATTTTTCACGTTTTTTTCTTTCTTTCGGGAAGAACTGGACACAACAACGAAATAGAAACGAAAAACAGTGACACACAAAGACAACGTTGGACGAGACACAAAATAAATAAACTAACGTCAGCCTCGGAAAAATGAATACAAAAACAAAAGATGCAGAAAATAAATTGAAGGAATGTTTTTTTTTTCATCGCAATCGAACTCGTTCGAGGAAATTTTCGATGCCTTTTGGTTATTTCATCGATTCAGATCACTCCATGACAAAGTGATGGCATGGTGTTGGCAAAAGGCATCGTCAATTCACATTGAGATTTGTTTGTTTTGTCATAGATTATTCGGTTTTTTTTTTGGTTTTTTTTTATAAGTCATACGTATCATCGGGTGTACTGACCTCTTGAAGCACATCTTGAGCTGCAATCGCTTTCAGCACATTCTTTTTCGATGTCTCTTGCATTTCGCCGCCAATCAGCAATTCATCCAATATGAAATACGCCTTTTCAAAGTTGAAAATGATGTCGAGCTCACATACCTACGCACACGCACAATCACCCAAAATCAAACACAATAAATCAACAATGTTTCGAAATGGAATTTGCTTTTTCAGCTTTCTATTTTCTAAATGATAAGATATGCCGCATTTGTGTTGTCATACTTACACTGCCAAAGTATTTATCCAATAGTTCCACGTAACGATGGATTATTTCCAGTGTTAGCAATTCATTATCATTTTGTTCGATTGCACAGCAGAAATACAAACTAGCGTATCTAAAAGTAAATTTAACCGAATCGAAATAATGAGCAATTGCCCGAAAATGAAACGATTGAACTACCAGATTCATTGACCTCAGCCGTAATTACGATGAAGTCATCACCAATCTCAATCGCACTATATTTTACTGGGTTTTACTCACCTTTTATAAACGATTTTACTATCTTTCCATTCCAAGAACGAGCACATTTTCGGCTTTCTGCAAAAAAAAACACCATTTTTATTGCATTTTATTCAAACAAATTTTGCTGTTGTTGTGGCACTTTGATTTAGTCATCACTGCACTGAAACAGGTGCTAAATTTTCTTCTACTGTACCTTGCCAAAATTGTTGTGATCAATTCCCGTGTAATTTTCTTCTTCACTTTGTCCGGATAGGCAACATACCATTTTTGTAACCGGAGCTTGCCTTGTCGGCTGAACAACAGCATAAACAACATCATGTTAGCCGCTTTTTATCGGATTTTCTTTTCAGGATGGATATAAAAAAAACAATACTGAAGAAAAAATTCTTTGCGACTTTACACTTTGATGCAAGCTTAACAATGACACGACAATCAATTTTTTTCGACTTTTGCTTTTTCGATTCGTATTCGACCGAATGTCAAACACACTTAAGTATTTCGAATACGTAACGATGCACATGAACAACAACGCCATCTAGCGGTCGTGGTGCGAGACGGTTTTGGTGCGATGTTTTAAGTTACAGTGGCACAAAGAAAATTTATTCACAATATGAGACAATTTTAACTTATTTCTTCATATGGATTTTATTGAACGATGTTTTTACACATGTTTTTCTACGTATTTGGGCATTTCCTAAAAAACTGTTAAAAAGTCATATTGTGATTGAAGTAAAAATTGAATTGCACCAAAAGATGCATTTTTGTTTACCATATTATCAACATTACACACGAATAGCATAGAAGAGACACAACCAACTTCCAACTCTGAACGATAATGGAAACGTCCGAAGGCTAAAGTTCACATATTGAACTTATTTATCATCGATATGCATATTTTGAATTTATGGGCCGGTATACTTATCTATACACCGTATCTATACACATTTATGAAGTAATAACTCATAACTGAATTTTATCAACAAGTTCAAAAGGAATTTGTAGAAAATTTATTTTTCCTCTTTCAAAAGGGAACTTTTTTCTCATTTCGCTTTAAATTTATCAACAAACCTCTAATTTGTTTGAAGGAAAAATGAAATAAATCTTTAAATTATCGGAATAGTTTCGTTCGTAGCAAAAACAGAAAACATGAATAAAAAAGAAAACGCACAAAAGAAAAAAGTAAATTGAATGTTACGAAATAACAAGCCGTTTGATTGATTTGAGTAATTAATAAAAACTAGCAGCGTAAATCAATCAAAACCGAAACCAATGGCGCGACTTGTGAAAAGTGCAATGTCTCTTTCACTATGTAATATTCGCCATTTAATATCGATTTGGTTCCATAGAGTAAATTGAGTTGTTAGGTTTGCGGCAAAACATTTTTGTTTATTTGTTTTTGTTTTTGCTGCAGTTTTTTTTTCTTTCAGTTCAGCAATGTCATCAATGTCTTTGACAAAACACAATTTTTTATTGTAAACATTTCTTTTCGGTAATATTGATGTCAAATTCGGTCAACTCAATTCGAATATATTTAGTTGGTTTAAAATCGTTCACCAGTTAATTACATCGAAGACAACACGATGGACGCAAAGGAGTTTCGTGAATTTGGATACGCGGCGGTTGACTTTATAGCAGACTACATGGAAAATGTGCACGACAGGTTCTTATTCTTCTACAGTAGTCAAAAGCAAAATTTAAAAAGAATAAAGTGAAATTTTAAAATATTGTGTGTATTTGATGCATTCCAGACAAGTGCTACCCTCAGTTGAACCGGGATATTTACACAATTTACTGCCGTCCAATGTGCCAGAGCGATCAGAAGACTGGAAAGATGTAATGCGAGATGTGAACGATAAAATTTTGCCCGGTTTAACGCATTGGCAGTCAAATAATTTTCACGCTTATTATCCGAGTCAAACTTCATATCCAAGCATTGTCGGTGATATGATTGCTAACGGTCTTGGAACGGTTTCGTTCAGTTGGGTGAGTTGTGTTAAAAATGATCAAAGAGTGTGATTAATAAGTATTTAGAAACACGATAAAAGTATCAACATTGTTCTCTTACGATTGCTCAAATAATTGACGGAGGAGATAATAATTGGTCAAATTTACGCATTAAAAATTTCAATTCAGAAACAAAACTAAATAATGACTTTTTCTTCCAGATTTGTAGTCCGGCTGTAACCGAGCTCGAAGTGATTGTTGTTGATTGGTTGGCCAAGTTTTTGGATTTGCCGAAATTTTTTTTGAATTCATCCGAGGGCCCAGGTGGTGGTTTGCTACAAGGCACTGCAAGTGAATCGATGTTAGTGGCAATTTTGACGGCTCGTGATCAAGCCGTTGAGCACTTGAAATTAAAGCACCCAAACTTGAGCAAGAGTGAAATCCGTGGCAAATTGGTGATGTACAGCAGTGATCAAGGTAATAGTTGTGTGGAAAAGACAAGTCGATTAGCTGCCGTATCGATTCGCCTGTTGCCTGTTGATAACAATTTAACGTTACGTGGTGAAAAACTGCGTATTGCCGTTGAAGACGACGTTAAAAATGGGAAATTCCCTTTTGCATGTGTTGCAACGCTTGGCACAACCGGAACGTGTGCATTCGATAATTTACTTGAAATCGGTCCAATTTGTCGAGAGCACAACATTTGGTTACACATTGACGCGGCCTATGCTGGTTCTGCATTATGCTGCCCTGAATTTCGATCATTGATGCCGGGAATCGAATACGGTGACTCATTCAACTTCAATCTACACAAATGGATGATGGTGAATTTCGACTGCAGTGCCATGTGGTTCAGAGACACCAGTAAAGTGGTCGAAGCATTCACAGTCGATCGAATTTATTTACAGCATCATTTTGAAATTGGTTCAAAGGCACCGGAATATAGAAACTGGGAGATTCCATTGGGTCATCGTTTTCGTGCGCTCAAAGTATGGTTCACGCTTCGAATCATGGGCGCTGAAAAGATTCGGGAAAATATTCGGAATCATGTTCGTTTGGCTGGTCAATTTGCGGAGATGATTGCAAACGATACACGATTCGAAATTATTGGTAAACCAGTTCTGGGCTTGGTTTGCTTCAGGCTCAAAGGCAATTGTGAGCTCACAAAACGACTGGTGGACAGTTTAACCGAACGCAAGAAAATATTTGTGATTCGAGCACAATGCCACGAGAAACTGGTGATACGTTTCGTTGTTAATGGTCTAAAACCGACTGAAAAAGACATCGAATATGCCTGGAACGAAATTCGAGCGCAAACTAACGAGATTCTTAAGAAAAATCACCGAAAGACTGTAGAATTAAGCAAAAGTAAATGTTTGGCGGATTTCTGTTCAACGGTTCATGTTTCGAATAATTTACCGCCAAATCAACTGCTCTCAATAGAATAAGTTAGTCGTGTGTGTGCGTTGTTTTTGTGCCAATTAAAAATCATTTGCGTAAAATAATTTGGGTTACGTTGTGTATGTTTTTTCCACGTATCACGTGAATTGTTTATAGTTTACAGCCCAAGGCCTATCGATCAAAAATTCCCGGTTTTGTCTGGCGTCATCAAAATGTTACAAAAACTGACATAATTTCGACGTAGAAATCCCCATTTGTTTGTTTTGGATTTTTTTTTTCCTGACCGAACAACAAATGTAATCAAGACATGTATTTCAGACAGGTTTCTTCGAAAAACGAAAATCTAAAAGTAATTTAGGTAACGTCTGACAACAAGTAAGAGAAGCTACTCATTGGTATTTGGATAAGATGATGGATTATTTACTTATTTCGTACCGTTATTGTCCACATTTCTTTGGCTTTGTCTTATCCTAAGTGCATTTACACAGAATCGTCATCGGTTGAGATGTCATTTTGTGTGCATTTCCAATCATTTTCTCTGTCTATCGGACGAGAGTCTTGGGTAAACAAATCTCGAAGAGACATAAACAAAAAAGTGTCCACCGCATATTTTGGGTATATTAAGCTGAAGACTCGTTTCAAGCCAGTTTATTGTTTCGATAAACGTCGAACGGTGTGCACGTACTATACACAGCAGAACCAACAGATTATCAAAAAAATTTATTCAAAAAGTCGACGTTCAACATATTCTTTTTTCGCTTTGTCTCGTTACTTTTGTGTGTGGAAAAAAAAAATTGGAAGAAGACTGCGTTCGCATTTTTTTTTAAATATTCAAATCTGATTAACTGAAAATAAATATTCCGAAGAGAAAGTGGTGACAAAAGCCAAGTTTTCATTATGGATGCTCAGGAATTTCGCAAGTTTGGACATGCTGCCGTTGATTTTGTGGCCGAATATTTGGAGAACATTCGTGACAGGTTCGTACATTTGGCCTATATTTTGCGGTCTCTTTTTTGTCATTTCGTTTATCAAATCAAAAATGTTATTCATCAAATATTTAAATTTATTCGTATTTTGACTTGGTGATGTGAAAATGTAAACAAAAAGCCACAGTTTGAATCAAAACGTTGTGAAATACGTTGAACGGAAGGAACACTTTCTTCTATTTGATGAAATGATAATAGGAAAATTCAAGGTAGAGAACAAGACATTTCCAATAATTGAATTCACAAAGAAGATTAGATCGATCGATCGGTCGATAAGAATCAATGAATAAAAATTTATGACCCGATCTAATAATTTTAGCCAAATTGATTTGTAATATTCGAAAGCAGCCAACCAAACGCGATAGATGGTCAGCTACGGCTGACGCTCGTTATCCAGATAATTTGCGTGCGGTGAACGCATATAGAACGTTCCGCTGACATTCCGTTTTTGTGACGAGCGATCCATCCAAATTAATGATAGAATCCATGAATTTGTTTAGATAACACGTCACAAAGTCAGAAAAATTATGGATTCTATCATGAATTTGGATGGATCGTACGTCACAAAAGCGGAATGTCTGTGCCGGTATTCTGGAACACAATCCGCAAAAATAATGCGGAATTATTCCGAGCGATCAATTGTATTTTGGAAGGTGGTATCCAAACGTTATATATGGATTTGTCTCTTTTTCATTGATTGAACGTTTGGTTTCCACCTTTCAAAGTACAATTGATCGCTCGGCGGCAGCGAAGCGTTCTATATGCGTTCACCGCACGCAAATTATCTGGATAACGAGCGTCAGCCGTAGCTGACCATCTATCTCGTTTGGTTGGCTGTTTGAAAGGTTTCATTTGTTGTTCCATGAATTCAAACGAGTTTGAGTTTTGCGTGATATGAGTGAATAAATTTGCATTGAATCGCAAAATTTATTCTAATTGATTTGCATAAAACCAAACCAAATATCAAACGATACAAAACGGTTATTTTGGCTTGCTCAATTTATTATATACGTAGTTTTACCCATTTCAAATATACAATTTTTACCGGTGCTCATTTCTCTGTTTTCATGACAGTTAATTAATTTGTTTGATTGTTTTTTTTTCTCGAAACAGACCAGTTTTGCCATCAGTAGAACCGGGATACTTGCATAAATTACTACCATCCGAGGCGCCTGAGTTGCCTGAGTCGTGGCAAGATGTGATGAAAGATATTGGTGATAAAATTATGCCTGGTATGACACATTGGCAATCACCTAACTTTCACGCCTACTATCCAACGGCAACCTCATATCCGAGCATTGTTGGCGAAATCATTGCCGGAGGATTTGGAGTTGTTGGTTTCAGTTGGGTAAGCATATTTTAAAGCTGAACGGAAATTTTCAAGAAAAAGAAGAAGCAACAATTCAATTTTCCAAGAACCAAACCGTTAACACTTTCTTTCTTTCACTTCAAGATTTGCAGTCCGGCATGTACCGAGCTTGAGGTGATCGTTATGGATTGGTTGGGAAAATTTTTTGCTTTACCTGAAGCATTTCTCAATTGCTCAGAAGGACCAGGAGGTGGTGTAATTCAAGGTAAAGTCGAGAAATTCCAGTAATAATTTTCTTTAATCCGTTTCGAATGCAAAATAAAATGCCATCTAAAACCGAACATTTTTTTCTTCAAATTTTAGGTTCAGCAAGTGAAGCAGTCTTAGTTGCTGTGTTGACGGCCCGGGAGCAAGCTGTGCGGCGTGTGAAAGCTGAGCATCCCGAAATGAGCGAAAGTGATATTCGCGGTAAATTGATAATGTACAGTAGTGATCAAAGCAACAGTGCCATTGAAAAATCGGCTCTACTATCTGCCGTACCGATTCGCTTACTGCCGGCCGATAAAAATATGGAATTGCGTGGTGATACATTCCGTGCGGCTGTTGAAGAGGATATACGAAATGGCAAGATTCCGATTTGTTGTATCGCCACTCATGGTACGACCGGCACTTGTGCCTTTGATAATATGCATGAATTGGGACCGATTTGTCACGAGTACAATATTTGGCTGCACATTGATGCGGCTTATGCGGGAGCTGCATTGTGTTGCCCGGAATTCCGTTCAATGATGAGTGGAATCGAATTCGCCGACTCATTCAATGTCAATTTACACAAGTGGATGTTGGTCAATTTCGATTGTTGCGCGATGTGGTTCAAGAATGCCGATCAAGTGGTCGACTCGTTCACCGTTGATCGAATCTATTTGAAGCATCAATTTCAAGGGGAGAGCAAAGCACCGGATTACCGTCACTGGCAAATTCCATTAGGTCGCCGTTTCCGTGCACTTAAAGTATGGATCTTGCTTCGAACACTAGGCGCCGAACATATTCGTGAGAGAATCCGTAAACACACGCAACTCGCCAACATGTTCCAGAATCATGTTATAAATGATTCACGCTTTGAAATCGTTGCGAAACCCGTATTAGGTTTGGTGTGCTTCAGACTGAAGGGAGATTGTGACAAGACACAAGAATTGCTCGATCGAATCACTGACGGAAAGAAAATTTACATGATTCCAGCGAAATATCACGGCAAGCTCATGATTCGCTTCGTCGTATGTGGCCTGGAACCCGAAGAGCGCGATATCGATTATGCGTGGAACGAAATCACATCACAAGCCGACCTCGTTTTGGACACCAGCCGCAACACCAAAACCGATCCAACCACAAACTTTGCCAGCAACGTTCAAATATGCAACAGCCCGCCCGATAAAACACAAATTATTTAATCGAAAATATAGAACGCGGCACGATTCTTGCCAATATTCTAATTTTAATTTTTATTCGTTGTTGGAATTACGACAAAATAAATTATTTATCATGAAGTAACGCATCTGGTTTTTGATTTGATTACCTGATTAGCTACTGAAAACACAACCAAATGTGTCAAGTTCACGTTTTGAAATTGGTTTTTGATTGATTTTGGGTGAGTTTAAAATACTATAACCGTCGGTTTATGGCAAAGAATATGGATGAATTCAAATTTGTTGCCTCATAAATAAAGAAAAGAACGGTTCTTAAACACAACATGGAATGTTGCTCTTCTTGTTTGTATTTTGGAAATGGACACACATTACTCGTCGAACAAACTATCACATTCTTTTTTGTTAAGTCTTGTCGAAGTGACTTGATGGTTCCATTGAACTTCTTGTTAGATCGAAAATTATCTCTATTTTTATTGCTTGTCCTTTACTAGCTATAAATTACGATTGTTATCATGACGATTGTAACATTAAAAGAGAATTTGTCATTCAATCGTTCGATACGGTTCTTCCATTTGATTCTCATTTTGAAGATTTGAAAATATTCATAAACTTTTTAGATAGCGTTCAGATTTTACCTGCGATCAAAATCAGGTTGATACAAAATGGTGAGTATCACAATAACTTGATTGGGATTCAAGAAAAGTCACACTTCATGGAGAATTATTTTTATAAGAAAAATAGAAGAAATTTATTTCATATAGAAAACAAGACAAAAAGATACAAAGAAAAGTCGTTTTTTTTTTACAACAAAAAAGATGACAATGCACTTTCGAAAGTGGATATTTTGACAAATTCAACTGATCATCAATCATTTTTTTATATTTTGTTTTCATTTCTGTGTCCAATACTTGGTACAGCAAGAATAATAATGATTATTATTCCAAAGACAAGCAGTTTCCTGATGGCCAATGATTTCTACATGATTTGCTTTGAGGAACTATCGAATAATTTCGACATGAATGCAAATTCTAAGGAATTTCAATAGACAAACATGTGTTTAAAATCCAAATAGAAAGAATCCAACTAATAATAATGATTTGGAAACTTTCAAATTGCGAACGATTTCCGTGCGTTGTTGAAATTGTTGAGTGGCAATTCAATTTCAATAGAAATGCAAATTACATAAACCAGTCAAAGATATTATAAACATGTTAAGTGATTGAGGTTGATCGGTCGTTGGAAGAAAACGTCGTACCAGAAGCAAGAACATTTACACAATTGATTGTGGAAGGTCGCGTCTCTCTCTCTTTGTTCAATTGGCTTTGATCGATCAACTACCTGTGAATTGAGCAAAGCAAGCAAAGGGCCGGTGATTAGATCAAATCCCGTGTAACTATTTTTAATGGCATTCAATTAATGAAATGCTTTCATTAATTAAATTGTTCTGTTGAGTTTATGAAATTCTTTCCGTGTTTTTTTTTCTTATTCAGCTTGGGAAAAACAAACAAACAAACGAAGCGGACGGTGGCTACGTTGGATAATTACGGAGCTAATTCTTTGCCAATCAAAATACCAACGATGTAAGCTAAACCGTAGCATAATTGAATGCGAAAATGTGAATGCAAGCGCTGCCCATTTTGATCGTTCAATTTTTTCGTTTGTTGTATTCTCTCCATCGACCGACCAGCCACATTCATCATTTGTCGACACAATGCGACCGTTTACTCTTACTTTAAACTGACGTTTTTATTTTGTGTTTCATGCAGGCCCGAGATGTTGACGTACAAATTGACACGAGTCACCGCAAGAGTCAGTGCGGTGAATAGGAGTAGACAAACGATACAAACATGCATTCAATGCGAGTGAAGAGAAAATGAAATAATTGCGCTTGCATTCTACTGCGGCTCGAGAGAGTTGAACAAATATTAATGATTAAAAAAAAATGAATTGACGAAAGTTGAAATGAAAACGGCCAATTCAAATGGAACACATACCGAAATGAAGAGAAGAAAAACAGAACAGAAACATGTGTTTCTGTGCCGAACTGCACGAAGCAATGCAAAAATTGTATCGATCCGAGGCAGCCAATTCTTAATCATTGAGTTGCGTTGTTTGTTTCTTGTTCGTAATTAACGACAGAGCCGGAGAGAGAACGAGAGAAATACGAAAAATTCTCGCATGGTCATGTTAACAGGTACACGAATAACACAAATTATGTATGAGTGAGTGTGTGTCGCACGCGCGAAACCGACCACTTTAAGTGGAGAGTATTTTTTACTGAGCCAGCCTCAATGCGGTTGATGTTGAAAAAAAAGGTTTTTTTTCTCGCTTAACTGTACATTGTCCTACTTTTATCAATGATACCGTATCGCATTAAGACTTGGTGTTGTTTTGCTCACCAGCACCAATGCGTATAGACACATGCGAATTCTACTCACCGCGTTCTGTCTTTCTTTTTCTCCCAGCGACAGCAGCGACAGTGGCAGCAACGACACTGAAATTTCATATCCAGCGGCCAACAGGCCCAGGTAACCAAGCCACTTGATGGTACAAAACTCGAAAATAGCATCGAATTCGTTATAAAAGCAGGTTTTTACTGTTTTTACAGGCAGAAAAAAAAATCACACATACACACATTGCAAACCATTTGATTTGATTTGATTGAATCGGCATATTTCTTTCAACAGCAAATGGATTCGCTGCGATTATATCTAATTTTATTGCTCGACGCATTCCATTTCGAATTGAATGTAATCAACGTAATCATTTGGATTTCTTCATCTTCGAAGAGCCCCATTTTATTGATGAATACACCGGCTGATGATTTGCTGGCTGGCCGAAAAAAGTGGCATGAAAATTGACGGTTATGGAACATGTTATGCGAATGATGATTTGCAATCACACATACACACACAAGCACATCAAAGACGAGCGAATGAACAATTGCACACGGATTCAACAACGCAAGAGATGAACAATTGTAAATTATTGTGCAATTTATCAAGAGCAATCAAATCAGAACTAGATTTGGAATTACAGCAGCCTCTGCTCCCCTTTTTGCCGCCGGTAACGGTGATGAGTTGATAAATTGATCGATTCTAAGCCATTCTACAACAAATGATTACGTAACAAAAACGAATAGCTACGGTGTTTTTCCCTGTATCAAATCTGTCTAATAAATTGATGATAAAAGCCAAATTTTTTGCGCATATTCTGATGGGTCGATTAACGAAATGGCTTTCTTAACGGTATCGCGACGTCAAATCATGATCGAAATCTAAATGATTGGATGGCAATTTTGATATGCATCGAATTAAGCGAAATCAACTGTTTATTATTTTTTTTTGCCATCACACACCATTGTTTGAATAAGAACAATCGGCTGTGAACTCTCTCTTGCGCGCGCGATCACGGGAACGCGCTCGCTCGCGGTTGCTTGCAAACTCTCTTTACATCCAAATTAATTTGCAGCACGTACAAATTGAAGCCCGATAACAATCGATTCAATTGCATGAATTGATATTTAAAAAAGAGGCAGCAAAAACGGTCGTGTGGTTTCGGCGCAAAACGTGAAAAATCGTTCAATTTACCAAATTTGCGCATTCATTGAGAATGTAAAGTGAAAGATTTCTACGTGACGTGGTCATTTCTAGATGGATATATTCTTTTTATTTCGTTGGATTTCTTTTTTATGCCCAATTGACCAATGGCACAGACAGAATAGAATTGAAAACGCGTAATTTGTATGCTAATATTTATCGTCTCGTTTACAAACATTCATTGTACACTTGTTGATGATTTGGTTTTCTGTTCGTTTTTTTTTTTGTTTGTTTGCTAACTTTCTTTCATTCTCGTTCAATTCATACGGTGTGGCCAAGCGCGCGCAGAATAAAAACGCCGCTGAAATTAAATACTATAATTGAAACGATGTTTTTCTTCCTCTTCATTCGGCCCTGAGCTTAGCCGTTTTTCGATGAACGCAAAATGAAATGGAGATGACATTCCAAATAAAGAATGACGGTCGTTAAACTAAAACAGCCAAAATATTTACTTTCATTTTGAGGGAAAAAAAGTGTGAGAAGAGAGAACTCCATTAAAAATAATGAAGTAAAAAAAAAGAAATTCTTTTGAATAGTTTGCTTGTTTTTATTCTTCTTCTTCTTCTTTTAAATGGTGATGTCCCCTACTGAGATAGTGATAAACGTTGATATGAAACTGAAACCATCAAGTTAAGAAGAAGAAGAAGGAGGATAACCCATGTGGACAGAAGAAAAAAATGAATGAATGAAAGAAAGTTGTGTATAATGTTAATTTTGTTAAGCCAAAGATTTATGCGCAGGTTAATGGAAATAGAATTTCGGCATTGATCCCAAAACGCTCAATCAGCCGAATTGTTTTGATTGAATTTCAGTGTGGATGAGAATCGAAAACGACCGGAAAATCACAAACACACGGACAGCAGAAAAAAAAACACGATGTTATTCCCATAAATGAAAGTTATTTGAATTATATCAAGCGATTAATTTACGAGAATTGCTTTTTCTGTTCTTCGCTTGTTAATTTTGTGCGTGTGTTCGTTCCAAAACATGATTTTAATTTTTTTCCACACAAAAAAAAAACAGATCTTTTAAATGTATCTTTTTCTTCGTTTGGACAAATATAAGACCATTTCGTTGAATCAAGTGTATTCTATGCGGTTTCTGTCGCTTGACATTGTGTTCATTGGAGAGAGATGAAATTGTTGTTGTTTTTTTATGAATAATCAGTTGGTTTGTCAGCAAACAGTTGTGCGCTATGGCAATGCCCTACATAATCAAACACGCTGCACTGCATTTCTAGCCTTTCTTCTGTCTTCTTTTCAGCCGTCATTCTCATTTTCTGTTGATGACAGCATTTCTCTCTGCATGCATTTCAACGCTAAACCAAACGCTCGAGTGAAATGTATCAGCGAGAGAAAAGAAACAAAAACTCGCCGTTTTCAGTGGAAGAATACATATATTTTTTTTGGATGTTGTTTTCTGTTTTCTGTTTTCTGTTTTCCGTTCTTTTTCATGTTACTTCTTCTTCTTCTGTAAGCATTTCATTGAGTTTCGTCGAATTGTTATTATTTCTGCTGTTGTTGGACAGTGTTTTTCTCTTCTCTTACTTCGGTTGCTGCTGGTTCCGAAACAGCGGTATCGGACTTTATGAGGCCTACACAAAATATCATCGTCATTCAGGTGATGTGCTCAAGATGCGTTACCATTTCGTCAATGAACGAACGGTGTGCCATCGAAATGTAGGCTACTCAAATATTTGAACTGCAGCTAGCACACACACACACACACACACACACACACACCCAACACCGATGAGTGCCAATGGACTCTAGCCACAATCATTATGATCCATTCCATTGTTATGGCCATCGACTAATTTCTCTTGTTTCGTTTATTGCCGTCGTTCTACATTGTAATTTGTCTCTCGCTGG
>NW_022595246.1:10799551-10913815 GCF_009176505.1 Sitodiplosis mosellana | reverse complement strand
CTAATGGTAATTGATGGTAGCTTTTTTTTCAGAACTATTTTAGGAAACTTTATAAATGATCGATTATTCCATCCCAATTTTTGAGCGATTTTTTTTTAACGTTATTCTTCATTTGTTTTATTTTTCATCTTTTCGACAATATTCTCATCGCATGAGATTCATAGAAAGAAATGTAAACTTGATAAAATAATGGCGTCACCACCGGTTCATTCCAATATAGAATATGGTCTCCACAATAATGTATTATTGGGTAATATTTTTTTTGAGGCAGCATTTCTGCTTTTTCTGGCTACAGCTGACAATGTCAAAACGATATTCATCATCATTGCATTTATCTCTGCATCGGCCACCATATTTTACGCACAACTCGATTCCTACAATGAGAAAATTACACGTTATGACCATTTTTGGCGCAGTTTAGTTTGGTATGCCAATCAAAAATCAATCCAAACGAGAAATCATTCCAACAGATAACACTTTTGGGTTGTCTTCAAATTCACCTGGTGGTTTTTTGACACAGCATTTGTATTCGGGATCCTCCATACAATTGATATTAAGTTCCTCTTCATTTGTACATTGTGGCTTACATTCACCATAGTACTTGTCGCATCTTTCGTAATACTCTAAAAGTGAGGCGAAGAAAACATTTTATTGATTCGAATCAATTTGGTTTATCCGCAATAATTGCGATTTTGTTCAGTCAATCTTGTTTTTACTTTCTGGAACATCATTTTCTCCTTCCAATGAAGCGATAAATGCGGCCGAAATTATGATCAAAACGCTAAATATTGAACTGAATTGCGATTTCATTTCTCGGGAACTATGGATTTTGTGGAAATGTACAGAGCTTAAGCTCACTTTTACACGCCAAATGCAGCAGTCGAACTGTTATCAACGGTATAATGCATTATTATTTATATAATAGTGGTTTGGCTACAATTTTTCACGAATTAGTTGCAGTTGATTAATTAATACGAATTCATCGCAAAGAAAAGTCACGGTTGTTATTTCTAGAATTTTCCAAAATGTGTGTTTTCGATTAGAATTCTAGTATTTATGCAATGAATTACATTGGAAATAAGTAAATGAGCAATCAAAATTTGCAACAGTTTTTTTTATCGTTTTCAGTTGATTGCTCGCTCCGAGAACTTACGTCCATACTCCTTATGCATTGTTTTTCAGTTTGTTTTCAACCAACTTCATTTTTAGCACTTCATGAAAACCGCAAGTAGACCGCAATGTCCTTCCACGACTTACTACGATTGTCTCATGCGCAAATGGACGCAGATGACCAAAGAACATTCGAACTGTCACAACCAAATCATTTGCTGTTAAACTTTGTCTCGCTCTCTCCAACTGTCACACTGACTCGCCTCGTACTGTCGCGTGCATGCACGGTCTTAAAATTCGACTTGGTTTTAATGTTGTATTTTTGAATTGAATTTTTTTTTTCGAAGAGACTCATACCCCAAATTGAAACGAAATCGGCCTCTGCTCAAATATACTATTTTCTTAAAGACCATCATGGTCTTCCACACCTTACCACGAGTATCTCATGCACAAAAATGGACGACCGAAAAAGTCTCCATTCAAAATTTTGACGAAATCGGCGGAAGCGTTCCCGAGATTTCGTGTCTGAACATGAAAAAAAAACAAATCTAATAGCTTTACATTTCATGTAGTGCTTAAAACGACCAATTTTTCTTTAAATGACCAATGTTGGTGGTTCGTTGATGTTCGCACTCAGCCCCAATTAGATTTTGAATGCATTTTTATTCAGATTTTCATACAATTTTTGTGTTTTTCTTTCAATTTTGCTTCTGGCAGCATGCACTGTTCATTTCTGGGCATGAAACATTTGGAAGTATTTTCTCCCGATTTTCACATGCCTTCTTACACTTAGCTCCTTTCATCTTTTCACACATATCCATATCTGAAATGCATTATAAGAAATACTTTAACCAGGTTCACGTCACGTAGAAAAATGTTCGCACAATTCCGATTTCCAAAATACTTCCAATAGTTTGTGACAATGCTACTCACCGGCCTCCCCTAATGCCAGAAATAGAACAGATATGATCATCAAAATGCTGAATATACCGTCGAACGTTAGTCTCATTATGTGTGTTGAATGAAGAAATCAGCAGTAAGGGTGATTCCGATCTGAAAATGTTTCGTACATTGTTGAATATTGAAGAGTTATTCCTTGTTAAATAACAGACTTTATTTAAATCGAGAAAAAACTTCAAAAACCATATCATGAATTTGCCATAGTTCGTTTATTATAAATTGATTTTCAAATAATGTGGAAACCGTGGCTTATACTTGCACTTTTAACAAAGCATATAAATCGATACCAAAGAAAACCAACTATATATACCTAGGTTTTAGAAACGCCTAATCATTTGAAAGAAACAGTTATTGGGTATTCGACACACACCAATTCTGAGTCAAGAGCGGTTTCGTAGAATTAAAATGCATTATTCTTTCAAATGTTAATAATTTGTATCTAAAAATAACGATCGACTTCGCGGATCGTGAGATATGAGTCCCGATTTTTTTAAACAGAGAAATTCGAAAATTCAGTACGAATTTTTAGGATTTTCATTAGAATTTTTTCTCTTTCAAGTTTTCATTCACTGCTCGAACCGACCAACTTGAAATTTTTTTCATTGATTTTGTAATATTCTCATTGGAAAGTGCACATTTAAAACATTCTTTTAGAAAAAAAGAAGCCATTCCATTTGATGAGGAAGATGAAGAACAAAAGTAAGAAAAATCAACCAGTGGTAATCAAATGGTTAAGCTTATTCTGCAGATAGTCAGTGATAAGAATGGGAATTTCTTTAAAGGATTTTCCATAAAAAACGATAATATTTACCATGAATTGCAATGATTTCTTTTATTTCATTTTATCAAACAACTGCTGCAATTGGCAATATTTACAGTTCTGCTTCCTCATGACGTTGGCTGCCCAAAACAGCATACTAACTCTTTTTCACACTTAACCCAATATTCGAAATCAACGAAATACTCGACCTTTTATAAGGGAAAAATTGACGAAAAAAAGTTTCCTTCAACAACCATATCACGAATCAGTCATAGTTCTAGCGAATTTGTCACACAAATCATTCAGTAACATAGAGTTAGGAGATTGCATACTGGGCAAAATACTTTAATCGACATTGATAAACTATTAAACTCTATATAATGTTATTTTAGCTACACTTCATCATGCATGAGAAGCAATTGGCTAGAATTCTCGAAAATTCTACAACACACACCAATTCTGAATTAAGGACAAGTTTTTGAATTAAGCTTATATAACTTTCTAGCAATGCGGACAAATCCAAGTGTTCTTAAATGTTGCACAAGATATTTCTGGTTTTTATGGCCATATGCTCATATCTATGAACTAATCAATTTTTTGAAAATTGACATTTTAACTAGATTTCATCATGCATTTGATACAGTTTACTAACTAATTTGTCATAAATACTGGGATTCCTAAACTTGAGCTAGAAACGTACAATTTTGAATAAGTACTGCCGTCTTCTATAAGTGATTGCAAATGAAATGAAAATGAAAATTAAAAAATTGAATGTAATGAATGTAATATGAGATGATTATGATACATCTATCTTTATCCCGATGCCCAATCATATTGACTGATGACTCAATAAATTCTCTTGAATTCGAATATCTGTAGTTTCCGGAAAAGAAAATGCATTTAGTTTGCGGTTGCCCACATTGGTTTGCATTTCGTGTGGATCGCTGTATTTTATATTTGTTTTTGTTGCTTTTAAACGATTGCGTTTTTTTTTCTTCTTACTTTTTCTACAACCGCGCGCATTTGCTCTATTATGTGATTATATCTCTCTGGACAGATTCACGCAACGGTATACCATGAGTCGTAGATTTCTTGGATTCGTGGTGACGCTACATGGTGTTATTTGTCATTACGTATACTCTATACGTTCAAAGCAGTTCGGTTTTTGTTATGTTCGTATATAAAACAAAGACCATTTTCATTTCGTTCCAGTTGGTGTTTGAATGGTTTTTTTTTCCATGCCTTCAAGAATGATGCGATGCAATCTGGGAACATTTCATTAAATGATTGTTTGAGCTAATTTTACGCATCACTGCATTTAGGCAATCGAAAAAGCGAGTGTGGCAAAATGTAAACCGGGCGGAATTCCAAGTAAATCACCACTTAAATTACGTATTCAAAATTCAAACAGGACGCATTGCTGGTGTTGGATCGTGCACACATTGCCAGTGTCATTTTGCAAAGTGCAATTGAAATTGCAATAGACAGAATAATAGAAAAGCAGGCACGTTTTATTGCTTACGGTACAGTTTGGAATGTTTGTCACCGCACGACCGACGAAAGAAATTCGCTTTGTTTTCTTTTCTTTTGTTGCTTTCATGAAAGCGATATATCGCTAGCCTAAATCGGCAAATATGTGAAGAAATGCCATGTGGTTCGGTTTTTTTTTTAAGGTGCAGTACCTTTTTTGTTTTCGCATCTTAATTTCTATAAACGACAAACACTTTTTTCTCTCTCTTCTGTACAATTCGTTTTGGCGAATCATTTAAATTGCAGGCTTTTTTGTTTGCAACTACATATTTTGTTTGTTTTCATTTAAAAGAAAACCTTATCTCTAATCAGGGCCTGTCCCAGATAGGGCGCAAGTGGTGCGTTGCACCACCGCGCTGGGGCGCCGAAAACGCGCGAGAGCGGAAACTTGTGCAAACTGGCGTTCAATTGCTTAAATTTTCCAAAAATACGTAGAAAAATTCAGGCGTCGAGAGCGCCGAATGCACCAAAAGCATTTGATCAGCTTATATATATATTGAAGTGCCACTTGTATTTAAAGCGCTTTTTACCAGTTTAAAAATATTAAACAATAAGATTTCAGTATTTATTCAACCGACTACAAAATGTATTCAGTTATTTTGAGCACCCTTTTCCATTTAATTCTCAGTAAACATGTGTATTCAAGCGCTATATTTTTGAAATGACAAAAAAATTTTGTAGTTTGCTCGCAGTAATGTATAATGTTTTCAATAAATCTAAAATGCAAATTTTCAGTATTACATAAGGCTAATTTCGTTGGATTTTTTTTTCGTGCCTTTCATATATAAAGTTCATAATATGAACGATACACACAATAGCGTACAGAACTTTTCTAACAAGAAAGTTACTCGTTTTGAAACAATTTTGGATCTATTTCATTTCATCCTAAGAAAAGGGCGCCCTGGCAATTTTGCACCAGGGCGCAAAGAGCGCACGGACAGGCTCTGTCTCTAATATTGTTGAGGTGAAGTAACTGTTTGTTATGCAGCCTCACGCATACGTGCTTTGGCTCATTTCATTCCACCAAGGCGAATATGAGAGAGAGAGAGAATGAAAAAAAGCGAAAAGTTACATTAAAACATACCTCAACACAACGTTGTAATTTTACACAATTTTTTTTTGTTTTTGCTTACGCCTTTTCAGCGAAACATGTGTTCACGATGTTGACGAAGTGTGAGATAGAGAGAGAGAGAGAGAGAGAGAGAGAGAGAGAGAGAGAGAGAGAAATCCATAAACATTCCGAAAATCACACGCAAGCCCGTTGCTGGTGTGTGCATTCTGTGCTGGCATTTTTATGGAGATGTCATTGCAAATCGAACCGCACCTACATAAAACCAATTCGAATTTTTTTTCCCTTTTCATTTGCGACGTGAACACAATTCCGAATGAGAAATCTAGCCACATTTGATGGTATCCCCGAATGCGGAATTCCAACTCGATTTTCGATTACGCTCACCCGACACAACTCAAATATCATGCATTTCTAATTCAGACAAGATACGAAATGTGCGCCTGTCAAAATAATGCGATGAAACATAAACACCATTGCAACTCTTCCGCATCGTTCATCGTTCAATCGCCGGGCATCTCTCTCTCTCTCTCTCTCTCTCTCACCTCTTAATCGCATGATTAAATCGAAACGAAAACCGGGCCGTGTAATTAATGTTTTTTGATGATGAGAAAAGCCTACAAGATTGCTAACATTAAAGCCACAAACAGTATCAATTAATCACGCAAAACGACTAAAGAAATGACGCGGCAACAGTTTGCTTATGCACATGTTTCATTTTGGATATGATAAAAAAAACTAACAACCATTTCATCCGATAAATGTGCGAACACAGGGCGCGAGCTCACGCGTATTCATTTCGCTCGCATTCATAACTTTCACGGAAAATATTTTATTTACTCTGTCTGTGAATATTTGCGCATGATTTTGTCTGAGTCATAGCTAGTTCGGCTGTTGTTGTTGTTGTTTTTTCGAAATCGAATTAGTCAACAATGGTCGCGTTAATTCTGATTAAATTTCAGTTTCGTTTGCACCTGCGTTTGCTTTTCCCTCCGCCAAATATGGAATTTTGTCAAATGTCGAAATTAATCACAGTGTACCGAGCACGTACACTTTTATTCATATCACGAAAAGTTCCAATTTTTCTTCGCCATAACAAGATTTGGAACGTCGACACTAAATTCACACTCATATGACGCATTTGATTTCTTTTTGTCCACCATGCTAATGAAAAATTGATTGTAACAGCCAAAACAATATCCGAGAACAATAGACTTAATTGGGACGACGAACCCCAGTTTTAAAATGGTTTATGTGCGTCAAAGCTCACATACGTGTGCGACGCACAACATTGAAACGGTGAAAAAAAAACGAAAAATCGCACACGAATTTAAATTAATTATGTGTAAACCAGAAAGAGCCAACAAGGAAAAAAACCAATTCATTCTCAGCCAGTATTGCCAAGGCGACGTATTACCGAAAAAAGGAGACATAATTGATTCATCTCCCGGGGCAATTCGATCAACTGGCTCATATTTTAAAGTTATGCAAAAAAGAAATTTTGGAATTTCGGTCAAACCGATTGTCGAAAGAAGAAGAGAGCGAGAGAGAGAGAGAGAAAAACCCGTTAACTCGCTTATTATTGGTGTTATCAGCACATTGAGACCGATTATAAATCATGATGATGCCATTCCACTCAAAAAAAAACGGCGATGCATCAACATCAGCTTTAATGTTCATCCGCTAAAGTGATTGAATAATCGTGATTCACTGGCTTTTGCATGCAATAGCAGAACCGGCATTTCCTTTGAATAATCGTGAATTTATGGATTCAACGTTCAAACTCTTGTATTGAGAAAATGATTTTAAACGAAGTCTCTTTTTTCCTGATGCTTTTTTTTCTCGTCTTCTTTGAAATGAATAAAATCACGCCTGTTGCTTGAGAAATGAAACCGAGCTGAGCCCATTGAATGACTTTGTATTGTGACGGAAGAAAGCAACGGCAGTGAGAATGAAATGTGAAAAGGTAAACATCCGCATCGGTGTTTTATGCTAAAAGAGCGACGAACACGAACCGAACCGAACGGAATGACCTGAAAAATGAAAACGAAAAGTGCATATATTTACCCTTCCATCAGCAAGAACTTGTTTGTATTTTATTTGTTGACGGTGTAAAGTGCACAGAAAATCTCTCGACACCGTTTACTCGTGCTCATAATCGCGGCGCACCGAGCGCGTTTCACCGTGCAGATTATGACTATGACAGATTGCAATGGCTCTTGGCCACCATGCAAATCCGAAAAAACCAATTGCTTTCTTTTTGCGAGCCATCGAACGAATGAACGACCGATTTTTTTTTTCAATTGATAATGTGTATCACATGATGACTCAGAGCTGTTTACAAATCGATTTTTGCTGTGGAAAAAGTAATGGCTAAATCTAATCGCCATTTCATTTTAGCAACTTGACATCTTTCACTTTTTATGGCCGCTTGGTTTTGTTTTGTTTTTTTCTACGCAAACTGGGTTCGTCAATTCGCTTGAATCATCTATCATTTCCATAATGATTGCAGAAAGCAATGATAATTTTAGCCCGCATACATTATTAGCCCGTCTGAGTGTGACTAATTTTATCGAATCGTTTCAGTTTCATCGAAATTGACGGTAATAACATTCGAACGGATTGAAATGATTGTTCCGTTGCATCAGTCATCATCAGATATGTTGGGCTAAAGTCATATTGAAATTGTCTCTCGAAAAGGAAAATCCAATCCGATTTGACTGTGATCTCTTTGTGTATCAGCTGACTTGATATTGATTCAAACCCAAAATAATGCGCCGAAAGACACTGGACGCACACCATAATTACGTACAATTTTCAATTTTCCGTTGCGATTAAAATCAGATATTTTTCCCTGGATTTATTGTGCTCTTTCACCGCGGTTCGATGAATCTTGGCACGACTACTCTCGATTGTTATTAAATGTTATGGGGCACCACCGAATTCCCATATAAAGCACATAAAATTGTGGCCCCCGGATGGAAATGCGTGCGACCGAAACAAGTTTCATTTTTCAAAGAAAACAAAAAAAAATTTCATAATTTATTATAAATATACCCATTTCAGATGAAATTTCAGATGATTTCAACCAAAATGCAGAGGAAGCGTGTGCGTGCACTGTGTGTGCTCTCTTCATTTGGATGGTATGCAATAAATCCACTTGTTTTCGAATCGGTTTTCCAAGAAAATATTTTCTTCATCGGCTCGTTTTTTTTTACTTCTTCATCTTAAGCTGCTGCCGCCGCCAACAACACACAAGAACAACCGCCCAAACAACCGTTCCGATTTAAACAAGTTCAGCTTGTTTATGGCGAAAACAAAACGACAAATGAAAAAACAAAACGAAAGATCTGGAATGTTTCTCTCTTCTGCCTTAATGTTCATTCTTGAACAAAACAACGAACGAACGAAAAAAATGAAGTAGAATCGAAATGCATGCACACAGAATAACTCCATATTGATGTGATATTAACATTGCAAGGCGAATCGTAAAATAATAAACACACTGCGCCCAGCAAACTCGTATTGCTTCGATGAAAAGTGCAACATTCCGGGCTTTCAAATCAAAACAAATGCGCGTACTGCGTTGACGTGAATACTGAATGGTGAAAGAGTCGGTGTGAGCACGTGAGAGCGAGAGAAAAGCGTTTTTTATGATATGGAAATGAAATCCTATCTCAAAAATGGTAATGGCTGAGTGATTTGTGACAAGAAATCTAAAGAGTCTCATATATAAACTTGCTGCCGATCACAAACACTCACACGCACATACACTTTCTGGTCTATAATTTTTGTACGTGTTGCCATTTTCATTCTTTCGCCGATTAGAGAAATTCACGAACGAGTTTTTTTCTGTTGGCAGGCGAGCGTGCGCGCGCGCATTCACCGATCACCAATGTATAGAGTAATATATGGAGCAAAAGCTGCTATTTTAGCTTCGATTGCCCCGTGTGCTAAGCGCATCGTGCATAGCTAATAAATAATCTAACTAAGTATCGAATGCACCGCTAAGATTACTAAGGAATTCAGCGGTCGTTTCGATTTATTTCTCGTTTTCTTTTCTCTTTCCAGTCTCTCTCTCTCTCTCCCCCTGGATTTGAATGCGCACTGCTTTTTGCTATTGCGCAAAGAGAGAAGAAAAATACATATTCAACTTAATATGTATCACATATCGCTCCAATAAAAACCGTTCATTCATTTTTCTCTTGTTCACTTTGCAAAATACCTGTCAACTGCCATACTGAGAAAGATATTTTCTTTATGTTGCAAAGGAGTGCGCGGGATTGAAAATGCATTGCCTATTGAATGCAACAATTGGTTGCGGCAAGCAAACGAGCGAGCGAGCGAATGCGCACAGGTCCCTTTTTCTTTCGATTTGACAACAATCAAGCAAGCGATCGATACAGTTGCTCGATACCGTTTGGAAAAGTGTTAATATCATTAGGTATTTGCCATTTTGATTGGATACCGTAAATTATTACATTGACAATTGAAAATTATGGTAGCAAACATGGGGCTAGTTAAGGTCTTGTTAGTACTTTTTTACTTGGCAATATTGTATATTTTGCACCGTTCGGCCACAAGTGAATTAATAATCCCATTTTGGTTCACACCGTCGATGAAAATTGGTAATGTGGTTTTTTTTTCGCGTAGAATACAAGCGCGCGCGTGTGTATGCTAGAGCAACTTTAATGCATTTTTAATGATTAAATCTGCCAATCAACCGGAAGGTTTGTTTTTCATTTCGGCGACCGCAACAAACAAAATTGCACCATAGAAAAAACAATACTCTCTTATACTTCCTTCTTTCAAAATTGCAGAATTCCCATTCTTAGATCATAGTTCTTTTGTACCGTACCATGTGAATGTGAGTGTGTGCGAATCAAAATGAAAATTACTCTTTTAATGTCGAAATGTGGATGACTTAAATCGCTACTTAAACGTATCAATTTGTCAGCTTGAATGCAACAGCGGTCATTAGAAGAAAGCGGAATTAAGATTAAAAGTCTTTTACATTTATTGTGCACACGCATTCAATGCAACCGCAACGCATAGCCACACCGCCTCGAAAGCCACCGACTTGCCAAACAATGTGATTCATTCACATGAACGATGGAAGAGTGTTCCACCATACACAACACTATGTTTCCTCCAGATCGCTGCTTTGTTGCTCATCATCAACGCTCGCAATGCCGTGCTGCACTCACTCACCAACCAAAAAAAAGGAGAAAGAAAGAAAAAAAACGACAGGTAAAAAGCGGCTACACAAGAATATGGTAGCGAAGCACACATTTTGTCGAACAATGAAGAAATCCGAAACGACGACGATGACGACGACAACAAGCTGGAAATAAACATAACAAAACAGCAACAGCAACAACAACATTTCACAAAACTAAGCGGTAACATACTCGCTGAATGTGTACAACGGTATATTTGGCTGAGCTCGTTGCTCGCGATCGCGCTAGCTTGCTACACTGCCGCCGCCACTGCTGCTGCTGCTGCTGCAAAACGGTGAATCGATGGGTTTTCATATTTAGTCGACTTTGAGATTTCTTGAAGAGCGGACGCATTTTGATATTTCTCTTCATATACGAAAGAGTTCTCTGCTGTGCACACAGTTGAAGCACGGTACCCGTAGCCAACGAATATCAAGTCAAAAGAAGGAAACGAAGAAAGAAATGTAAACGAAAGAAATATAACAAACTACAGCAAAGCAAGAAGAAACGCATTATTGTATTTTCTCAGCGAAACGAAGCACAACGAGAGGAATACATCTCTCTGGTGCGCGAGCGCGTTCACAAGAGCTAAAAAGAAATTTTTGAATTTTTCTGTGTCTTCGATAGTGTGGCGACGCGCGATAACCAACAGAAAAGTAGCGACGACAACAACGGCGACGAAGAAGAAATTTTCGATCGAGCTACATCTCAACAACAGCAGCCAGCAACTGCGAACGGAGAAAGAAATAAAAAAAACACTCATTTTATCCAACAAAAAAATCGACAAAGTAAAAGCACTTTCTATTTGAGAAATTCTTACCCACTTGGTATGTGTGTACACAGTTGTGAATGGTTTCCAACGAGCGGTCCAAAAAGAGAGAGAAAGAAAATTTTAAGTTAACGAATTAAAAAAAAGCGACGACGAAGAATACGGGGAAATAGACACAAATACGATTTGCCATTGGAAATAGCACAGAATTCATTAATACCGACCAAATACTGTGAAAGAAGCAACAAATTGCCGCTAATATTTCGATCTATTGTTTTTTTTGGTGTCAGTTGATAGCACAATTGCAGTTGAGATTGTCTCCCGGCCTGTGCACTGTTTGATTTTCTCCTGTATTGTTTTGTGTGGGTGATTTCGAAGCGCACTCCGACCATATTCGTGACTCATCTATTCAGGAGTGACGTGTGTGTGACACTTATCGAAAAAAGAGAATACCGTGAGAATGCTTAGCAGGTGAAGATAAAGTGGTGCCGCATTGACCTAAGAAATTTTTTTTTTTTTGTATCAAATAGACGAAGTGAAGTGTCTGAAGGCAATCAAAATTCGTGAAATACTTTTTATCACTTTGAAAAATGTGGACAACGCAGTTCCGTTATCAGATCGATAAATAACCGATTTAGTGTTTCAAATTTAAGTGTTTCAGAATGCTGATCCACGTATGATCAGTCGCATATTGGACCGATGAACAAACATTGAAAACGAAATACGACGAAAAAAGAGAGAGAGAGAAGAAGAATCGACAAATCTATCGACATTTGAGGATTACATACGAAATTCCACATCAAATCACCATTCTGCCATAGACGTGATCACTCTATCGGAAATATATAGAGAAAACGAAACGCTCTCGATCCACAAAAATCCAATTGCAAATTGCGAAACTAGAACGAACACATAAAAAAATAAAACCATCAAATAAACAATCCAACGAAAATGTATCACAGACAAAATTTACAAATCAATTATTTTACGATATTTGGAATAATATGGTTAATTGGATATGCAAACGGTAAGTTCTCAACCTTTTCTCTCTTCATTCAAGTATTCTTTGTGAATTTTCTCTTTTTACCATCGATATATTGAATACTCACACACAGTTTCAATTTAAAGCGATCCATTTCTCGATTGCACATGACGCCAAATCCAGTACACGCGAAAAAAAACAACGCGCTAGAAAGAAAAATCATGTTAAACTTTATTTGGTCGAAACGAAGCAAAAAAAAAAAACAAGAAAAAAAATACAAATCGCGTTGAAAGGTCTAAAGCGTAAAACGAAAAAAAGAGAAGAAACGACAAAAATCTATGCTCATTGTAACGTATCGAATGTTTGTGCTCGATTCTATCAATAGTTTTATTTTCGTTTTGCCGTTCATATTTTATTGATTTGGTGTGCTAGTGTGATTTTCGGCTACTGCCGCTTCGCTCATCGGTGAGGTGATGCTTCTCTGGCTGATGGCCTATACTTAGTGCGGCATAATTGTAGTGGTTTACAATAATCAACATCACCATAACCATCATCATTATTATTACCACCGAGCGAAAATTCATGGAAAATCGGAAATCAAGTCGATGCTGAAATCAGAACGAGAGATGCCATGGCATACATACCAATGATGATGGCTATGACGATGAAAAGTCAGAAGAAGAAACATGCCCGATGTCGAATCATGTCTTTATCAATTTTCAAGTGTACGTTTTTAATTTTGACCGGAATCGTCGACAGCAATAAAAAAAGGCCCCGTAATAAAAGTGTTGCGCGCCTCTTTGACGCCGAAATGGTTATGTGTGGATTTGTGAGCGTGTGCTCACCGAGTACGTTGCGTGTATAATCATTACCGAAATTCTGTACCGAATACCGTTGGAAGATCCCAAAATCAACAGAAGAAGAAAAAAAACAACATTTCAAGATGTAAAAAATTACAATTTCGTTATTTTAGGCGCATGAACACATTCAAAAATCACCCAAAAGCAAGCATGCGCGCTATGACACCATTTCCAGAAATGTTTAATGTGCTCAAAAGCGTTATGTGTTTTCATCATCATTCCAGTTTGTTTTATTCAGTGGATATCTTTTCGCTCACTTCGTTATATCTCAGAATGCCAAAAGAAATCAAAGAAATTATGCGCACCGATTGATTCGACCGATAACGATGCGAGCGAGAGAGACGAAAAAAGAAAGGATTATGTTTTTAGTGGATAAATATTTCGGTTGTGATTACGGTTTGAATTGATAAGAATGATAGAGGTCGAGCACGAACGAGAGAAAAGCGTCACAATTCAATGCGATCAAGTTTCTTGATACTATTTGGTTTTTCGCTTGATCATGAATTAAATTAAATCAAAACAAATCAAATCAACTAGTCGATTTCCATAGAATTCTCTCCATTTGGACAATGGACTTTCGCCATCGCGTTTTTCCCAATCTAATTTCATCAAAGGATAGGTGATTGGCCGCTGAGATTGATTGTGCAGAACCGTGAAATTGACAAAAGTAAACAGCGCCCAAACAGACGAGGTTCATTGAACGTAAAAATCACTGGTTGATTAGAAAACGCAGCGAAAAAAGAAACCAATTCCTTCATACATACACTCGCACACGCTAAGGTGTCGCTGGCCGCAACAATTCATTCGTTAAAATTGCCACCGTAACAGGTATCAAATTAGAAAAAAGTGTGATCACGTTAACAGTAGCACCCAGTAGCCACATCACAAAACATAATAATCAACTGTCTTTTGATTTGGAAATTTGTTTCAATTCTTTCTTCAATTTCCATTTCAAACGATCGGGCGAGCAAGCGAGCATTCGCGCGCACCATAATTGGCGCAAAACCAGCAACAAATTGGAAGCCAAACAACCAAACAGAAATAAAAACAATCGGAAATTATCGTAGTTCAGGTTTTGTTATGCGCGAAAAATTCAAATTAAATTCATAAAGAGGTGCAAAAGAAATGCCCACGCCCGGGCGAAAGGAAAACTAAAATTGCAAATAGTCAAATGAAGTGGCCGCTCAAACATAATAACAATAATCACATTTTGAACCGAGAAAAGAAAACATAACGTGAATAATGAGCTACAAACTTATTCCGCAATTATCCTATTCGATACAGCGATTCCACGTTTTTTTCTTTCTTGGTTGCAATCACACACACACCTATGAAAGCGTGAACTGAGTAGATGTTTTGATCGTTTTAAATCGTATTTTATCGATCGTTGTTTCTTGCTGTTGTGCTGACATGAGATTTAAATACCGTTTCAAGTAGATGACACTTTCGGTCAGATCGAAGTCGAGACGCCACGGGTGACTTAGATAGCGAAAAAAAGTGACGAGGCTGTTTTTGTTTTTGGGAAGAGCAATGAGGTAACATACGTCGATGTGGTCATTAAAATGTGAACCATTTGCGTACGAGAAAAAAGTTAGCCGCGAATTTTTTTTTTTCCGAATTGCCCAAATGACATGCAAAATCAAACAAAATACCAAAATTACCATGTACAGCCAAGCTGCCGTCATTACGTCGCGACGTGTGTACACTTAACAATTGAACAGTATTCTTAAAATCGCTTAGAAAGCAACAAATCGGCTTGGCGCTGTGTGGTTCTCATCACCATCGTTCGCATTTCTATGTCCAAACTAAGTGATGGCCGATTGAAATGGCATTTACGACTCTTTCTCACATTGCGCGTTTCAAAGTAATTTGATGGGATTTTCTATCAATTTCCATATTTCTCTGGCGAACAGCACTTTGGCCAAGTACCGATCGCAACTGTTGCGACCGAATACCAAAACAGCAGTTGTGCGAAAAACGATTTTGCAAAATGTGAGAGTACTCATGTGAACCATCCAAATGGAACTGACACTAGAAGCAGCAGCAATAAAGACACTTACATGCCACACATGAATAGCTCTAAGTTCATATTTTATAAGTCATGAACAGCATGTATCCAAATCATATATCGTTTGTATCGTTTGGCAAAAGAAGTTCATTGTAAAATGTTGAAAAACCATCAACAGGCATTCGGCAGACAATAACAGAAGCCGAAGTGGAAAATGGATGATGTGTTGTATAAATGAGGTGTGCTAAGCCAAAGAGAGATGGAAAGAAAGAGCAGAAGCATTATGGCGAATGCGCTGTTGAAAGTCTCGTTTTTATTTTGTTCGTTCAAAATAGAATAAAATAAAAGATTCCGTCCGAAATCAACGATATTCGTGTTTATTAAGAGTGATGATGATCGTCTTTCTTTCGTCATTTTATTTGTGTTTTGTTTTCTATTTTGCACAATGGGCTCAATCACTGTTATAAGATGAGCCAGCTAGTGAGAGAGGGTCTGTCGAGAAAGAAAAAATTGTTCGAGCAGAAGAGCGTCTTTCACATTTCGATTCGACAGAAAATCAGATGTTGGATGAATGGGCCGGGTCAACGTCATTTCGAACCGCAATTGAGCCGAGCTGCGAAAAAATTGAATAGACAAATTAACTCTCTTTCGTGCCAATAAAACACATCTACACAAATCTATGAAATAATGGACGGCTGTTAGAGACGAAATCTGTTGAAATGATAGACGACACACATGTGAACTGGGAAATAAAATGGCAATACATGATGTACAAGACTGTGTATTTTTATACGAAATTTTTTCTTTCTTCGTTGCTGTTGAATGAAACGGTTTTTAATTGTGACTCCAGCCCCACTGAATGTGGTGTGTTTTTTTCTCGTGACTAAATGCCGAACGGCAGCGCACATTAGTCATTTGAATGAATGCTAAATTTCACTTAAACGACGATTTGATCAGCATAAAGAAAGGATGCCAATCTCTGACATCGATCAAACTAGTGTGTGCAACATATTCATGTAACCACACACATTACACCGTTCTTTCTGCTGCTGCTGTTGCTGTGCGGTATGCAAAGCGTTTTATCATGAGCAAAGATAAACTGTACTCGTTTTTTGCGTGTTACGCAACTTGACTCATTTTTCGGGAGAATGCATTGTCAGATAAAACACACACACACGCATTTGTCTACATCAATGCCTAACCTGTCGCGATAATATCAACGCAAAACGCGCTTTACCGTGCATTCGGTGGTCAAAACCACACATGATGGCAATCTGCATAAGACGTTGACTTGCTATTAAGCATGAAAATTTAATTGAATCGAAGAAAGTGTTTCCTGTTTCATATGAATATTTATATTTTATATACGCGCGCACCCGCGTTTCTTCTTCTTCTACCTGATTGCCAATCGGCTGTTCATCCGTTTGTACGCAAACATGCGAAATGTGTACTGTGTTGTTGCTTTTTTTTCGCTTCGTTCCGACAAAAAAAAAACATATTACACAACACAAATTAAGTACACACTTGCAGTGCGCTTATGATTATCCTACCAGGCATGAAATGAGCGTGAGCAAAATAGTGTGCAACGCGCCCAACCACTGTCCATTCCGTTTTAATTTTCTTGAATTAATATGGTTTTTTTCTCTTCTATCTTCGTTTGACTAAGCGAAAAATAGAGAGAGAGAGAGAGAGAGAGAGAGAGAGAGAGAGAGAGAGAAATGGTAAATGCTTTTCGTTGGCTGCCTCTGATATGCATAATAGCCAATGATTTTTCTTTCATTTCCACTTCTCGGCGAGTGTGTTGCGTTTCGGTAAATTTTACCATTTCGTTTTATTTTTTTTATGAAATATATTATTGCTATTACATTTTTTCTGATTCGCCGCGATGAAGAGAGCGATATAAAGAGCAATGGTAAAATATTGTTTAGTTGATGCATCAGTTATTTCATTCATAAATATTTCATATTGCCGTAGATATTATGGCTAAGATTGTTACAGAATAGCAAATCGACTGGCCGCGAATGAAGAGATAGAGAGAAAGAAATAAAAGCAACAACTCACTTTGAGGAACTTTGATTTAAGGGATAGACAAACAGAAAATTACGCCGCGTAATTCTGTTATCCAAACCGTGCACAGCGAATGCGTTTTATGAAAGGTGCTTAGCTGTTTGATTTGATGGACGGCTTGAAATAAAAGTGGCCGTTCTTCGTTGATCGACTAAGGTTTTGGTCGTTGCCAGCAACAAAATCAACGCACTCATAAAACCATTTACATTCCGATGGTTTTTGATTTAGATGCATTGCATATTCACAGCGAATAAAAAAGTGATCCCAACGTGCAGTTGTAATAAGTTTTAGATTGAACGGCAGCGGTAAAATTTTATATCGGCAACACCCATAAAAATGCGTTTCGTCTCTCTCTCTCTCTCTCTCTCTCTCTCTCTCTCTCTCTCTCTAATGAATATACGTGAATAATTGAGGAAGAATAATTGCAAATCCACGCAATGGCATTCCATGGCCTCCTGAAAAGGTAGCGCAGGTGCCAATCATTTTCGTATTCAATAAAGGTTCATTAAAATTGCTGCCAAGCATTCCGTAAATTGCCGATTCCAACGAATATTTGCATAAAATGCACTCGACAATTGGCCAATTTCCTCATTCCCCAAAACCACAAACGAACCATTTCAGCGGATGCCTGTATTCCATGCTTTATTCTCATTCACTCACTTACTCACTCACTCGCTTGCCCGCTCGCTCTTTCTTTGCGTCGATTCAATTACACGCAACTCAATTTAATTTTGTTCGCTCGAAAATTGGCGCAGAAGAAGAAAGTTGCCTCGTAGGTGACAAAATTTGTATAATTCTGTCGACAGACAATGTAGCATACTAACGAAACGAAATCTAATTGACAGTCGAAAAAAAGAAGAAGTTTGCGCTCAACAGCAAACAATGCAAGGCAATGACTAACTAACCAAAAAAACCTTTTTATTTCGGTGGTTTGTGTGTGAGGCGTACCTGAGTTTACATGCTTATTAGCGTGGCCGCGACGTGCAATAGAAATCCAAAATGAAAGCGAAACTCATTTTTGATGGTAGCAAAAAAAAAAAATGAAGGAAAAAAAGCGGCTACGACTCGTCGGAAAAAAGTGTCATTGAAGTGCGAGCGAACGCGCGCGCACGCTCGCGAAGCAATACATAGGCTTATGAGACGGTAATATTGATGCGGGTGATAGATATTCAGAGGTGTCTAAAGTCGCGAATCTACATTAAACCATCATACGTTATATTCAATGAATGTCATTGTGATGCGATTGAAACACTTTGCACAATTTTCTATTTTCGAAAGTAACACCAAGTTCTCTCTTCGCGCATAAAAAGCACGGCGACAAATGAATGAATAGAAAAAGACGCGAGAAAAAAACAGTAAAATATGATTAAGTGCTGTCGATGGTAACGAATCATGTTCAAAGCGAATCACACTCATAGACAAAAGCGAATCGTATTCGTACACATACAGTTATCTCGTTTCTTCTATCGATTTGTCATTTTCAATGGGCCTTCTTGTCTTTTTTTGTCTTTCGCGTTGTCGTTTGTGCAAAAAGTGTCGAATAGGAGGAAAGAAGCGAATCGCAGCTGAAAAAAAACGACTATGAGTAGAAAGTGATTTTTAGATGTGATCTCCGTTACACTTGCCAATTGTAACACACTAAGCAAATGAGCGACACTTAAAAATCAAATACAGAGAAAAAAATGTGCGGTTTTTGTTATTACAAGAGATAAATTGATGTTCGCGATGGATTTTTTCTTCGCTTGCAATTTAATGAGAATTTTTTTTCTGAATCATTTAACAATGGGTTGTTTCGATTCGACGGAATTCGGTCGAAATTCATTTGCTATGACAAATGATCAATTAGAAGACATGCCTCAAATTGAATATTTACCGACTATTAATCATGATGTTGTTGGTGTACTTTTTGTGCAACATTTTTCTTCATTCGTTTCATAATCCAAGAAATATTTTGAAAATATAATGAATTTTATTTATCAATTACACGACGATCATGTTCCCCGCCTGCATCACTCGTTCAACTGACCCACAAATCGACAGAGGAATTTGCGCTTAGTTACACAGGAAAATCGAAACCGTTTTAAATCTCAGCGCACGAAAACGTTGTCAATCACAAGAACAACAATGCCATTGATCATTGATCGTCTGTGCAATTTACAATTGCGTATGGTGGAATTGCCATTGGCTAATTCGTGAATAGCAAAAACGCTCGCTCACTCGCCCCTCATCACCAGCTCATCATCAATTTCAGGAATGTGGCCCAATTTTTAGATCGACATTTTTCCCCTCCTTCATCGTCATTAGCTTTCGATTTTCGTTGCGTTTTTTCTTTCATCGAGTTTATTGATTTGAAACCGAAAGCGATTTTCATCCAATTGCAAACATTATTTGTTATGAGAGCGCGAGAGGCGCGGGCAAACCGAAAATGGGCATCAATATTGAGCCCAACCTTTGCAATTTGCTTGTGTTAATTAGCCCGTTTAGAAACGTTGATGTAATTGATCGATGGAATAAACAATAGCATGAAACATTGGTGCGGCTACTCAAGAATTCCATCGGAAAAAAAATTCGAATCACACGTACATAGTTCAAGGTGAACACATATTTGGCCTAATGTGACGCTATCTCCATTGAATTGTTCGCATGATCTCGATCTTTTGTTGAGTGTTTTTATGCGAATGATCTTGCATTTTAATGCCAATGAAGATGACCAAATGAGAACAAGAAAAAAATAGCCGCAAACAAAAGGTTGTTTAATAACTTTTAATAATGTCGAGGCATTCGTTACACTGCCGAAAGCTGTGAAAATTAAAATTCCTCGAGCGATCGTCTTTCGTTCGGTTTACTCTTTTTATCAAAGCTACCCAGAACGCCATCAATATGCCACAACAATGGAGAGAGTGCAAGTGTAATCTTTGTAATTGCAATCGTCGTCTCATTGTTTCCACATGTTTTAATTGTCGGTTCCATTTGCGTATAGATTAAACATGGCTTCGGGGTGCATGAAGATGTCAGCGGCGCATGTGCGCGACCGATCCTGTATTTTAACTAAGATCATAATTACGGTTTGTCAGATGCAACTCTCATAATAATTGAATCTTTCAAACAATTGAAACGAAATATCTCTCTCTCTCTCTCTCTCTCTCTCTCTCTCTCTCTCTCTCTCTCTCTCTAACCGCCATAGAAATGAGTAGATGAAGTAAAAAAAAGCTGACAGAGAAGAAGAAAAAATGGCATGAATAGTTGCGGGCGCCTAAAATCCATTTCGAGTTTGTGGCAATTGCTCATTTTGTTGTTTGTTGACGGATTGTTACATCACATGAAAATCGCGAAAATCGAGATAAATTCCGATGAATTAAATTGGCAACGGCAATTGGCTCAGAGTGGTCGGATTGCTCACTTGTTGTTGTTAGCAGATCATAATATGCGGTTGAGCGAGAGCGAGTGAGAGTGAGAGAGAAGAGAGTAATAAATACATATTTAGGCACGTCAACCCAAACATCAGCATCCAATTTCAGCGGTGTAAACAAGTACAATTTTGTTCATATATATCTATTAAAATTGCTAAATGTACAATTGTTTCGGATGAAAATTTCAACACATTTCACCGCAATGCAAGCACATACACACGGTGAACGACGAAACCAAAACAGATGAGACACACAAGTTTGAAAAAAAAAACCAAATCAAAAGAAAAAAAACCCAGTGAATATAGATAGAAAATCGTAACTTAAACGAACGTCGATTGCAATAAAACTTGGCACCGTGTAATTCAGATGTGTGTACATTTGAAGGCACGCAACAATGTACGATTAACAACGAGTGGCATCTATTCAAGACAACAAAGACACTTACGATTCAACACAAAAAAAAAATAAACGCGGCTGAAACGAAGAATCGAGACACTCAACCATTCGCCTTCCAAACCCAGCCAAATTTATGTGTAATGCAAAACAATAAATCATGTAGTTTATAATCTTAATTATATCGAATGGATATAATGCGCGCTCACACTCGATGTCTGTACGTTGTTGTTTGGCAGACAGAGCAAAGAGAAGGCAACGAGAAGAGCAACGAAATAATGGACGGAAATCTTGATCCAAACCGATCCATTAGCACATGGTGTTGATGTGAGCTCACTAAAAGTACTCACACATTTTTTTTTTGTTTTCGTTGATACGATTAAAGAAGCTTCATTTAAATGATATCTTTGTGCTCACTCACAGCTCTCGCAATGGAATCAATGTACAAATGGAACAAAAGCGCAAATAAGGTGGGAAAAAAGGCCAGCGGAAAAATTATACTCTGGATTGAGTACATGTCGATGGCGAATTAAAAGGTTGAAAATGAAAATGAAACACAGCACACATTAAGCCTTTTTTCGGAAGCGAAACGAAACAGTGCACTGAATCGCAAGCCATCATTTTCGTAGCAAGCATATATATGTAATGCAGGCTTAGATGTACGATCATACTTTTTTTTTTTTGGATTATAAAATCTAATTGAAACAATTCTTCAATAAATCGCATTTATTACTTCATCAGACTCGATTCGAGAGAGTGATCATTTACTTTGCCCATTACGGCTACTCCATCTTTCTGCAGCTTGATGATGAAACTCGAGCGCATCAATTGCTCATTCCGATTCTCCACTGGAAATTGTTCAATCCAGCTAAAATGATAGGTTTTGCCATGGAATTATGTAGCAGCCCAACGTTCGTATGACTCGTTCATTTTGAAGAGGAAAAAATGTCAATAAAATGACAGCGGCACTTGTTACTGCACCCCATTCGGCTACAATTGTGGTTCATCGATGGGAGAGCAATAATAGCTTTTCGATCATGATGTCCCACACGCTAGAAGCGAATTATATGTTGTAATCGAAATGAAGGAATTTAATGAATGGCATGACATCCAATACGGTTGGTTGAATGATGATGATCAAGCTTGATTTAATGCTCAAAATGGTGAACTGCTTCCAGCTAAACCAAGAAAAATGAGCCAATTTGTATTCAGATTTCAATTTCAGCCGCACTTAATTAGTTCACTTTAACTCCATATCGCCGCTAATTTCGATTAACTTACAACTATTTTGCACTTGTGCACATAGCCCGAAGTGCAAAATCCCACATGCACATACATCGTTTGAAATGCAGGAATGTTTTTTTTCTTTTCGTTCGCTAAAACCTCGATCGCGAACGATAAAATATTGCTTTTTAATATGTATGTGAATGGTTTTCGTACAGTCCCGTTGTCTTGATGTCGATCAATTTCGCAATAGATCTGGTTTGAACGGATCGCGATTGTTCAATCCACTTCAACGACAAGGTCGTTCAAAGACATACCGTTGCACACACATGTACGTACATGTGCATTTTTAATTTATGCCGAAAAAAAATAATAATATGAAAAATGCAACATGCTCTCCACATGCAATCCGAATGGCGAAGCGATAAATTCCAATCACAAAACGGACATCGGATTGCGGGCCACATATTATAAATGCATCTAAGATAATTTACCGTTTCAAGTGGAGAACAGGTTTGGTCATAAATAAAAATTTCAATTTGAATTTTCGGTCCACACCCGAGTGGAATGCCGCCCGAAAATCAATACCAAGAAATGAATGCAGGCCACAAACGAAACATGCAGAGTTATTTGATTTTTTTACCGTTTATGATATAAATAATTAAGAAACGAATGTATGTATGCGATTTCGATTCGGTTTGTGAATGCGATCTATAGAAAATTGCTGTACATTTCAAATGCTCGACTCTCAAAAGACGAGAGAATAAAATGTGCAATTAACTTTTCTCCAACACACCGAGCAGATTTCCATTTTTTATTTTTCGTGAACCGGTCTTAAACATTGTTGCCGCATTTGCCGCTCTGTGCACCGACTCTCGATTCACTTCATTTGCACACGTGCTTTGTTTTGTTTTGACTCTTTCATTCTCTCCGAAACATTTATTTAGTGCACATATTTTATGTTTGCCTTAATTCCCGAAGAGAAACAAAAACGACACACACGCCTAACGAATATATTTCTAGCGAGTGGAAACACAGGCATTTTTCGGGGTTTCGTATGTGCACAAGCATATGTGTAGAGTATAAACGTTTTTATGTAGGCTTCGAAAAGTGGGTATAATTGTGTATTGCAAGCCAATTTTGTGGCATATTCGCCAAAGCTTAGCGAGAGATATGTATTATTTGAAGTGAAGAGCGAACCGATCTCCGCCTCGGAAAGACCGTTACCGTTACGCGTGCATAGAAACGAAATGGTGTATTGAATGTGAATGGAAATGCCGCATATAAGCAACGGCACTAGCAACAACAGCAGCAGCACCTCACAAGTGTCTTTCTCGTTGTTGTTTTTAAAGGAAGAACAAAAAAAGCAGTTATGGAAATCGTGTAACAACATTTAACAGCCAGTTTTTTTTTCATTCGCTCTTCGGTTGTTTTGTCGGTGCGGTTTAACCAAACTGCAAGTCGTCGATTGTTTCTATTGCTCGAAATTTCGTAATTCGGGCAAATGAATTTTCAACAGGTGTTCAGTTCACAAGACATGCGTTTTTTCTCCGTGTCTCCGAGTGTTGTTGCCGTGTTCGTTTTGCTATCTCTTCGTTTGATGTCACTTAAAAAGGCACGCCGATCTCACAATCTCACTCGGCTGTTTTGATGGCCATTGTGCATTTTATTGCTCGAAAAAAAGGAACGAAATCATTCAAAAGAATTAAAATGTCATGTTTTTCTCAATATATTTTCGTTTGTAATTCTTCATATTTTGATGTGTTGTTGGAAAAAGTCGTAAACTTTTTCTGTGTAGATAATTCATTCTTTGGTCGTAGAAAAATGAGTTATTCTTTTTAATTTTCTTTTTTTCTTTCATTTTTTTTCTCTTCAAATCTCGTTTCTTTACGTTGCATTCACATTTGTTCCATTTCTCTCGATCTTCTCCATTTTTATGATCGCCATTTTCCATGCATTCGCTGATTGATGCCCGTTCTAGAAAAGGCGATAAAGCAAAAAAATGCTTCTTTTCCGGCCCAAATTAAAAAAATTATTATTTAATTATCGAAAGCGATAAAATGGCAATGAAGAAAAAATGCTTCGGCGTAAGAACAAAAAAACACAAAATGAATGGTTGACGCTGTATAGAGTTTCAATTAATATACATAGGTATGGAATAATCTAGTGGAATCGTGCTCGGACAGACCTAGAATATTGCAAAATAACACGACAAAGCAAATGGAACACATTCACGCACCCATTACCTTTCGACGGTTTATTACACACCGACCGTGTGAAATGGTCAAAGTGAACACGACTCGACTCGGCTTTGTATGCAAACGCCGCGATAGAAATTCAACTCAAAATCATGGACAGCGAGAAAGAGAGAGAGAGAGAGAGAGAGAGAGAGAGAGAGAGGAAGAAAAAAAGAACATAACGAATGGGAGAAACAACACCCAAATAATAAAATGCGCTATGAAGCAAACGAAATTATGCTAAAAGGTTGTTCGCTAGACATTTTTCGTCAACGAATGATGTCTCAAAGTGAAGAAGGAAAATTCTCCGGCCGAAACTCATTTGTTATTCGTTTGCGCATAATAAGCATTGTGGAAAAGGTTGAATGAGAATCAAAAGAAGAGTATGAGGCAGCAGACCTGAAACTGATCGTGTTTGTAATTTGATCATCTGTATAACGGCACATTCGGCTAACTCTCACTCTGTGAGCACACATGAAAATGGTCTGTGTGTGTGCAGTTCAAATTATAAGCACGTTTCGTGACATCAAATCACCACCCATTCATGGCTGCTACTGCGTGTCACATTTTGCGTGCGATCAAGATCAATGTTATGAGCAATTTCGGTTTAGAATTTGGTCACATGATGAAATAATTGGCATTATGATTCCCCTCGAAAATCTCCACTTGATTCGACTTTGGCCAACCGATTAATCAATATGCAGAAATAATCACATTTTAACTACCGCATTCTAATTTTTCTTCTTTTCCTTTGTTTTTTCTTTTTGCAGCACAATCGTGCAGCTTTCCAGGTTCACCTGCTCACAGCAACGTTGAATTTTCAGACGATTCACTGGAAAGTGGCACAATAGCAACGTACACATGCGAACGGGGATTTGAACTGTTGGGCCCGGCACGACGCGTTTGTGACAATGGACAATGGACTCCAGACGGAATCCCATTTTGTGGTAAGCATTCATCAACACATACAAACACACACATACAGAGAGTGACTAAACTCATCAAAATTGAAACGCGATTTTCTATCGGTTTCATTATTATATTGGCAGTGCTCTTTTTTAATGATGCTGCCACGTTCTTCAAACAGTTAGCAACTGTGTATTTACAATGAGATGCAAATTCAATGAAAATAGAGGCAGAGAGAAAAAAAAACGGCCATCAAATCCTACAATGTACGGGTAATCGGTGCAACTAACCGCAAACTGGGGCACTAGACTTTACCACATGATTTCCCATTCAAATCGATCGATCTTTTGTATGATAATTTTGAAATATATGCAAACAGCAAGCGATTCATTAAAGTAAACGTTGCAAATGTCTCATTGTTGTACACAGAAAGAAATTGTTCGAAAGAGAAAAAAAACTGGTGCAACAATATCGTCAAATTAGCGAGTTTTCGTTAAAAATCGACTCGGTTCTTTATTGACCGAGCGTGTCTCACGAACCAATTCTTGGGATTTGCATAAAAATTAACATTTCAGCCAATTGTTTGGATTGGATTGTTTGACACATAAAACCTAATTTCAATTAACAGTTTCTTTTTCACATGTTTAAATCACCATAGAACTAGATTCTTGTGACACAGTAGTAGTTCATTTGTCGGAGAAATGGGCAAAAAAAACGACAGCTCATTTTAATAAATTACCAAGCAAAACTAATTGGATAGGCACGAATATGAATATTAGTTTATTTAAACCGTGGCTCTGGTGCAAAATCCACGGCAAAGACGTTCACGGGTTTAGAAGATTCGCTAGTTTTTTCCAGTTTGACATTTCCGCATCTTGATCGCCTTCGTCCATTAGCTTCGATCAATTAAAAAGAAACGTATTCAAGAGAGAAAAGTTCTGTCGGCAGCGAGACGGGCCCCACTGGCAAAGACACACTTTTCACCGAGTCAATGGAATTATCATTTTAGACCAGTAAATTGAAAGGAGTGAAAAAACGCGACACAAGCCAAGAATGGAACATAACCACGCAGTGGAAAGAAGCATTTGAACTGGTTTTCAGCAATTATACCATCCGATAGCAAATGGTCAATTGAATATGAGAGAAAAAGATTGTTGTGTATAAAAAAAGCATCGAATATCAAGGTGTTTGTTGGCATGGTGTGATCAATACTCATGTGTACCGTTAATGAATGGCAATGAGAAAAAAAAATAGGAAAAAAAACGCAAAGTACTTGTTGCTTTTCACCTTTAAATCATTTGCTACACGTGTGAACCATCATGCATCGATCGGCCATGTGTATACGATGCTCATCGGTTCCGTTTGATTGGATTCCGATGACATAAATATGTTGATCACAGACATTATGTGATTCGATAAAGTCGATGGCTGTGCATGGAATTTGGGTCTCTCTCCGTTTGTGTATACATTGAAACATACCGAGAGAAATGTTAATAAACTCCGATTCGAACGCAATCGGAAACGTAGCTGATGTAATTTACGGTGCGATGCAATCAAGCGAATGAGTTCAAAGCCCAGATACACTTTGTGTGACGGCATGCATTGATGAACACTTGTTCTATGCTCTCTTGACAGTTTGTTTAGCTGCCTATCGGCGATGGTTTCTAACATTTTTTCCAATATTTTCATTCACTCTGTGTGTGCGCGCGCACGGCCGTTACACATTTTAACGAAAAGTATAACCAACCACATTACTATGATTATTTCAATCATTTGAGCAGAAATTTGTCGTTAAATAAGTTCGAAATTACCTTTTTCTATTTGAAAGCGACGCTCTCTCGCACGTTATAGAATACGAGCAGCAGAGAAAGAGAGAATGTCTTTGCTGGCCTAGATTTCCAAATGTGAAATAATTGAATTACATCGTTGATTGATTTACATAAAATTCCAAGACGAATCATCGAGCAACTGCACCATTTCAACACTGTGCATGGGCTGTAAGCAGGCAACGAGACCATGCCATGGCTTCACAGAGACAGAGAATGGTGTGAATGTTCTTCGGTGCCTGTGTTTTTAAAGTATATGCATGACGGCCACTCGGAAACTCGACAATCGTTGAATTTTGAACACATTTCGTTTGGAATGCTGTTTATATATATCCCTTAGGCTGAGAAGCCATTTCCCAAATGCTTTCAAGTTGTATACTTTCTAGATTTATTGGTGAGAAAAAGGAAGGCGCCGCTGAGATCATTATATAAATAAAAAAAATTCCGTCCGAAAAATTCCGAGTACCAAATGCCAAATTTCGTTGGGTCAATTAAATGCACGTAAAGCGCAAAATAGCAGCGATCGCAAGAGAGAGAAAAATATGTGTGCTAGATATGAAAACAGCCAATTTCGATTTTTCACTTACCTGCGGTTATGTACACCAATTTGTTTGTGTATACATGTAGAAATAGACGCTGTTCCAAAAGTGAGAATACAATCTAGTTTAATAACTTTATGATTGGTTGTGGCCTCGCCAAACCACCCGAAAATGCCACAATCATGTTTAACATAACACTTCGCTCGAAAAGCCATCGACGTAATTCAACTCGAAAAGTATGAAAATGCTGGGCCGTAAGTGCATCAAGACATTTGTGATTTTTATTTTTTTTTCTCTTACTCTCGCTTCGTTTTCTTCTTTTGAAATTGAAAATATGCAACCAAATTGAAACTTCACTTTCTTTCGCTGAACGATACTGATTATAAATGATATCAAAACAAACTGTGGCAAAACAGAGGAGAGAAGCGAAGCGAGGGCAAAAGAAAAACACCAAGATTATGATGCACTTTGAACAATCAGTGTTATTTGCCGACAAGTCACGAACAGCCTATTCACAAAATAGGCGCTTGCTCTCTGGATTTGCTTGCATTTTCATTTTAACGAGACATCGTTTGTGGTTCTGGCCAATATAATAATTATACTGTTTTCGTGGTTTGCAAACGATATTGAGCTCTAGCCCCGTGGACACATTGTCTCTCTGGTGGTTCGACGCTCGATCGGCACGTACAATTTTTTTCCTTCATTCGTATCTCGCTATTGTATCAAGGCATATACACACAACGTCAATGATCATAATTAGATTTGGCAAACAAGTCTCTGTGTGACTTGACTTGTTTGTTGCGAACCATGTTTTCACCTCTTTTTCCCTTTCTGTGCTACGCAAAAATTGCGTTATGCCGCAGACAGGAGAGGCACGAATTTTGAATGCGCCAAAGCAAGAGCAAAAGTGAGACCCTGCCATCGTCGTCGTTGTCGAAAACATAATTGTATTTTTTTCAATGCTATCATTTTCGAAACGAAAGAAAAAAAAACAACAACAGAGAACACAACACAACAGATATGGATTATCGTCGTTAAATCGAAGCAACGCTTGTGAGAAAGTCTCAATGCGGGCGTAATTCACCTTAAGTCACATTAGCAAATAAATTCAATGGAAGAAATTGAAAGCAAAAACACACAAGAAAGTCAAACAATAAGCGTCTACCAACGGAATATATAAATAAAACATTAAAGTGATTCTGGCTGTGTGTGTGTGCTTCTTTTTCCGTCGAAAAATTTTCTCATGGTTTTAACGGCGGCATCCATGATCTTGATCCATTGTGTGGCTTTGTTTGGTAGTCGTCGTCGTCGTCGTCGTCGTCGTTGACTTTGACGACGTGTGTGAGTGTGTTTTTGTTTAGAAAATGATAGAGTTAAAGTTCAATGATAAAAAAAATATATATTGAGAGACGCGATGCACATGCAGCAGCAACAGCCACTGCAGCAGAAGATGAAATCATTCGTGAATATGCTAAAAATGCCATTTTCTGTGCGCTTCAGTTGATTATGCATAAGGAAAGTGATTTTTCGTTTCACATATTGTGCCGAGCCATAATCTACATTTTGCCTGTCTATTTCGAATTCAATTCGAGTCGGGAACAAACGCAATAAATTAAATACATGTTAATGGTTGCTTCTTCTTCTACTGTGCTACTGCGCCATTGCTTCTTTCAACCGAACGTCGTGATCAAGATTAAGACGGCTTCTTCGCTTTTTTTCTCTCTTCATTTTCATTCTTTTCGATGAGCTCGTTCGCTCGAGCACTTGAATGTACGCGATGATGAGAGTTTCGAAAATTTCATTTTAACATTATTGTTGTGCGCTGTGATGTGTTTGAAACACTTTTTCTTCTTCGTTGTTCGCGCACCTGAAAATGCAGGCAACTCATTAATACCACATCGCGATGGAACTTTTATAGTCATATTTAAAATCAGGCTTTTATTGCGACTGTTGTTTACTTTTGTTGAGAAGTTTCAAGGTAAATGAAAGCAAACTCGGCACAACGTTGCCACTGCCACCACAGCGTGAGCACACACACACATACACATATGCGCTCATCAAGCAACGAAAGTGGATCATTTTATAGTAATTTAGATAAGATATTGTGAAAATCCACCTCATATTCCGAATGTATATGATTCGTTTCAATAGAGATTCATTTCACGTTTACTCTCGTGCGCCAATCCGAAATGGATTTGACCGAAACCATTTCATTTCACTCTGTCATTTGAATGGACGACTTTTTAATGAAGAAGTTTAAAAAAAAAACGAATAAAATAGACGCTCTTTGAAAATCAAGTTCTTTTCATTCTAAATAAACAGCTTATGGAGATTTCACCAGTTTTTTTTCTCTTCAAATTTCATTTTTCTCTCCGGTTTTCTTACAAATTTTCAGCTTAATAGCTCTAATTTTTGTCATCTAAAGACAGAATGATTAGTTCATGAATGAGTTTCACGTGAAATTTGTTTTCCGATTTGAAAAGCAGACAAAATTTCAAAAGTTTAAATTTTTTCCTTTCTTTCCCATTAATAATGTCTTCAAATTCTTTGAATTGTTAATATTTTTCCGGGCGCTTCCGTTCTCTGGTCTGCGTCGGATGAAATTAACCTAATCTTGTTATGGCCTAGAATTAACACTCGAGTGTTGTACGATCGTCGTGAAAAGAATGGTGCAATCATGTTCAAACCGATGACCGACTTTATAGCGCCTCGGTGGAACAATGAGTTTTGTTCGACGACAACTGGCGAAATAGCTGGAGAACACGTCATTTTGCCGAAATTTGGCCAAACATTACACATCCGTGTCACATTCCATCTGATCGATGCAAGAACTAACGGTACAATTTCAAGATAATCAAAAAATCAAGTGGCGACAACTTCCGTTGCGTCGTATTAATCAGACAAGATGGTTCGAATTCGGGGTCATTACGAGATGTCAAGCGCTAAATAAGGCGATTTTTTTTTCGGGCTTCTCGTTTTTCATTCAATTAATTTCGATCGTTCTGAGAATATTGTTGGTATTTTTTTGCGAACACACTATAAAAGGTACGATGTTGAAGCCAGAAAAAGAAAAGAAGAAAGCAAAAGCATCGTCGTCGTCGTCGTCATCACCACCGTTGTCGCACACAAATTGCCATATACGATGAAATTCAAATATTTACAGAAAGAGAAACGCATTCATACAGAAGAAAAAAGGTTCACTTTATTTTCCATTGCATGTGTGCTTAATTCGCGTTCTCACGATCTATGTGCCTGTAATGATTGTGCGCTACGCGAAAAAGCAAAACAAGAACGCGGAGAATCAATGAAATAATAAATTTATGAACAAAAAAAAAGAAAGAAAGAAATAACAACGCGAAAGAAAAAAGTTTCACTGAAATTATTGTAGTAATTTGTTTAACTGACACGAGAAAAAATCGTTACTTTCGCTTACGTTCAGCGTCCATAAAGTACACAATATGCAATGCAGTTCTTTCGATTTGACGGCAAACAAACATTAGCTAGTCGCCGTAGTGCTCTCGCTCAAAATGTTAAAAAAAGATCATCAATTATTATGAAAGAGTAGTTTGCGAAGCGGCCAAAAAGGCGTTGAAAAATCAGAACACTAGCCCAAAAATTTGGAACAGTACGGAACATCTAAACATTTAGATATGTAGATATCTCAGATATAGAGGCTAAGGTAATTCAAGAAGAGAAACTAGACGAAAAAATAAAACCAACGCAAAAATAATCAGTGCAAACAAGTCGCAATTATCTATTTTGTATGGATTTATTTCGTTTGAGCCGCGTGTGTGTCGAAAGCAAATTAGAGCAAAGCATGTGATCATCAACGTAAATGAAACCTGTATTTAAAAAATAAAGTCATTCGAAGCGAACCATATGAGCAAGAGAAAGATGTAATCGATTCGTCTTATACAAATTATGTGTGACAATTATAGCTGTTCTATGGATTCGGTCGCATTGGCTTGCGCCATGGAAATGAGCACAGGAGCTCTCATTAGATAAGAAAAAGAATGGCCGTTTTTTTCTTATTCTAAAGTTTTTTTGAAAAATGATGACTTCATCTATATGTTTCGCTGTTGAGCTCATTCCATTTTTGCACTTGAGCTACCGTTGACACAGAAATGGAACATCGATGGGCGGAAACATGATCAATGAAACCTAGAAAATGTCCGGTACGATGAAGTACATCTTTTGAAATCAAAAACTTACCGTTGAAAATGAGCAAAAAACACATCGAAATCGCACATTTTTGATGATCGCAAAAGAAGGAAAGAGAAAAAGAATGAACTCACAGCTTCAAAAATGCATGAAATGAATGAAAAAATTTATTTCAACATAAAAATTTCATATAAAGAATGTGTCAAATGGAGAAAAAGAAAAGGAGAATGCTTTGGATTGACAAAGAAAAAAAAATGAATTTTTTTACCAATGAAAAAAAAAAATGAAAATTCCAAAAGAATCATTAATCTCGCACCGAAAAGCAAAAGTTGAAAGAGAAATGAAAAAAAAACTGCATAAATTTGCGTCGATCAATTGATCTCGGTTTGACAAGAGTTTTAATCGAAATTCAGCTTCGAGTCAAAGCCAACCAACTCTCACCTTTTTCGGATTCATTTCTTTGCTTCTTATTCATCCCATTGAAAGAGCATCAATTACGATTAAAAGTAGAAATCTTTAATACGCATTAATTCGATTCGAAATGGGTATGTATAGTCTCTGAATGAAAAGCCTCACAGAACGTATATGTTTCGTATGATTTCAACATAAATCAAAAGCGATGTCGTTGAAAGAATCCAACGAAAGCAATGACAGAATTAGTGAATGCAGAATTGTACAATCGTGCAAAACAGATACCATTCAAGTCGTACAAAAGCTATCTGCTTGGATTTGCTTGGTTTGGTTTTGTGTTTAAAGCGTACGCTCAACGGCAATATTGGCTAAACAAATAGCAGAAGAAAGGAAAACAAAAAACAAATCCGAAGCGATGACTAGCACTATGATCAAGATCATTATAACTTTATAACTGTACACCATTCATGGTCTACATAATTTTTGAACGCGCACAACAACAACAACAAAAGAACCAGCAGCTCTCAAGACATTGAAATTCGTAATGGAGATTGTGTTTAAATCCATCCAAAGTCACTGCAGAAAAAAAAAACTGAAGCTGAAGAAGCGAATAGAAGCATCAAAGCTATATCATAATTGTAATTGTGTGAGCGACCGGATCGCGTTTAGTGCGTAAATCTGATCGGTACACGAAAAAAAAAATAACACATGTAAGTGGAGGCAATGGATTAAAGCAGAAAAATGGATGCGAAACGATAAAGATTTGCGGCGTGCGATAAACACAAGAAACACGCTCATAATTTTCTACAACTGAATCGGATTTCTAATTAGCGTTCCACACATTAAGTGTCACTGCAGCAATTTTACATTTTCTTTTCACTTTAATAAATGTTATTTATACGCGATCTATGACATCTGCTTCCCCAATTTCGGTTTATCTGTTGGCGTGTTCCGTTTTGTTGAGCGCGAGCGTTTGCGCGCGCGCGCGTACACCGTATTGCAACCAAAGAGTACGTGTTTCCATTAGCGCGCACGCATTTTGAGTCAATGAGTTTCGAAGAGAGACTGGGTCAATCGATTGAAGCGTAAATCATTCGAATGTTTTGAATGAAACACACAAAAACTGAATTTTTATTCATTCTGTCTTTCATTTTGCCTGCGTAGCTCTTTCTTTTTTTTCTCCATGGAACTAAATTACGAATCGCAGAAATGGATGCGAATACATAAGACTGAGAGAGAGAGAGAGAGAGGTAGACGTAATGAGACGATTAATTTTGCATTTCGTCGACGCAAATGACTCTATTTCGGTTTAGATGATTCATAATTTAATTTGGTTGTCATGCCACATGACGCGCATCGATTAGAAACAAAAAAACTAACTCATTTCACTCGTCGGCTGTGATTGATAATGGCAAATGAAAGAAGAAGAAAATTCGCTGTGTACGTTCCATTTGCTTGAGTCACGTAATTTTTTGCACTTCGATAGGCAAATGTTCTCTCTTGGTTTCGGTGTGTTTAATGAACGGATGAAATAGAAAGTAATTAAAGCGACGAGGTAATCGAAATGAGTGAAATTGATGCTGCCAAAAGTCAACCAATTACATTCGCTTGCGACGTGTCTATTTGAGGCAAGCTACACACAGTTCGGGCGAATGCCTTCCGAAGAAAAAGTCATTTTCAATCATCGAAAATATTAATTGGTGTTTTTTTCCCTTCAATCGGATTTATATTGGTGACGTGCAAAACCAATTTCTTCTGCTGTAGTGATTAACTAAATGACTCCATGGAAAAAAAACAGCCATTCGTAATAACCACAGATTAAAAAAAAAACTGTGGAGTCACATAGATTGAACCGATTGTTTGAATAACAAATATGACTTTTAGTCAGAGATTCCAAGACTCGATTGAAAATGCCAGACACAAAATCATGCATCGAATGATTGATTTACTTTGATGATTGACAACAAAACTCCAAATCGACCGCAAGAAAGTGCCGCCATTGTTGCCAACAACAAAGAAGTATACGTAGTTTTCCTGGCTTCTTTTCCCAAATTGAAATCGAATTAGCAATGTTTTTTTTTCAAGCTAAATGATTCATTGTGCGCGCACACATTTGCTAAATCATCGATGAACAGGCCAATCAGTTTGGGGTCAATAAAATTGATGATAAAACAACTAGTAATCGACCGAATGAATCGAGTCATTATGTCTAATTTAATTAGAAAATTTTCACCACGTCTGACGTGGTTGGGAAGTGAAATGGAATTTTTGTGTTTGTATTCGAATTTAATTAATGTGTTTTTGACGAATTAGATGTTTTTGGGCGGAACAAATTGTCAAACGATTGCTAGAAAGTTCGGCCAGTGATAGAGAGAGATTGAGGGAGAAAGACCCAACAAAAAAAAAATCAAACAAATTTAAAAATTATTCGTCATAATTATTCGTCATAATTATCTCGTTCATAATTCAATTTATGGCACTTTAAACATTCCAAACCTTAATGGTGTGTGCAGTTGAAGCCATTGCATTTCACCCCGAAATCATTATGCAAATGTGCAGCAGCAGCACCTCCAATTAGGGTTACGACGATGTATTCAACGGTGAGAGATAGAGTGACGGCGTTTGTGTGTGTGTTATGAGTGTTTCGTCAGACGAAGCGCTGTACAAGCATAAGGATAGCGGTAACGAGAGCGGTGAATTGTACATATTGTTCTGATAGAGTATGTTGCAGTTCAGCTTCGCATTCTACCGTTCATAATTATGTGGTCGTGAATGTACATCTCTTGCAATGGAACAATAACAAGAAAAAAAAATTAACACCGTAATTATGAACGGAACGTACATTTATTTCCGCCATCGTTTGTTCATTTGGCTCTTTTCTTTGGATTTGTTTCCATATGTGCATGTGTTTGTGAAACATTCGACGGACATGCACACTGCACTAAACATACACACCGACAGAGACATATAGAGAGAATCACACGTGTTGTGTGATCGGTTCCATTGACTGTGGCAAACACGATGATTAATACGTTTCCTATTTTCTAACAACAACACATCTAACACGCTCTCGGTTCTATGATAATTCGATGTATTCACATTCCATCGACAACATACATTTTTCAGTTAAACTCACTCAATTTATCATTCAATACCTATCAATTAAACCGATCATAATGAATGCCAGAACAATAAGAATTGGGCGTAAAACCCAACAATATTTATCGTAAATTACATTGACGTAAAACTGTCATGACATTGTGTGTGCGAGCCGTTTGTATATTTCGAAAGATAGCGCTTACAAATGAATCTCTTGCTGTAGGTTATTGCCGCTAGTGAAGGAACAAACAACGAACGCTCAACATTGTATGCACCACAAAAATGCCAAAGATTATTAAATTAACGATAAGAACGCCGCTTAAATTATTTTGCTCAGAATGTTCATTGCCTACATTGTTGTTGAATTTGCCACGGTGACGAGATAGATGTGAATGACTCGAATATTTCGTTGCAGTTTATGGGGATAGAGAGATAAACGACCTTCATCGTCGATCCGTTCCACGCATATTCGATTTTTTGTGTGTGCCAAACACCTTATTATTATTATTACCGACATTAAATTTTCGGAGGTTTCCAGCGTCATACCCAAATATGGTAGATGCATTGCAATTAACGACGCCACACTATTATAAATTGACGAATTTTATTTTGTGTAAATGTTTTATGAATTTTAATTTTGGTTTTATTTTCCGTTGCAGTATTGAATGTGGCGGCTGGTAAGGCACCAATGCAAATATCCACCGAAGGTGCTGGAATTCCACAAAAAGCCATCGATGGATCAACATCAGCCTTTTACACACCAGAAACATGCTCGTTGACCAAAGCCGAGCGCGTCCCATGGTGGTATGTCAACTTATTGGAACCATACATGGTGCAATTGGTTCGATTGGACTTTGGTAAATCGTGTTGCGGTAAGCCGTCTTTTTCATAACTTATTTCATTTCTTTCATCTGTAATTTTTCGAATTTATTCCATTTCTTTCATATCTGGTTTTTTTCGCCTCTTTTAATCTATGAATAAATAATCGTTTTTCTTCTCGAAATTTCCGACGAATTTTTCGTTAGATTGAGTAATTCAAATTTTTAGCGAAAGCATTTCGAATCGTAGATGAAAATGGTTTAGCAAAATTTGAATGGATTTATGCGTCGTTAACTTGTTACAATGTGCCTGAAATACGCACATATTTTCACATATATTATTTATGACGATGGTCGCGACTAAACAGATTAAATCAATTACACGTTCGTTACTCTTGTTTTTTGAGTCAAAGAGTGTAGATTTTGTCGCGGTTTCGGACGATGGCGCCTATTTACATTAAAATTTAATAAATTATTTCCGCTGAACGACAACAGTGATTATCGTGTTTGGTATGCGCATGCAGATATGCGGTTATATCCCATAGATGGAGATATTTTGAATTCAAACCGAAAAGAAAGGGGGTCGTAAAGAATTCTTTTGAGTCACTCTGCCGATTGATTGAATAAAATATTCGCGATTTTCGATTTCGTTGCGCGTCGATTTGTGTGGGCTGAGAGACACACTGACCATTCCCATGTGTACTCATCGATCATATTTGAAGATTTTGATCCGTGTCGCACGTTCAAAAGGAAAATTTCCAAACGATGTTTGTTTCGATTGTCGATTTGGCCGAGACACGGCTCCAGTTTCTAATGCCAATTGTTCATTAGAAATGTATGTTTCGTTGGGCACGGCGATAAGTGAAAGTTACCGAAGCGTATCCGTCGTAGTGAAAGCATTTCGTCTGTAGCCCGAACCATCATTAGCATTTTATAGAGGAGAAAAAAAAATACAAGTACACAATTTGAAACAAATTCAAATCAACATCTGCATCTGCAAAAATATGCTCGCGCGCGCGCGCTTTGTGTCACAATCGTTCCACAGTGCAAAAGCGACAACTGCGCAAGCGCACCACACATCGCTCAAAGAGACAGAAATGCCTTGTGTGTAGAATTCAAAAGGTCCGAATCGCGGCGAATAAAAATGATTGCTTGATTTGATAAAAAAAATTGACGGTTTAACTTTCAATTTGCGGTAGAATAATAATCGCATAAACATCTTGCTCCCATTTCAAATGCATATATTTAATTAAATTATAGCCAATTATTGAATAACGTACAGCAACCGAGCTAAGCTCTCCCAATGCAAACGCGGCTCATACTCATATATATGCGGTAGTCGGTAATTTTCTCTTGTACTATATATTTTCTCTGCGATCCATTTGGTTGTTGGGCCGTTCGATCGGCAACTGCGTTTGAGGAAAAACAGTTAATTGGTAACATGGAATGTTATAACAAAAAATTGAAGTACCTCCCGTCATTAGTGATGAGTCCAACATGCAAATCGTGTGATTTGTGACAGTTTTGAAATCGTTGATGGAAAAGCGGAAAAAACACATTGAAAACCAATGCAGCTCTTCTGTACCATCAAAGTAAACGAAATGGGCTCGATACGCTTCTCACCATCATCGAACCGTCGTTCATTGCATAAAAACCAAATTTTAACCGACGGTCGTAATTCAAACTCAAAAACTAAGCGAAAAAATTGCTCGAATACTTCGAATTCATGTCAACAATTAGCACACTCAAGATGACAAAATACTTAAACGGTTGCCGCGGTTACATAATTCACACTTCTGAAGCTGTTAATTAGCTAATTGATTAACAAAAAAAACCACGGCGCAGCGATGGAAACTCACGATGAATCGTGCCCAAATCGTTTGTTCTCATTTGCCCATTTGATTGCGACGGTTTTTCGACGGCATTTCATCATTTACGGCGGAACAATTGCGGATTTTTAGTGCCATTGGCCATTTGGTTCGATCGAAATAGATGTTTCCATTCCGAACAGCCGTTCAAAATCGAATCGCCATAAATCAGACGTTCAACAAGTTTACGAGTGAATTTTTGCTAATTACTTCAATCATTTATCTATTTTTTTTTCTAGCGGAATGACCTATCGAATATACTATTTCATGTTTTGACGTTTCCTTGTGGAAAAATCAATTTTTCTTTCCCAACTAATTGCGAATATGATAAAAAAAAAACAGAACAACAAACTGCCAGTCCAATGAGATTACAAAATAAACAATAAAATAGTGGAAGCTCCACTCATAACCTGATAGAAAATACGAGTAGCAAACGGATGGAATGATTGAATTGCACGAAAAGCATGCCGAATGTGGGGAAAAAACGATGACATAAATTAAAGTGTCAAAACGGAATATATGTGATAACATTTGTTTACAATTTTTTTTAAACTGTACTCCCCATTGGTTTTTGTTGTTTGTATGAGTTTGTTTGAGCGCTCGAAATTGCATGTCAGCCCAATATTACAGCCGAATATTGATGGCATTTAAAATGCTACTATTTGCGCGTCGTGCTGTTTTGATTGTTCCGTTTGTTTTCTCATTACTTCGCTAAAATTGCGCTTCCAACGGCTATAAATTGAACAACTGAGCTATATTATGCGAATCGACGGATCGGATGGCATGCACTTTTATTAATTTTTCGCAGGGAAATAAAAAAAAGTGAAAGTGCCCGAACGAAGAAATATCGCTACAATCCGTATGCAATACCACAATTGCAGATGACATGTTAACACACCGAAGAATCGAAGAATACATTCAACTCGTGTCTTTTCCCTAAAATATCGTCATTTCAAACCTCGTTGCTTCTTTCAATATAATATACATTTCACTGCGGCGATCGCCAATTTCGATAGTGTTCCCGCCGCTTGGACAACTTAGGCTCCACATGAGACTCTGTTTCTCTTCATTTAAACCAAAACAAAATGAACTCACAAGAAATGTTGTGATCTTTCCACTTAAATTGTGGGAAATGGAGATTTTCATTCAAAAAATATATATAAAAAAATTTCACCATGATTATTTTCAAATTACTCATAAGTTTAATCGGGTCTTGTCTCTTTAAATATATGATGAAATTCATAATAACGAAAAGGTCTTGGACTATCATCAATTATTTTTGATGGAATGCGCAGATTTTTTCTCCTCCGAATTCAAAAGATGTTGTACTATAGAGCACACATGATTTACGATGCGTCATAGGAAATACGAGTTTTTTGTTGTTTCTTCTCTGTGTCATATGCGCTTGATATAAAGAAATTATTCATGTCACTTCAATTTGAATGGCACATTTTCGATAAAAAATCCCGAAGTCATTTTTAGTTCAACTCGAAGCCATTTTTAGTTTAGTAGGTTTTTGCATTCCAATTCACTTGAGAATACACGTGAAACTGATGCGAAAATCAATAACTAGCAGTGATTGACACTATTTTAAACGTACTCAGTAAGTACTACTCACTCCCACTCTTTTGCTTGAAGTCAATAATTCTATACTTCATCATACGAGTGCATAAAAGACGCAATCATTCAAATCGATTCTCGTCAAAAAAAAGGTGGAAATGAACTCAGAAACCTAAAAATGGTTCGTTTCAAACTTTCTGTTTCATGTTTTACTCTCAAATTACCTTCGATACCAAATATGGAGTCCACGATTGACTTCCCGAGAAAAAAAACCGGCGTGACTTAAATGAGCATTGATCAAGAAGTGATTACGATAATTCGGCAACGTCAGTAAAGTTACACTGACACAGGCAGCAAGTGATTTAATTTAACGGTGTTTTTTTTATCGATTGCACGGTTTTATGCCTTCGCTATCAGATCGACCGAATTACAACCGAAAATAAATGTCTGAAAACCAGAAACGAATTACGCGAAAATATTTACGTTCCCGCAAAATGGAAATAAAAAAAGCGACTCACAGTGCCGAAAAACATACATTCAATTCAAGTATTGCGTAAATAAATTAGTAAACACGAATTGAGTGTATGCAAAATATAAATTCAATTCGGCTATGAGAACGAATACACACATTTTTTTACTCGTTGGTTTATGTGTGTATGGAATGAAAGACAAACACAGCCAGAGTCAGAGCCAAAGTAACGGATTTGGTATTTTATAATTGTTACTATCGCACATGACGCTTTTCGGTCGTTGGTTCAATAGCCACGGAATTGTATAAACATTTTCTAAAGGCACTTGATCGTTTTTTTTTCTGCCTCTTCGCCGAACTAGGGGGTAATAACACAAGCGCTTGAGACGAATCCGTACGAATATTTGTGAATTCGTGTGATTGTGTATACGGGACATTCGCAGCGCAGTGAGTGTACAACAACAATAATAAAGCCACGAACGCATGAATATATGCGAATCTATGTGAATCTCACAACTTGTTCCTAGCCCCTAGTCGCCGAATAGCGGTTTTTTGAACTCAAGACAGTACAATAGATGCGAAAATTTGGTTACAAATTGATACTGGTAATGAACATGTTATCTCATGCTGTGATTTTTGATTTTCGACCATTGATTGTTATTACTCCGATGATCAGTGCCGACACAATACAATACAGCTAACAAATTTGTTATAATTCGCACCATTTCGTTTTTCTAATAAAGTAAATAATGTGTAAACTTTGGGCACAATTACATTTCGACACCGGAGTTTGATCGGAGCTAGTGAATGAAAGAGAAAAAGCGCGCACATTTATCAACACAATGCAATGCTGTATTGGATATGTGCACGATCGTAAAATAGTAACATAAATTGGCAGTGAATGAAAAGCAAAAAGAGAGAAACAGCAAAACTGGTGCAATTTTGCAATCGACCGAGAATTTAAACGATGTTGATCCGGTTTAATGGAATCTTTAATCATTCGCCCAATATATCGCTCATAAATTAACGAGAGCAATTTTATGGACGGGCCACGATGATATTGATGATGGCAGCCACACGAAATTCCTCTGAAGATTTCACATTCGGTAACGGTTCAAAGGAGCCAAAGATGGCATCTCGATCTACTATGATATAGGTTTGATGCTCACTTTTGGCGTATGTAGTTTGTATTTCTTGTGCTGCTGCTTCTTCTTTTTCTTCTTCTTCTTTTTTTTTGCACTCACTCTTGCAATTAGTTTCTTTTGTTCTCAATTATTCGTGCGCGCATGGTCTTCTCCAAACCGTGCCAACGGTCTGTAATTGTTCGTTACGTAAAAGGGGAAACAAAACTATGAACTGTTGAAAATCAACAATTTTTTTCAAATGAAAACACACTAAACACGTGAAATGGAAGTTAGCTGTTAAAAATGCGATGATTTTTTCTTTCTTCTTTCTTTCGTTTTCCATGCGCATTGCAATGGACGAAGGGAGGCGGGAGAAAGAAGCACTTGTTGCAATACAACGATTAAATCATCAAAGCATTAACATATGAATTGCAGGCTTCTTTTTCACTCTTCATGCGCTTAAGTGAAACGAATATGGGCAACGATTTTTCTTCTTGCGTATGGTTTTTTTGTCTTTCCCCTGAAAAGTATTCGCGCGCTCATCATGTAATCGACATTCATTTGCACACGTACCGAACATTTCTCAATCGCACAACATTCGATTCGTAAACGGCTGTCAATTGAACATTTTCATCTCAAATTCGAAGTTTTAACGTGCGAAAACATGCGCTTTGTTGATGAGTGTTTTTTTTTTCAATTTTATTCCATTTGGTTTTTTCCTTCTTTTTGCGTTACAGGTGACAATAAACCAGCGACAATTGTTGTGCGTGTCGGAAACAATAGACCTGATTTGGGAACAAATCCGATTTGTAATCGATTCACTGGCGTGCTTGAGGAAGGTCAACCGCTCTTCTTGCCATGCAATCCACCCATGCCCGGCGCCTTTGTTTCCGTCCATTTGGAAGTGAACACACCGAGCCCGTTGTCAATTTGCGAAGCATTCGTTTACACCGACCAAGCATTACCAATTGAACGGTGCCCAGTGTTCCGTGATCAACCACCAGGCGCATCAGCTTCGTACAACGGAAAATGCTATACATTCTACAATCGACAACCGTTGAACTTCCGCGAAGCATTGCAATTTTGCCATGCTCGTGGCGGAACTTTGATCAATGACAGCAATCCGGCTTTGCAAGGCTTCATCAGCTGGGAATTGTGGCGTCGTCATCGCAGCGATGTTTCATCACAATATTGGATGGGCGCTGTTCGTGATGAAAAAGATCGAAACACATGGAAATGGGTTGGTGGCGAAGAGGTTACAGTCTCATTTTGGAATCTTCCGGGTGGCGATGAGAATTGTGCACGATTCGATGGTTCAAAGGGATGGCTCTGGAGTGATACCAACTGTAATACACCACTTAACTTCATTTGTCAACATCGTAAGATACCTTTTGATATAATTTTTCGGGATTATTCTTCTAACACTGGAACATAAAATTGATTTCCGTTGAAATGCAACTATATTCTTTGTTCGATTCATTGAATTTCCAGAACCAAAAGCATGTGGTCGGCCAGAACAACCTCCAAACTCAACAATGGTCGCTCCTGCCGGTTTTGATGTTGGTGCTATTATCGAATATAACTGCGACGATGGCCATCTTTTGGTCGGACCATCAAAGAGATCTTGCATGGACACTGGTTTCTATAACGAATTCCCACCCGTTTGCAAACGTAAGTTTTAACTTCTTTGAAATTAATTGAGAAGATGCAATCATCATTTCCAAGCAGAGTTTGGCACTTTTACCAATTTTAGCCGTCTTTAGTTATAATAATTCTCTTATTGAATTTAACCTTTAGACATTGAATGTGGATTGCCAGCATCAATCCTTCATGGATCCTACGATTTGGTCAACGGTTCCGTTGGATACTTGAGCACGGTCATTTACAGATGTAATGAAGGTTATGAAATGCTTGGCCGAGCGATGTTATCGTGCGATATTGATGAAAGATGGAATGGACCACCGCCACGATGCGAGCCAGTTGAATGTGAGGAATTGCCTGAGGTGTATGAAAATGCTCGAATTGTTTCGATTAATGGAACAACGGAATATGGTGCCAAGGCAGAGATTGTTTGCGCAAATGGCTTCAAGCCAGATGGACCAAGATACATTTCATGTTTGTCGACCGGCCAATGGAGTGCACCACTTGCGCCATGTATCCGAGGTAAATATTGACACGATCATCGACACAACAATCGTATTTTAAGCGAAAAATCCGATTTTGATCTTTATGATGTTATAAATCAGATTTGTTTGTTTTATCATTCCATTTTGATTTATAATCTACCATTTCGAAGACGATTTGTCATTTTGCTGATTGATTTCTTACGACACATGATTAATTGTTTGTTTTTATTTAGATTTGAGAGTGTCAGTACCACCGCCGCAACAAACCACAGTTGGCACGACTTCACGAAAACCGACGCGTACATCATCACGTTACACAACCACACCGATCACGACAACCGAATATGAAGAAGGTTCGTTCATTTCGCAATGTCTTGTTTTGAGCGAAAACACACAATGAAAATTGATTCAGTTACAAATTAACGGGTTTTGTTTCCATTTACAGAAGAGTCTGCAGAAGAAGAAGAAGAAGAAGAAGTTGTACCAACGATGAACGATAACATAATTCCGCGCAGACCGGTTGTGCCAGCTTTGACACCAACCAAGAATGGCCATGCAAATCCATCGGCAACACATCGACCGAAGACCGCATCACCAGCACATAACACAACACCAATTCAAACGACGACCGGCCGAACGACAACGACCACAAACAATGCGCATAATATCATTCAGGCAGCACATCCACAAGATAATGAAATCGCTGGTAGTGTAAACATAAGGTGAATAGACACACTGAATATGTTTCCCTAGCTAAGAAAGTCTAAACAAGTTTCTCTTCTTTTTTTGACAAATATTTGAAAGAATTTTTCTTTTTTGTTTTGTTATCAATCGCATTTTTTTTTAATTTGTGAATGAAATTAATGTTAACGTCCATTTGCATTTCAGATCGGATCAATCGCCGAAAGTGAACATTCCACATTTGGTAGAGAATGACCAACACCGTGAAACGCATGGTGCTAAATTGCATCTTGGTGCAATTATAGCATTGGGTGCGTTCGGTGGCTTTGTATTCTTGGCTGCGATCATCACCACAATAGTCATTTTGATCCGAAGGTAAGATTTCACTTATTCGATCATACATTTTCTAAAAGAAATCAAACAAAATAGAAAAAAGGGAAGCAAGCCAAAAAGACGGCTGAATTGGAACAACTTTTCTGTCTCTTCTTCATTCTGACTTACTTATCTTCTTATCGGCTTTGGGATAAAATAATATTTGAAACAAATAAAAATTCATTATAATTTCGTATCTTTTAATAACAATCGAACGACGTCTATTTTTTCTTCAAAGCAACGCACCTTTTTTTTCTGCACGGAATATAGACACACCTTTTCTTTACTGTTTTTTTTTCTATTTATTTTCTTAAACTTAAGTTGTGTTCGTCGATAGTTCATCTTAACTGAATTGAAACATAATAGATTCATGCTTGAGCGAAACTACGTGAAAAGTATACCAGCAGCGAGGGTAACTTTTAACACGTCCTGATTAGGCGTAACCACACACACACACACACCACTTTCCAACTTTGTTGTTCCAAAAATTGATTCCTTGCACGAAAAACTACCATTCTCATTTTATTTATTTCTATTAAAATCTATATCGAAAAACAAAGATAAAAAAAACCACATATATCCATTGGCCAATCCTATACAAAATCATAACTCTATTCATCACCTTTGTTGATCGACTCTATCACTCTACGCACCGACACCCCTTAATTAATCTCATTCAAAACGAATTTTTTTTTTCTTATTTTGTTTCTATTTGCCAATTAATTTTTGTTTTCTTTTTTTCCATCATTTTCTTTGTTAACCTGAAATCGAATGTTTGTTGAATCCGTCCTTCCCAAAACCAAAAAAAAAAAAACAATAACAAAATTGACCAATTTGAACGAAAATAAAAACCAAAATAATAATAATTAATCAGCTCCAATCCAATGAACCACCAACACTGTAATACTAGTTCTTGTCATCATCGTAAAACATCAAGTGCCACCTCAGCAAACCGTTCGAAACACTATAGTGGTGATCGTCGTTTAGTAAATACAACAACCAATAGTAACAATAATAAAACTAACCCAATTGTGCCCTCGCGTTGGTACACCGTATTAGCGCTTCCTTTTGAGGATCAAAAACTCGGTCGTCGTGACATAAATACATTTGGTCGCGGAGCCTATTCGTCAAGAGCCGGATTCTTTAGTAATCCATTATGATTCGAGCTAAACACTGAATCGAACGCGTGCCATTTGTTACAAAACACAACTCGTACTAGTCAAGATTCACAAATGTAAGCGGTTCTCATTCCAGACACAAAACAAACAACAATCAAACAAATCGTATTGCATTTGCACCATAAATCTTTCCAGCGCACACTCTACTTCTCTTTTTGTTGATTTTTTTTTTTTTTGCAATCGAATCCTTCAGAGTTTTCTATTGATCAATTCACACGCACATTTCGATTTGTTTTGCTGCACCGCATTTGTTAAGGAACAGTTTGATCCCATTCGGGTTGAATTTGACTAAAATCGCTTGGCTCTATAATCTGAACAAAAAAAAAAATCTAATATTTTTCCAAATTAACGCTTCGCGTTTGTAGTTAGTTGGCTAACAGTTTGATTTAACTGCACTTCGGGATCATGCGGAATGTTGAAGACGATTGAAGAGAAGAAAAGTAAAAATACAATGAAATAACAAGGTTTTTATTTCTCTAATTAATGTGAACTTTAAAGTGAGTTAAAAGTAAGGTAGCTTGGTAAAATGCAAGTTAGAGTTACATAAATAAAATTACATTTTCATCTTCAAAATTCCCTTGATTCCCATTTGATGACACACGCTTTGCTTTCGAGTGTATGCTTTACGACTTGAATTTAGTATGCCCGATTATCAATTAAAATTGAACTCTTTCTCTCCCCCTCCTGTAGAGGCCGTACCACACAACATTACCGCCATCGAGCTTCACCCGACTGCAATACGGTTGCATCATTCGATAGCTCCAGTTCTGAATCACGAAACGGTTTAAATCGATACTATCGCCAAGCCTGGGAGAATTTACATGAATCAGCATCGAAAAATTCAAACAATCACGCCGCATTACGTCGAAAAGAGACACTTGATCAACCAAATCTAAGCCGGTCACGTGATAATTTAAGTCGTTCTAGGGATAATTTAGATAGGTGAGTTGATGCGTTTTATCGATTTTTTTAAGTCTCACATTCTTTGCTCCATTGTTATCGTTGCATTGCGCAACTTGCGTAAATGTTTCGAAATATCATACCGTTTGATTCAAACGGAAATCTCAACAAGTAAATATATACTAAAAATGGGATTATTTTCTTTACATTTCAGTCGTGCTCGTGAATACAGTAGAGATAATTTAGGATTAAGAGATGGCTCCGAAATGATTGTAACTGATGTTTGTGTCAAAGGTAATGTTTTTGTTCTTTTTTTTCTTCTTCAAAACAAACGTGTTTTTCCAAATATTCTAACTTGACATTAATTCGCCTCTGTATTTGTAGGTGAAAAGAAACGACACCATCATCACCATCACAAGCCAGCCGGTCGTGACTCACATTTAGTTGCTTCGAATGCACGACGCGATCATAGGAACGGACACTATTAACATAGTCGACACACACACACACATACCATGGTTTTAACAATCAATTTAGAAAAATGAATTTGACATGACTAACCCGCAAGCAAACAATACGACACACGCAACTAATTTTCTTATCCACAACAGACTTACAACGCAACAGTGACGACGAAATTATTTATGAAATTTTTGTTTTTAAGGTTAAAACAATGTGTGACAACATTTTCATTTGATAAACATATTTTTGGCGCTTTTTCATCGACTATGTTTTATAAGGAAGACCAAATATTATATGATAACACATTCCGTAATAGCAATTTGAATTTGAAACAAATGACATCAACACAGACTGTGCAGACATTTTTAATCCAATCGATTTCATTTTAAACACTGAAACACAGTGAATATTGAATTAAATATTTGGGAATTTTAAACGACACATCCACTGGATGTACAATTTTAATGAAAAATTTTAGCATCGGCCGGCAATTTTTTCAATCATTTGATCGACACAATTTCAAGTAAAAACTGAATGGTTTTAAATGATTTTCCATAATTTTACATATGAAAAAAGAAGCCGGTTGAAGAGCATGTTTTAACGCAAAATTTTAATGTTTTTAACTTATTATCATCATCAAACTAATCATAAGTTTTAAAGAATGAGAAAGAAAATACGAATCGTCAGCAAAAATTCAATCACTTTGTGAATTATTGTTTCGAAAAACAGTTCATACTATGAACTTCATAGTTAATGCAATTTGTGCCATTGGGCCAACAAATGAGAGAATAGATCTTGTATTTTAAACGAAGTGAGAAAAAACTAGATAATTCCAAGCGATAGTTAAGGCATATAAAACATTGTTTCAACACCATGAAGTTGTTTTTGGAACATTATAATTCTCCCGAAATCGAATATTTGATGCGTTCCGTGAAGCAGAACCGAATTCACTGCTAAATGGCAGAGCAAGTGCTTGGGCTTAACAGAACAAACGCTATAATCGTTCTGAAGAATGACGTAGAGTTATTTTAATTTAATGGATTCCAATTTTTTTTTTTTTCATCGAACAAAGATTTTTCTTTGTTTTTGAATCAACGGATTGAAATATGTAACATAGAAAAAATTTTATGAACAAGTGTCCTAGGTTTATGATAATTTTACTATAGTAAGGTATCTCCCAATTTTTTTTTTAAAGAAAGAAACAAACAATGTAAATAATGGTTTAAATTTAAGCACGCAAGTTGTTAAAATAAAAATTTATTGTAGAATAACATATAAAAGAATTGTGTTTTTCATTCTCGTTAGTCGTTATTCTTTATTTCTTGTTTCTCTTTTTCGGAAAATGTTAATATTTTCATTCCGGAAATTGCAGAGCAGTTTACTTAGCATATTGATGGTAAAGTAAACTTTAATGACCATAGCTTTCCTTAACTGCATTGAAAATACAACCAATGAAACTGTAAACAATTTTAAAAACTCGTTGGAATGTTTTTCATGCAAATCCACATCACCCACAGGAAAGAAAATCATTCGGGGATAATTGCATTTGGTTTCAGCAAAGGAACCTCATTTGACATATGCAGACCTACACTACCGTGCAAAAGTTTGGAACCACTTGGTATTTTTCATACAAATTGACCATTTTTGGTGGACTCATTAACATATTTCGGAAACACCTGCACTCTTGATATTTTGTGCATAGTTTCTACAACGTTTCAATAGTAAATCACAGAGGTTTCATCAAAGAATATTCATGAATTTCAAAAATATAGAAATTTGAATTTGTACTGTGTGAAAAATGATCAAATTTGTATGAAGATTAAAACAGATCAAATTCAACTTCGACAGATGATAAGGTCGATTTGTTTTGAAACACAATCACCAACTAAGGTCACTTAAATTATTCAATTGTGAACTTTTATCGCCGACAGTTTTAAAAAGTATCGGCACTTATCCCAGATTTCTCAGTACTTTAGACATTTATTCTGTTCATTTTCGTACATCTCCGAGCAATGCTATGGATGAAAATGTGGTGCACTTGAAAACGCTCCCATTTTTAATATTTCTGCGTTTGGATGGAACAGTCTCATCGGAACTACTGATGAACATGCTTGCTGTAAATATTCCACGAAATCATACCTTGTGCATTTGTCCCATGATTATAGAAACAGCACAAAATGTTCCAAATTTGAAAAATCTGAATACGCTAGTTGTTGAATGCAGAGGCTCATTCGGTGGGGTTTCTGACAATTTTCTAATAAATTTAGCGATGTACATTTATTCGGGACGCACTGTATCGATGCAAGGAATTACTGGGATATCGGAATCAGGAACAAGATTAACTACACTTACATACTGCACTTATTATTCTGGAATCGATTTGGACACCTATAATATGATTCTACGCTTAGCAATTAATCCTGTTAGAGTCGTGCTAGTAGGTTGACGTACTGAAATACATTCGGCATGCTAATAGCAAGTGGTTGAGTATTTACGGAGGATGTATTAATTGCAAAATAGGTACTCATACCTTGAAAAATTCTTACTAATTTATTTGTAAAAAAGGCAGTGTTTAAATTTTGCAAGTTATCTATGATTGGGATTAAGAGATAGTTCAAATCAATTAATTCTTTCGGATTACACAATATCAAACATATCGCAATAAAAACATTGAAACATGAAATACATGTATTTTTCTAAATTGTAATTTTTCTCATCAAATTTGTAAAAAATGAAAATAAACGCATGAAGAAAATAATTTCACTTTTCTATAAAAATAAATTGAAGTTTGTGTTGAATTATTAGTTCTCGATGATGAAATTTCAAAACAAATCGTCAATTGCATTTGACAACATGCACCATGTTAATAAATGTCCAATAGGTGCGTTGGCCACATAACTTTTCAGTGGTCAGCAACATTTTCAGCTTCAGGCACCTGGACCGAACATTTGTAATGTACTGTACTAGGGTGTTTTCGGCATCGTTTAATCAAAAAATGGTATGCCTCATTCGATAGATCTCAGAATTCTGAGTCGATTGATAATATTTTTGTGGCGGATGGACTTGTGATGACACTTCCCGAAGCTGAAAACAAAAATAGTTTTATTCAGAATTTCCATAGTAACCTGGGACAACCAGATTTGATTTGAAATTTGAAAGCAAAAATTTGAAAAGAAAACATAAAATTGAATCTAGTTGTCACACGTTACTATAGAAATTCAGAATAAAACATTTTTCGTTTTTAGTTTTGGGAAGTGTCACCACAAGTCCATCCGCGACAAAAATGTTATCAATCAACTCAGAATTCTGAGATCTATCGAATGAGAGTTACCATTTTTCGATTGAACGATGCCGAAAACACCCTACGGTGTACATGCTCTATAACTTTTTTTTCAGTTCCTTACCAAAAACTGCACTTCATTCTTATACATTTCAAAGTTTCCTTTGTTCACACAATATCCACATCGGTCAAGATGGATTGAAAGACCTTGTTGAATTAAATTGATACAAAAATCGTCTATTTTTCGCAATTGCTTTTAATTTTGACCGAAATTTGTCCATAGTTGATGTGAGTTTATTAAATTCATATCGGAGAAAACACGATTCGTTATCGTTTTGAATTTGGCATTTTAAAGAAAAATCATTTGTTTCGAAATTCGTTCGCTCATTGTGTGTGAAATGAAGAACATTAAAATGATTAAACTAATTTTTTCGATGTTTATGGTTTACATACATGCAAAAATTACAAATAAGACACAGAGAGAAAGAGATGTGTTGTTACACATTGTGTTGAACACAGGAAGCGATTGTAAATATTCATAAAATATTTGAACAGCAATAAATTATTAAATTGTGAATTGAAAAAAATTAAAATCAATTTTAATTTTTGTCAACGGGCAATTAGCGTCGTCACAATTCTCAACGACTAAATTCATATCATACTGTATTGTGTCTAGTTGCTTTGTCCCAAACTGTCATTCGGCCGTGTGAACCGGGCTTGTTGTTGACGTTTCATCAGCTCTACCACTACCAGTGTAGGTGCTGCGCGTGAAGTCGCATTCCGTTGTATTTTGCATCAACATGTGTGTAAGTTTTTTGTGTACGCGTGTAATAAATACGGACGATGCAATGAGCAGCTGAACAACTGTCAAAGTGGAAAATTGAAGTTTAGTGTAAGATGGTTAGCTGGTGAGTACGGTGGAATCTGTAGTTAAAGCCAAACAAAGCGAATGCAAATAACGAAAACCAGTGCAAAAAGGAAGGTAGACAAAACATTTGCGTGGCCATCGACTAGAGTCGAAACTTAATTAATCTCTCAGTGGAAAGAAAACAGAACAATCAGTACAAAAATGCTAACCAAATCATCGTGTCACTTCAAATGACAGTAAATCAAGCGAAACGAGTTCGAGTTGATTTTCAACTAGCCTAATTCGGTCTCTGTTGCAATCGAAGAGACTTAGTGTATTCGTTATAGTCGTTTTCTTTCTTCATTTCAAGATATTTACCTTTTTTGGTATTTTCTGTTCTACGTGTGTGATTGCAGCAGCATCGCGTAAGTGTTTTCTCATATTGAACGCAATTATTTGAAAGTGGACAACAAGACAGAGAGGAAAAAAAACAGCAGCAATGACAGCAGTGATTGAATTCGAAGCATTTTCTGCGTTCTTGCAAGTGCCTGGCACACTGAGAGTAAAAGAATGTGTGTTTGTCTAACGGTATGCGTCTGCTTGAGAGCGCACCTCGGTGGGAGCCGAATAAATAACATGAAAATAGAAACGAAAACGAATTATGTTACAATTGAATGTGTGTACTAGGCGGTGTTGCTGTTGTTTTTTTTTTTTTGCTCGGTCGTTTCAAAGCCAGCAAAACCAACCACGCAAATCAATGTGTCAGAGAAAGACTGAAGCAGAAAAATGAATTCTATTCTGCTGTGTATGCGTCGTTGTTGTTGTTGTTATTTTTTCCTCTCATTTCGTCTTGAATAGCAATTAGTTTACTGTGTTTTTTTCTTCGCTGTGAGTGTTGAATAATAGATGTTTTGTTTTATTCCATTTCTCATGTCGATTCTGTGTCGGTGCGCCTTTTCCGCTGTGTGCAACCAAAATCAAGTCCAATGAAATGCGATTCAATAAACAGGAATTAGCAACACTTGCGACCCAGCCAAGCAATAAATTTGAAAAAGAGGGCATTCTATACGTAACCGAGCGTCAGGATGGATTCTTTCGCCGTTCCGAAGGTAAGAACGAGATGGGAAACAATAACTCCATCGGACAAATGACAAATTGATCATAACATTTGCAACAAAAGGGTTTTTTTTCATAAGTAATTAACCTAATTGTCGCTGGCCAACTGCAATTTTCCCGCATAAGGAATGATACTGCGCGATACCTAAAGCCAAAAGAGAAAAAAAACACGAAATGTGCTTTGTTTGTTTTTGATAGGTGTCTCTATTTTTACACGCTCGCTCTCTCTCTCTCTCCCTCTGTATCTCCCCTGTTTTATCCGCTTTGTCCATTCAGGTGTCAGCATTTATCTAGTCATATTATGTTTTATTCTTACTTAAGCCCGTTTTTATGATTATTATCCATTTTATGATATTTGCATGTTTTTTTGCATACGCCTTAATTTTTCCTTTTCGCTCGTTCATTCATTCATTCGTCGTTCGTTTGTTTGATTCGATGAACAATTTGCCATACATCATTAAGTACGAGCGAATGTTTCTTACCTCATTTGCAAATGGAATAAAATGTTCAAAGCGCTTTCGAATTGAATTCTACTGAGGGTGTAAGTGTATTCAAATACAATGCAATTTTCAGAATGTACCTCTAAGGTGAACTGAATCGAAGTGAACTGAACGAAAGGAAATGCATGTTAAAGGCAAAAATTTATAGCGTCACGAAAACACACACAAATCAACGATCTAATCTATTCATCGCATAGACTAATTTAACGCTTTGTTTCGACATTATGTAACAAATGCCCGAGAATTTTAATGTTCAATTGGATTTTCCCATTGCATTAAATTGAAATTATTGTATAATTGAATTTCAGAAAAGAAAAACTTAACACAACATTGCTTCTTCTATGGGAAAGTTTCGGTATAACAAAAACGAAAACACAAAAAAAAAAAATTCCCCTTTTTGATAAGTTTCAATTAGCGATGGTCAATAAGAATGATTTTAATTTTATAGAAGTTGATTTCGCGGAGACGGGATGTGCTTCAAGTTCATCGTCGTCGTCGTCATTTTTCAAATTGAAGCCAAGACGCAACATAGGCTGTATGGGTGGAACGAACAAAGGTTTGGACTTAGCTCATCGAAAACAAACACACACACATACACTTACATAAATACCAATAACACATAGTCTGTCGTAATCGAACCTCACTTAATTGTATTTATCGCTTTTTTTTACTAACTAACAAATTGCTTCTCAATAAAGCCGTTTGTCATCTCGTTTTTAGATTATTTCTTGTACGTCATATAACTCAATAACCAGAGTGTTATCGGGTTGATGTCGTTTTTGGGACATTATCTAAAAATAGATTTGCTTGTGCAAATGGAAAAAAATCCGCTTTTTGTGTGATAAAAAAAACAATACCACATCGACCATGTTGACGACTAACACTTCATGTGACGGACAGTGTGAGCTGTTCGGATTAATGGATGTTTTTTTTTGGAATCTCTCATGCTAACAAATGAAATTCAATTTTCACTCGGAATAAATAAAAAAAATATTAATTTCGCACATAACAAGAATAAGTACACATAGTAGTTTGTCGGTCTTTTTCAAAACACCATCTCAATACTCTGTTTTTCTGTAGCAGCATCAGCAAAAAAATCACGCACATCTTTCTTATTTTCGTACCATTTGCGCGCGCTATCTTTGTTTACATGCCATAATTCCCTCTGTTTGTTTGTCTGTTTATACGTGAATGAAAATATGGATTTTTTTCTAGCTCGAACGAGCACTGTTTTGCACATTCTTACTTTTCATGTTTAAAATCTGTATCACTCTTATGTACGGTGTTTTTTTTCCACTGTATCTTTGTCTGTATCTCGTATTCTACATGCATCTATTCTCTCAGCATCTGTTTCGCATTTTAAATTTGATTTTGTGTTTTGATTTTTGTCTTTCTTTCTTTTTTCGGTTTGTTTACAGTGAGTTTAGAGCGATGGTGTCGACTGCGTGGAAATTTGCTGTTTTACTTTAAAAGTAGTGATCAATTTTCGGAGCCACAAGGTGTAATCGTTTTGGAAAAATGCGAGCCCATCATACGTAATGAGAGGCGTGAACATGATGGTTTTGTGTTTTTCATCGGTAAGCTACAACATCGATTTCGGTTAATTGCTGTTCAAATTTGTTGCTAATGGTTGTTTTTTTTTTTTGTGCATTCCCATCTCTCTCTGATCGATTCGACAGAATTTCAGGACAATCTCAAGCAACGACTCTCAACGAATACAGAAGCTGAACGGGCCGATTGGATTCAGGCGATCCGTCATGCTAGCTATGAAGAGATGCGCAAAAAATTGCAATCACTTCGGGAACAAATCGAAAAGAGACGTGATACTAAACAAGATATCGACGTAGATATGATGCGTTTACAAATCGGCAAAGAAATAGGTGAAAATCTTATTCAATTTTAAAAATAAATGGTTTGCTTTTTTCTGTTCGTTTCGGAGAAATACACCAGTTACTAACCAAAATTTAGGAAAAAAACAAACATTCAATTATTTCTTTGTCGGTTATAACAACACCTTTTTATGTTCAAAAAAGAGATTTTTTTTGTACCGATTAAATTGCATTTAATTTTAATTGCCCAAATAAAATACTGATTGTTTTGATTCTGTTCATTATTGATGGGAATTTTCAAAACTGAAAATTACATGGGGTTTTAATTTTTAATTACATCATTAGTTCGTTTACTTTGTATGAGTTAGATTTTTTTGGAAAGTGGGTTTTTCTTCTGGAAATTAATCGATATTTTCTATTTCGATGGTAAACTGCAGATATCGCCGAAGTACCAGTATGCGAAGCTGTAATTTCATGTGACAATTTGCTTTGCGACGGTCATGGACGACCTCCAAATCCAACGGTTATAGTACAAATATCTGAACCAAGCCGTTCATCATGGATTCGATACGGTCGCACCGAAGTTATTGAGGTAACGTATGCATTGATTGGCGCAAAACTGTGCAGATAATAATTTGTACACACATCAAATCAATTGATTTTGAGTGGATGCTATTTTTGAAGTCAGATTGTGTCGATTTTCGTTTGACCTTTACATTCGAGAACATATTCCAAGGGCTTGGTGACCTTCTCTTGTTTTTCTATTTTTATTCCATATTTTTTTCTCAATTTCCATCAATTTATATCGATTCAACGCCACCTCTTTCTCTCGTTACAGAGATGCTCGAATCCACAATACCTATGTACAGTTGTGTTTCGTTCAGGGGACGGCCTAAATAAACAATCTTTAATACGCTTTACGGTGTACGATGTTCGTGAGAAAGTTTCGCAAACGGCTGTGCCATTAGGTTCGGCTGAAGTAACGTTAGGAGCAATCCAAGAAACGGCACGACTTCGTGTACCGCTGCAATCGAACTCGGGTAGCGCAGGTTTTCTCACAATGACAACGTATTTGCCGGAACAAGAGCGAAAATATCCACGATCGCCGGCCAGACAAATCGAACCGCCACAACGCTACGGCCATAGACGATCACAGTCATTGCCACCGAAACTTGGCATCAAACTTAATATTCCACCGCCATATAAACTTAGCTCGGTGTTTGTTAATCCAACGGTAGGTTGATGTGGAGTAAAAAAAAATGAATTAAAACTCGAATTTGAAACAAAAAGTTGAGAAAATGATAATTTTGAGCCAAAAGAAAAATTAAAGTAGCATCGACCTTGAAGTAGAACTTTTTTCCCTATTTTCATGCAACATTTGTTTCCATTCATTTGGTGCCGTATTCTTCCATTCCATTTAACCGATTGAGATTTAATCAAATATTCTTTTGTTTTACCGCTTGGCAGGTTCGCACGTATCGTTTGCATTCCGGATTGGGCGGCGACATCAGCGTTTTTGAAGTAATGATGGAGAGTCGTCTTTGCTTCATCATACCACAGCAATTACTGTAAGTGTCCTTGAACTGAATCTGACTGAAGGTCGTATTCATGTGTATATCAAATACAAAGAAACGTTCATAAAATATTGAATCATTGCGAGTGAATCATGGACTAAGCACAAATTTGTTCATTTCAGGTCCATTTGGATATTGCGCGAGAAAGAGCTGTTGCAAGAGATTTCCGGTATGGGTGAGCTCGGTGGTGAATGGCGAAATGTACAAATGGAATTATTGGATAAACACTTGAAATTACTTAAAGAATACTCGCAAGCCAAACAAAATCTACAGCAATGCGCGGCAAACAAATTCTTCAAACAGTCTTCGTGCAAAAATGATGAGTCACTCGAATTTGCACCGGTGAATTTGCATCTACAAAGAATGTGGGCATACAATGATACGCTGAAACGCGACGGTTTCTTGGATATTATCACAGTCGGAGCATTTACGAGACATTCGGGCAAGACAAAAACCGGTGGATTGATTAAGTAAGTTCTTGAGTTAACCGAAGAACAATCGTTTTCAGTATAAATCCTGATTTGTTACTAATGATATGCTCTTTTCCAGGCTATTGCAACTAATGAAAGACTCACCATCGAAGGTCGATCAAATCGGAGTCAAAGTGCGTACGGCAAACGATGCTGTTCAGTCAATAAAGCAGTTGCGGAAAGAAATTGTCGAAATTATGTCACAACTTTTATCATTGGCCAAACTGAAGAATCCAAAGGGAATGTTGCCGCTGTGCAATGAAATGATCACAAAAACCCGATCACTGTTGAACATTTGGGAGCCAAGTTTAGTCGAAGAAGCGTTTGCTTTCATCGAAAAACATCGTATCATAAATGATTCAACGGATACGAAGACACAATCGTTGAAATTGTCACCATTTCGGAATATTACTCAACAATTGGGTGCTCTTGAATTGAAATCGCCGGATTTAGAAGATTTTGCTTCACCAACAGGTCCGATGCCAATGCCAAATCTGTGGACAAAACATGCTCGACGTAACACATCGCCATGCGTTGATATTCCGCAAATCACAAAAAATATGAACAATAATGGCTTTTTGAAAGAAAACTTCGAAATCTACCAAGATAAGAGTGATTCGCTGAACAATCGCACGACACAAGAACTATTCGAAGATATCAAATTGGATAATGTTCCTGAATGTGACAATTTGTCATTTTCATTGCCACCAAATTGTGGTTCGGGCAACAACGAGGATAGTTTAGTCTTCAGTGAAACGCATTTCGATGTGAGCGGAGAGATTTTGTCATCATTACCAGCACAAAGAGTTCATACAAAGGATCCGTTGCCAAAACGAGATATCAAAAACGATGCAAAAACCGAAAATAAGCCAAATTCCGAAGAACGCTGTAATTCCATGGATTTGGGTGGTGTTTTGGTTACGGAAAATCAGCTGAATGAAAGCAAAAATGAGATTCTACATAATTCCAATGAATTCGATGAGAATGGTCGAGTGAGAAATTGTTCGATTGCAGTCGGTCAAAATGGAACATTTTTGGATACAAAGGCAATGAGCTCATCACCATCGGCGAATTACTATCGACCCACCGAAGAGCCGGAACCGCTTGACTTAACCCAATTGAATATTGAGGCGAGTGTAATGTGTTTAGTGAGCAAAGTGAAATTCTTGTGCGGTCGCTGTGGCAGCCCAGCTGTTCGACTGAGACAGCCAAAAGCCAATACCAGGCGCGGATTCACCAATATTCAAAATACAATCAATAATCAACCGTATGCTTCCAATCCAAATGTGAATGATAACGAAACCAAAACGGAGTCGATGAATTTGCCGGCGAATGTGAATGTGAACAATAATGCGATTTCCAGTGGAAAAGAGTCGGCGGTTAGCAAAGAGTTGAACTTGGCACTGAATCAAGTGGTTGATGGTGTCACACGAAAAGTGTCCAAAGCCAAAGGAAACAAATTCACCGATGGGCTAGATCTATCTCTTACCACGGACTGGGCCTCAGAACTACGACCATCAATGAGAAAATTGCGACAGGCAATGGATGGTCTCTTGAAAACTGCACGCTTAATGCATTCAGTACAAAGACTTCAACAAGACATGAAGAAAACGTCAGCTATTTTGAATACAATGTATCGCCGCGATGTTTGCTTCTCACAATCGGTAAGTGTGATACACTTTTTGGGTCGTGATTGGAATAATTTGATATAAAATTTCAAATGATAATACTAAAACCATACAATTTGAGAGTAAAATATGATTTAATGAAATTCTTTGACTAATTTCAGCTAACTGCAATTGTATCTGGAATTATGACCAAAATATGGGCCACAAACATAACTGAGAATGACGTACAAATCTTATGCACGCTTGGTCCGCTAGCATATTTCGAAGGTTTACTGTCGTTGTACGGCAGCGAAACCGATATGTGGGGCGACATGTGTGTTGCCATAGAAGACTTGAGCGCTGTCACCTTTACGTTGGTTCGGGGTAACATACCACGGTTGGTTCAATTTTAAAATGATGTTTTTCCATTTTTTTTCTGAATGATATTTTTGACTTTCATGCAGGTTTCCATTCTTTTGCCAATCGACTCAAATATTGATTCCCTTTCAATTTTCCAGAAACAAAAAATACTTCCCCATTCCGCGTGTCACTGGTTCGCGTCAATCGATAACCGTATTGCTTCCCGTGCCGGACAATATTTACTCAATGCTTCCGAACAAAGAGTCTCCATCGTTCAAAATAACGCCGGTTTTCTTCAACATTGGCATCAATGAGTATGCAACGTTATCGGAAACGCTTGGCTATACCCGTGAACAGCATCGATCGAATTTCGATAATTACGATCGACTTAAACAGTACTTCATTCGTTACAAGAAAATAATGCTAAATTCAAAAGGAACACCGAGCAAAAGTGAAACGCTCACCGAGCAATTGCACAATGTCACCGATTTGCTGAATGCAATGGAGGAATCGTTGCGTAGGAATGCGTCGAAAAACACAAAAATATTGCATTTGGCCGAAGATGTGTGTCGAGGTTTGCACGGATTACGCTTAACGTCATGCAAAAGTGCCAAAGATCGAACCGCCATGGCCGTCACAGTGGAACAGTGCCGTATTTTACAGAAAGAATTCCATTTGCCAGCAAACAATGTACAGTGTGTACTGGATACAATGCGGAGGTTTGTATTGAAATTATTACATTAATTGAATGAAATGAAATGTGATAATCATTTTGATATTTGTTTTATAGCTTTGATAATTACGTTTAATAATTTTTTTAATTTGTTGTGCTAATTTTCGTTTACTTTGTTCATTTCAGCGAGGGAACTCGAAGTGAAAACACTTTGAAGAACATCGGTCTGCGAAAATACGCATTCAATTTGCCACAAGTGTTGAGTCTACCGCAAGTTTATCGCCCGCCGACTGGTTAGTATTGAAATGTTTCATTTGACCGAAAAACAATAAAACAAGTGATAATTATCATGATTTATTCATTTTATAGGATCTTACGGGAAAGCGCAATCTTAAACATACCCACACGCACATACAACATAGGAAAAAAAACCCTTCACACATCACTTACTGTTAGACAATGCCAAATCTTTCATTTTTAACTAGTTTTTTTTTAGATTGCATGTATACAACAACAACAAAAAACTATTTTTTCGTCATGTGATTAACCGAAAAATCGTCTCCTCTTAACCAATTTTAACTATTTAACATTGAACCCTACTAGCCTAGTATACTTGAAGTATCTTTTTGGACCCAAGACTTAAGTGAACTCTCCTAACTGTAGAGCAAATAAAGAAGTAAATTATCGAATTTTCAACATTGATTTTTGGAAATGAGTTGTGAAATCGAATCGAATCGCATCCATGGGATGATTCTAGAGCTGTCAAAGAAACAAAACTAATTTAATTTATGTATTGTATAGAGTTTATGGGAAATCAGTTAGCAGAAGAAAACAAATATTGTATAAAAATGCGAATCACAATAAAATACCATGTCAATAAAATGAACATAAAAATGTTTGACTTGTTCGAAAAGGTGAAAAAGAAAAAAAACGGCAGCAAATTGCAGAACGCAATAAAAATCATTAGAAGATATGATTCGATTGTACAAGCCGCAAAAAGTAGCTACTAAAAAAATCAATCGTTGCATAACAACATGGATCGAGTTAGACAAGTTTTTTTTCCCCTCCTGATCGCCCACAGTTCCGCCCCATCGCAATGAAGAATGCAACGAATCGCCGATAAAATCAATTCTTCGATCAAAGCATTATGCGGAACTAACCAAAAGTAGCGTTTTTATTAGTGAGAAGAAAAAAACCCAAATCACAGTAATAATTCAAACATTTTCGAATGAGTCTTTAATTTTTCTCTTTTATTTTAATAATGGCAGTTGTTTTTTTTTCACCGGCTTTTGTTTGATTGTTCCATTAAAACAGTTTGTGTCTGGTGTTGGTGGTTGTTTTTTTGTGTGTGCTCTATTGATTTGCATTTTCAGCGTTTTATTCTTTCCAAATTTGTTTTTTTGATAATTACTAGCATATTCTTATGGATCAAAAGAAGCATGAACTACAGAAAAAGAGAACGCGAATATGGTGTTTTCTTAAAAAAAAAGTCGTACAAATCTAAGAAGCGTTTAATGGGAAATTGGCGGCGATCCAAGCACAGAGAATCAACTACGGTGTGCTGGCGGCATGTGAATGTCGTGTGTGTGTGTATACATATGTGGCTGTGATTGAGTTTTGTTTATGCGACGTTCCGTTTCGTAGACGTGTGTTGACCTGCTTGTTGTTGATAGTTACTTTGTTGTGTAGCTTGACCTCCAAACGCTGTTGAGCTGAGATCGCTGCCTGATGCAAACCGTGCGGCGATTTGGCCGATGCTCTCGTTGCTGCCCGATAAATTGGCTGAATCGTAGGCAGCTAAACATGTTAATTGAACAAATTTTATTAGTTTCCATTTTTTGCATTGACATTTTTCGTTGAGTGTTGGGTAAACGAAAAGTAAGAGTGATAATTGCATAATTTGTTGCTTGCAAATGTAACAGTTAGATTGTGAATTACATCACTGCAAATGGCATTAATTATTCTCACCTTGGATTTGCTGTTGCGCTTGCTCTGCTTCTTCTTTTGTCTTGTATTTGATAAAGAATACATCTGGTTTCGATGGTTCTACAACGAGAAAAATCAAAGAGCAAAATAATTATCATTTCATTGACTGGCTATGAATCCATTAAGCTGGACATTTGGTGCTTACGTGTTGGTGGCGGTTCTGGAATTTCAATATTTTGATTGAATGTCGGCTTCTTGCTGAGCACATAAACAATTGTCTTTTCTTCGGTTTGTGGCAATACTGGAATGATTTGTTGTTTCTGACTGTAGCTTGGCGTCTTAATGAAGATTATTTTATAGTTTTTGCGAGGGCGGCCTGTAAAATGTGATGAAAGGAATCGAGTTCGATTTCATAAAAATTCACATGAATAATAAATTTATACAAATTTGAACAAAAAACGCAGGTAAAGAATGACACGTGTTAATAATCATAGAAAAGATCAGAGACGTCGAAAATCTATTCAAAATTTATGGAAAAAATATACGAAGGTTTCTCTACTTCCTTCGTATATTTCTTCCATAAATTTTGAATAGATTTTGGACGTTTCTGATCTTTTCTATGATTATTAACACGTGTCATTCTTTTCCTGCGAAAAATGAAAAGTTCACAAACGCATAAAATTCAAAAATGTCACAATCATGGCGGCATACTAACCGATTTGAACGAGTCTTGGACCGGCATCTTCCTCAGGATCTTCTGGGGCGGCATGAACGAAAAAGTGTTTGGTGATAATTGGTTCCTGGTTATTTTGGTATTGAGGTTGCGTTTGTGTTTGTGTGATTTGTCTTTGGGTAGCATGACCGTTGTTGAAAGTATTCGTAGCAAAACCTTGTGTTTGGAACGTTGACTGGAGCGTTGGTGCTTGATATGTTTGTGCTTGGTATGTTTGTGGTTGATAAGCTGGTGCTATATAAGGTGGAGCTTGATATGTTGGTGTTTGATAAGTGCGCGGTTGTTGGAATCGTTGGAGGCTTGCTTGGGATTTGAATTGTGTTTGGCCGAACTTTTGTGCAGTTAACAATGGGCTTTGCAATGGAACTGAAAGACGTGGCGATGGAATAGGTACTTGTGGCAATGGAGCTGCGCTACTGAATGGGCTTCCTGATGCTGGTGGTTCGTAGCTGCTGGCGCCATTACCATAGGTGGCATGATATTGAGTAGGCGCCGGATCACTTTCTGGCGAATGCAATTTTAATCCACTTGTCAATCCTACATTGGAATAACGATAGCCATTCTGACCATTTAAATGGCTAACATCCGCGTTGATCGCTGATAATAACACCAAAATCGTAACAGATACCTGATGAACCATATTCGAAAAAAAAATTAAATCGGTCACACCACACGCTCTATATTGACAATGTATTTTTTTTAATCCCTCATTTTGATACGCCACTAATATAATTTACGCTTTGTGTATAAAAACGCCATTTAAGGTGCTACCATCTTGCGTATCACTCACGGAAACTTAGTACACTCTCAGATTGGACAAAACGACGAGCATGTGGAGTGACTGAATTAAATAGAACTATTATCGTATCGAAAACCTAATATGATTTATTCCCATTTTTTATTTCCGGCAAATGCTCTTGATTTATATGGATAAACAAATGCGATCATTATGTGTCTTCCTTGTTGCGCACGATCGATTTTGCATATCATTAAGCCGTTGAAGTAGCCAGTAAATAAACATTGAGAAAAAAAATCTAATCTGAACTAGAAGAGTCAAGTTTAAAATGTCATTGACGAAGACGCACTGATAAAAATGAACCATAAATCCAAATAAAAATCACATTTGCATAGTTTGTTATAGTTGAATTTTTAGTGTGATTTGCGGACAAGCACACCGGAACAAAGTTTGAAGAAAATGTGTGGTTCAACGGCATATTTTAGTAATAAATTTTTGTCTATCGATCGATTTTACGCACTTCGTAAAAGGCATTTTGAGGCAAAGACACATATTATGCGTACGCATTCTGTAGGCTTTTTTCCCATATTTTCGAGATTCATAGTTCAAAACAAAGGAAAAAGCATAAGAATCTATTTTCGTTGCTACAAATACCCAAATATATTATAAATGTGTTTATAATCACATCCGTATTCGGATTTGAGTTTGGTGTCTATTCAATTTTGAAATCACACTCTGAGAACTATGTCACTTTCGATTTGTCGAAAAACCTTTCAACACGATGATCATCACCATTACAATGCTTGTCGGTTTGGCGGGAAATGTGATAATTTCGTTGAAGTCAAGTTAAACCTGTTTCGGTTGCTCAGTCATCATTTTTCGAAGAATATTCTTCGGTGATCAACCGATTAGCATTTTTTTTTTTCAAGCGCAAGAATTTCGAGAAAAAGACCGCTTGACATTTTGAACTATTTATCGAAGGGATTTTTCCCAACTATTTATAATCAACATAACTTTGGCTCGTAAACAAGACACATAATGAATTCGTCGTTGACAAAGAAATAAACCGAAAACAATCTTCTAATTGAAAGATAAATCCATGCTAAAGCGTTAAATTTCGCATAAACACCACGCTTTTATCGTCGACACACCCTTGAAATTTTTATATGATTCTTATCTTGATGGAAACCCAAATTAACTTCGGCTATTGAATAGTTAATCCAAATAAACTTCTTGTCTAAATCGTTCACACAAAATCAAATATCACAAAGTAGATTAGTTTCCAAAGCCGATATTTTTATTTTGTTCAACAATCAAATAAGCAAAAAAATAAAACTTTATGATTTCTTCTGGTCACACTGACACTCACCGCAAAAGGACTCATTTTGACCATCGCACAACAAATCTTTCATGCAGACTAATACCGATTCAAAAAACGCTCTCGCTTTTTATATCCGAAATGGGAATACGTCACCAACGGTCACAATCGATCGTCATAGAGATGCTGTAAGCGTAAACGTATCTAAATAAAATATGGCAACGTAGAAGCGAGAGGGAAAAAACGAGCCGTCATCACTAAACGAAAAACACTAGCCGAATGTCGAATGAGCGAACCAGCGATATGTGGTGGTAAGCATGGTGTCCGAACAAATTCCGCATGTTTGCAAAATCTTATGCAAAACATGTGACTCTGCGGCAAAAGCGATCGCGTTTTTTTTGCCATCATCAATGTGAATGATGTAGTTTCTTTTTTTTGGCGCGCTCCATTAAATTGCCAGTCAGTTTAGTGATGTTCTAACGCAAATCAATAGCTAGCACCGCAGCAATGCTTGATTGGCCAGTCATTAACTCATCATCATAATATAATCTGTCTATTATTTATGTTCGCTTCGGTTTGCGGTGAACAATCGTGATACAGGCGATTGGTATATGCTCATCGTGCGCACAATTATCAGCCGAGTCACAACGACACCAGCAGTAGCAGTAGCGTCTTTTGAATACCTTTTGGATAAACATCATAAATTGCTTTGAACGTAAATTGAACATTTAATTCAATTAACATAAGTTAAATAATTCATCATCCAAAAGTCATATTTGAGCGTTTCATTCTGAAACTGGAAACAAACGGACACGATTGTGTGAACCAAGTCGGTACCATTAGATTGGGATTGATTTCAGCACAATCCAAATACATTAAAAAAAACACAAGAAACATGCTAATTCGATCGAGTTCTATTTCGATGTCGTTTTTTGGTGATGCCGTTGACATTTTCAGAAATATCTAAATATAAATATTATATAAATGTTTTAAATGATAACTTTAAATTCTGTTCCGCATTCGGTTTTTCTTTGTTGCTAATGCACAATTGACCCACAGCCAAGACGATACTTACCATGACAAGATCTAGATCGATGTTTATCTATCCGTAGAATCTACAAGAACGAGAAGAAACAAAAGGGAAAAAAACCCGGACACAAAACAAATGAATAGCAAATGAAACACCGTCTTGATTTTATTGATTTTTTCTGGAGGAATGTGTGGATTTTATTCGCAGCGTATATCTTGTAACGATTATAAAACATTTTATATCTTAACAACGTCATTTTTTTTATTCTATGTTCTTCTCTCATTATTTCTCATATTTTTTATTTATTTAATTAATTTTTTTTTTCATCATTTAATTTTTGTCTCTAAATTTGTTTTTAATTTATTTTTACTTAAATTAGATAAATTGTTTCTGTTGTTTCATTTTTCTTTGTATATTTTGTTGTTGTGTTTGTGTGTGTTACCTCTCTCTGCGTGTGTGATTACAAATCAAAAAAAAAAGAAAGGAAAGAAAAACTCTTGATACTCGTCTCTGAATTTTTTTTTTTTTTTGGTTGTTTGAATCATAATTTTCTTGTTTGTCTTAAACTGGATAGCAGCAATTTTTGCGCGAGAAATATTTTTTGAGATATTTTATGTATTGTGTGTGATTCAAACAAGTTTGTTGAATTGCAATCGGTCGGTTGGTCGGTTGATCGCTCGCGGGCACGTGCCCGCGTCAATGAACGATTTCGAATATAAATTGATCAGAGTTTATTGGTGTGGTTTTGGTATCTCATCAGAGAGAACATCTATGTAATTCATTTTGGTTGTAGTTGTTGTTGTGTGTGTATTCATAAAATTTGTAAGCACTAAATAAAATACAAGTCATGGATTTATAGGTTTTTCTCCTCGATTCTCTGTCTCGTGTATCAGTTTGCTTGTAGCTGTGTCCCTCGTTACATTTATTACTTTGCTGAGAATTTTTATACAGTGTTTTCTTTTTGGTTGCTTCTATTTTTAAATTTTATTCTTTAAATAATCATAAGGTCATTTCGGTTTATCCCTTTGCGAAATAAATTTCTTGCTTTTTATTTTTCGTTTTAGTTTGCTCGTCATTGTTGTCGTCGTCATCTGTGAGAGAGTAACATTTTGTTCAACACATGAAGTATGCTGTTGTGTTAGCGTCTTTTTTTTCGTGTGAATTTCTCTTGGTGTGTTGCTTGCTAATCATAATATTTAGTTGTTGTTGTTGTAATAATTAAATTTTGTTCTCAATTTACTGGATAAATTCAATAATCGTTAATATAACCTGTGTTTGTGTTGCATTTTTTTTTATTTAATTCTCAAATGGCTTTTTATGATGCTATTTTTTTTCTTGGTTGATTTGGTTTGAGGAGGGGACAATATTTAAAATTCATAATAATAATGTACGCTTTAATTTAACTAGTTTACACGTTCGTTCAGTAATATTTGTTCAGGCATATTTGTCTGAATATACGGTCTGCAGTTGCATGGTCTATTGGTTGGTTACTCGCGTTCATACATTTTGAATCAATATCTTGAAATTTGTTTACCTAAAAACGTGTTCTCATCAATATTTGTGGTTTAGTTTTCGTCAGATTTTTTTCTTCTCTCAAAGGTGAATTCATAAATTCTTTCACTTGCACTTGTTGCTGTTCGATGCAACTTAATGCATTTCTATTAAACTAAAAACAGCCGAATCGATTTTTTTCTTCGTTGCAAACTCGCACGTTTAATGCATACAATATTTTTGTTTGTTTCATGTTCGAAATCGCGAGAAATCTTCCTTAATTCTTTGGTGAGTGAGTTAGTTAGAGTGGGTTGTGCCGCGCACGGACCGGCCGAGGTGCATGTGTGCATCGATATCGAGAATGTGCGTAGTGTATATTTCGATTTCGTGTTACCGGAACGAATACCAGAACAAACAAACACCTCAATCGGCCCCGGTGCGATCAATCGATCGATCGGCTTTAAATTTTATTTTCTCTATCGGCGCACGCATCTAATTTAAATCGAAAATAAAGTCGATTATTGGACGTATTGAGCACGGTTTCATATTTTTCTTTCTCTTCACATTCTTCACGACAGAAAGTCAGTTCATCCACTTGTTTTGCTTTCAAAATCGTATCTCTTTGGTTGTTTGCGAATTATGATTATTATTTTTTTTTAATTAAAATTGATCTTATTCTTTTTGGATTGTATTTTTTTTTTTTTTTTTAGAGTTATCGATTTATTAATAGGTGTGTTTTTTTTATTGGAAATTTTTAAACTAGTAATTTTTCAGCGGAGTTTTCTCCTTAAATATGTACATGTTCTTTTTCTGGTTGTATTTAGTGTGTGTGTGTGTGTATGAGAGTGTTGGTATTTTTTCGAATGAAATAGAACTTATTTCCATCATAAGAAATCAAGTCGAAGTGTTTGTTTTGGTGAACATGGTTTTTTGTTCAATTAAAAACGTAAATACTGAATGTGGTCGTGGTCACGCCAAAGAAAACATCAAACGTAGATTCTTGTTATTCTATGCAACTCAAATGATGACCTGCAGCAATCGAGTCGGCATTTTTTTTTTCTATCTTCTTTCTCTCTTTTGCGACATTGTTGATTTTTCTTCGTTTCATTCTTGGAAATGATGGTCGAGAATTAGCAATAAAAAGCTCGCTGGCAACTTATGGATTAGTATTTGTTCAGTTTTTAAAATGAATTGTCGATTCAGTGACGGAAATTTATACTTTTCAGATTGTGTCTCTGTGTTTATTTTTCTTTTTGTCTTTGGTATCTCATTTGAATGAGAGAGAGAAAAAGAGATATTCTTTCTAAGCCTTATGTTGTAATATGATTTATACAAAAAAGAAATCCACTTGTTAAGCTTAGACAAAATGAAGAACTTGGGCGACAAAAACGGTGTAACAATTTCAAATTTGTAATATTTACAAGTGTGCACTGAACGTACGTTTCAAACACGACACATGACACACACGTATAATTTTTCCGTGTGTTATATTGAGCATTTAATATCTCTCGTCAGGCTGCCACACTCCTCTCTCGTTCTCGTTCTCTTATCATTTTTCTTTGTAAATGGTTTGTTTTTTACTATCGAAAATATCATTTATCAAATGGCGTTGAGTTATGAAAATTTTGATTAAATGTTATTTAATTGTTTGTTTTTATCATAAGCTTCGATTTGAATGTCGATTTACTCTAATTAAATGTGTGTGAGTTTGTGTGAGAGTGATTTTCTTTTGACGATTTTGTGTGTTGTTTGCTGCTACTCAACAAAATCGCAGAAGAAAAAAATCATTTCATCTTTGGTGTTATTCATACTTCAATTTATACAATTATGGCAGAATTGGTGAAAATGCGCGATATCTTATCATGTTCCCTCATTGAATACTTGAAGCGACGAGAAAAATAAATGAGAGAAATTCTTTGGCGAATTTCCGTTGATCATAAGGGAAATTGAGGGGAAAAAACTACGTAGAATGAAAGCTGTGTGGAAAAAAATCGAAGTTGTTTGGACAGAAAAATAGCATGAAGCCACAGCCATTCAACGTTCGTGTGGTGTGCAACACTAGCAAACATGGCTAAACAAAGTGCGAGTGTTTGACGATGGGCAAAAAATGACAGGACGGTTATTTTGTTCAGCATTTGGAAATAAGTAGCTGGGCAGGCTGGGATGGATGATGCGGCACGCATTCATTTGGAAAACTTTTAGTGTCATATTTGATAGTTTCTTTGGCAGATCCGATCCAATTGTTGTCTCTCTATGTGCATTTTTGCTTCAATTTTATTCTCATTTCTTACTTGGTGAACGTATCAAAAATATTCGTACAAATGTGAAATAAATTCAGGATGGAGCGGACAAAGGCGAAACTTAAATACTGTTTTCTTTTGACTCTTTCTTAAACTGGTCCAAGAAAAATATAATGAACGATCGAATTTTCTTTCCAATATGTTTGTTTGTGTGTGAATTACTCGAAATGTTCCATTTTTCCTTGGTTAAATAAACGATTTTTTTTTAAACTAAATTTTGTTTACTCTCTCTTCCATTTCCATTGATTGATTTCTAGCCGAAAAGCTAAAAAAGCGTTTTCTGATTCTGATTCATTCCGATCCAATGGTCAACTAAATTTACCACATGGATAGCAAAATGATAGAAGAATGTGTCGTTCATCGAGATGATTTTATAAATTCTTATTCAATGCTCGAAAAGTAATTTCGATGATGTGTGGATATGATTCAATGTTGCTTCGATATAGAATGAAAGCCAACAAAAATTGGACAACCAAAAGATTGATCTTATCATTTAAAAAAAATATATAGAAGAAAATACGTGTGCAGATTGTTTCATGTTCCAATAGGTTTTTTTTTTGGATTGAGATTGCATTTCGTTTGTTTCAATTAAACTCATTTTATTACCGTTGTTGTTGTATGTTTGTGAAACTTAATTTATATCATATAAATTTATTCAGTCATGATTTTATACGTCAGTTAAAATCTAAATCAACGCGAAAAAAACACGTGTTTTGTGTCACCGACGGAGGGAGATATGGTATCTCCGAGATACATAAAATCAAAAATCAAAATCAGCGTGTGATGCATTTGAAACGCGTAAAAAAATTGACACAAAAGCAAAAAACGCAGAAAAAACAACAAAATCGTATTCGAGTAAAAATGTATATGTGCTTGCCATAATGGATATGAATTGGGTGATCAATTTTTGTTTGATTTTTGTTGTGCTAAAAAAAAGAATTCAATTTGAATTAACTAAGTGCTTGTATTTCAACGGTTTGCATTTGGATTTGTGAAATACAAGATTTCTATTTCTTTCTATTCAAACGCATCGATTTTTCATGTTTTAATTGATTTTCCCACTTTATTTCATTCTCTCTCCCACTTGAGTATCGTTTAATTGTCTTCATTTAGCTCTTATTTTTGTTCCTTGATTAAATTTGTGTAATGATCGATGATGATGTGCGCGCACCATTCGCAAACGAAATATTAAATTTCAACTAAATGTAGATGTTTGCTAAAAATAAATCCTCATCTGTGTTGTTATTGTGTTGTTATTCACGTGATATGCAGTCTAGATAAATATGCCTCATGTGTTGTTTTTTTTATTCATTCGTTTATTCGAATGCACGGTCGCTTCTTATTTTTACAACACATTTCTTCATCGACTCCTACAGTGGGGCGGCCGAATGGCGCGACAGCAGCACAGTGGTAATGTTCGGTCCCTAGAGGCAAACAAAACAGAATCGGTTTTTTTTCTTCATCTTCTCTTTCGTTCGACAAATGAAATGTGCGCTTCTTATTTATTTAGTTTTCGTCATTTCGTTAATATGTTGAATGCTTAATATCCGCTTAAAATCGTTCGATCACCTCGCCTCGCCTGTGAGGTGACTCGACGACAGGCAATTATTTTTTTTTTTGGTTTAAATTCAATGGAGACAGAAAGAGGGTTATAGAGACATGATAAAGGATTTTACTTAAAAAAAAACATAAGGAAAAAAGTGAAGAGACATTCTCTACTTGCATTGATTGAAGAAAGGGGCGTAAATTGGATTTGAAAAATTCGTAGGCGCAATGCAGCTGCTGGACGAAAAAAACATTGGCATTAGTGTTTTTTTCTCTCGTGAAAAATGAAATAAAATAATTGTTTAATCGATATGTTTTCTTTTTATCCATGTGTTGTTTCTTAGTGAGTTTTTAAATCATCATCAGTAGCTGCTGCTGATCATCCATTATTACTACTATTATTGCTGATGCCTCAGAAAAGGCAATGCAGTTGAGCTTTTGAATTTGTGTCATTTCTTCTTTTAGTTTTGGTTTAAATATGCTGTGAATGTGATTTAGTTTATCATTTATTTCAATGGATGTGATTAAGATCAATAAAAACGTTGTTGGTTTCTTCTTCATCTTCACCACGAAATCGAAATGACTTGTTTCGCTAAAAATATGGTTTATTTATTTGTTTTTGTATTTCTCTCTGGCTAAATTGTTTAAAATAGCATTTGATTTTGGTTGAGTTTTTCCATTGACCTGTTACTTGGTTTTCTTTTTCATTTCTTTTTTCCTCATCGCAACCGCTGTATTTTGCTCGTATTTTTCCTCTACGTAGATTCTAATTTATGATGAAAGAAGAGATATGATATTTAAAATATCTAGTGTCATTTTTTTGTATTATAAATTTTAAATTTTTTTCTTTAAATGTTTAAATAGAGTACTTTTAAATAATTATTTTGTTTTAAATAGAATGAACTATTTTTGGTTTTCTTTCGGTAAATTGTTTTTAATTCTCTTACTTAGTTTGTATTTGTTTGTCATAATTTTGCGCTCTTCTCTTTGGTGTGAATGAATGTTTGCTTTAAATTAATTCCGTTTTTTTTTTGTTATTTAATTCGTTAGTTTCATAGTGTTTCATTTTTTTTTTCGCACTAATATTTATGCAGAACGGCTTGACCTTGTGGGCGCGATTGTATTTATGTTTGGTGTGAGTGTATGTATTTATTTTTCTTTTGGTGTGAAGAGACTTTTTTGTTGTGTGTGACGCGAAACTAAAAGACTCGCAAATCAAGAGAGAGAGAGAGAGAGAGAGAGAGAAAAATACTATTTATCAAAACTAACCGACTATCGGTCGGCTGAATATATTTAGCACCGCTTCCTTGTTACGTACAACCGTCTTATACTGATTGTCAGTAGAAACAGAGAATAAATCAATAAATGAATTGAAACCAAAAAATGAACCGTAAGATTGACAGTGCAAGAGTTCCGGGTCGGAATAAGTAAAATTAGGTTTTAACAAGCAGTTTTAGTATTAGAATAGCCAGATACTACCAGAATACTACAGCCCAAGAGAACAAAATTCTATTTTCTTCATCTGAGAAACACTAACATCGAATTCACAGAGAAATATTGAAGTAGATTACCACGTTTTTTTTTTCTTTCGCTAAATGCGCTTTTTTTTATCGACACTATATTCACGGTAATTCAATTTTTTTTTTGGTTGCTTTACTTTTCATCATCCCCTTATTATGCTGAACATACAGTACACCAATTGATACATATTTTAACATAATAATCAGTAATTTTTTTTTTTTTAGGTTCGAATCATTGCCAAACATGATAATCGAGAATCAATCGAATGCAATTTCCGTGGGCCGGAATCGATGAGCAATTGAACACGCCGATGTCCGAACAAACCGAAATTCAATTCGATTTCCCCGAATGTGAGGCAACAACTCGCCTACACAATATCATTATTATTGAAAACGTGAACATGAACAACTCCAGTTTTTTTCTTTAACACAGATCTCAAAAAAGGAAACAGATACTACATTTATTCAATTTTTCATTCATGAACATTAATTTTTTATCTGCTTTTTTCTTCGTTATTCAACTTATTTCCGAAGGGAGATCCCATTAAAATCTAATGAGTTGCCACCCTTTTTCTGCATCCATCCAGTCACCTAGATTTATTTTCTTAGTTTTAAACCGTGTTGAACAACGAACAAAAAAAAAAAACATTCAACCATATAATTTTGTTTTTCTTCTTTCACTTGCCTAAATATTAAAATAGATTTTCATTCGTTTTTTGGATTTTTTGGTGCAGAGTCGACGGCACCCGCGATAATGTTCTAGCGTATGTCGTAAGCTCTGTGTCACGCAGAGCTCGAAAATTTCGTATTTAAAATAAGTCTTTTAATTCATTTGTTTTCATCGTTCGTTTTCTTAGTCACTGTGATAGTTGGTTCTTTATTCTTCTTCTTCTTTCTTTGTCTTGTTGCTGGTATACAAAAAAAAAGTATTGGTGAATCATCAAAAGGAGATTAAGTCAAAGAGAGGAAACAGACAGGCCGAAATATGCCCAATTCATTAAAGATCCAAAGCCAATATTAAACGTTCTAATCTGCGTTTAGTTTCCTGCTCTGAAGATGGATTATCGTTGTAAATTTGTTATAATTATCGGTGCATTCGACGGCACGTCGAATTTACACGCAATTGATAAACTCTGAACTATGAAAAGTCTTGCGATGTTTTGGAAGCCTAACGGTAAATTTATTATTATGTTTTATGTTGTTTGTTTGTTTGAATGACATGAAATTTGCTCACATTTGTTCCATTAACTATTCAGTGCTAGCCATCATCTGTTGAAAATGTTCCGTTCTGATGTGTTTATTTGATGCAATCGAACGAAACTTGGATGAAAATGTCGAAAACGAAGTGTTTCCATGGAATATTCGAACCGAAGAAGAATCAAAGTACTAATTAGTATTTCTAATAAGTAAAATGCGCGTATGATTTTGAACTGTATGTGGTTGTGTATGTGAGAAAGATGCATCTTGTAAACATAAAATGCGACGCATAAAAAAAAAAACATTCAAACTCGCTGTTGACGGATGTTTAAACGAAATGAACGAGATATATAATTTGAAATGAGTAAATGAAACTTTGTTTAAGGCATGATTATCTCGTTGTAAAACATGTCAAAATATCAGTTTTGTTGTTTTCTTCATCTTGTTATGTCTTATTGTTTGGAAGTGTTTATTTTTTGGGCAGATTCATTGTTCTTTGTTTTTGAGTCTGTATTTGTTTTTTTTTTTAGTTTTACAGTGGCTTATTTCATTTGTTTTGTTTCTAAATGTACTAGAACCGATGCGAATGAAACTTGATTTTAATTTATCGAAGAGTGAAAGTGTCATCTCAAAAGACGAAGAATGTGTGTGTTATGCTATTTGAAAGGTGAAATGCATCGACGGCTAGTGTAGTGTCAATCGATTCAAAAGACTAGCAAAAAAGGGGTGAAAAGTCTCCTTGGGATAGCATATGTGTGATTTGTGTGAAAAGGGGCAGAGAGAAAGAGCTTGAAGAAAAAGACGATCACACACTACGGGTTTTGTTTTTGTTCGTCTTAGAGGATGGAAAACAAAGATTGTAGGCACGCATAAAACATATGTAAAAAAAAATTGACTCGAAAATAGTCCATTGTTGATACCCTTTCGATTGGCGAATTGTCTGAAATATGATTTGTTTTGTATAATACAATCGTTTCAAAAAATAGCGGTGTATTTTTCCATTAGAAAGAAACAAAACCGAATATCCCTCTAATGCAATGAATATGCGCGAAGTAAACAGGTGAAGTGATTGGGCGGGAGAGATTCGAAGCCGACTGACAAAATCATAAATGCTCTATGTAGCGGGGCGAGAAAAAGAGGAGGAAAAAAAGTCTCAAAGTTCAAAATTGTACTTGTTTTTTTTTTTTGGATTCTCTCGATTATTTCTATTATTTTAGATCATAATTTGTAGTTTTGACTGCACATTTGAACGTTTGTCATGCGAGATGCGCTTCGGATCGCATAGTTTTGTCTTATTAATTTCAGTTGTTATGTACTCATTTTCAGCTTATGTTTCAATCTAGAATATTTCTACGAAATTGTGTTTGTGTATGTTCTGGTTTTAATGCAAAAATCGGCTAGTTAGGTTCAATCTCAAGTAAGACTTTGTTCTTTTCTTCATTTTTTTATTCTTGTAAATGTGAAATTACGGGGCATTTTCACCGTGAACACCCTTTTATATGTTGTATCTTTGGTGTTTTATGTGTGAGTGTGTGAGCTTTTCAACGATTCTATTTTGTTTTTCATGGCTTCAGTTCGATTATTTTAATTAAACAGTATAAGTTAGGTCTGCTGCTGTTGCTTCTGCTGTTCCAACGGATTGTTTTTCTTTTTCTTCTTCTTCTTTTATTTGCGTTTCAGTAATGATATTGCTTGTGGCGTTCTATTTTTTTTTGCTTGAGTTTCGATTTCCACTAAAGTTTTTTTGTTTATTTATTTTTTCTTGGTATATTTATTTTTCTGCTGGCTGGTTCTCTATTTTGTATTTTTCTTTGCTCTCACAAAAATAAGCTGACTGAAGAAAATGAAAATCAACGTTGTTATTTGTTTTCCGCGTTGGAAGTTTCGTGCGCGCAAATTTTCATCGCATGTTTTGACATTGTAAATTGCACTTCTCTCTAGTCTTTAAAGCGCAAATTGCAAATCGCATGATAGGCATTCAACTCAATCACCCATCATTTTTGCATTCTTTTTCGTTCCCGTTCGTATTCGTGGTGAATTTGCCGTCGTCTTCGTCTTATTTTGTTTCACTTTCATAGTTTATTGTTATTTTGGTATTATGTGTTGTTGTTGCTTTCCTTTGCTTAAATTATCTGATTATTAGAATAACTTTGGTGATAATTTTACTTTGTTTTTACATAGTTTTTGGTTTTTTATTTATTTTATTGATAAAAATATTGTTAGTCTCAGTGTTTTTATTTTTGTATTTTGTTGGTGTGTTTGTGTGAGTGAGTGTGTTTTAAAATTGGCATTTTAAAACACATGCGTGTCATTGTATCGAAGTAGGCTTTGATTCGATGATCATTTCATCATTATTGAACTTGTGTGTTGTTGTTTCTTGTCTGTATAATAATTGTAATTGGGGTTGGTTTGTTGCTGAGTAGTAGACTCCAGTTTGCGGCCGCTGCTTTGAGCTGAAGCTAGTTTGGATTTGTTTCGAATCTTATTCCTTACGTATTTGATAAAAGTAGAGAGGCGGCTGGGCTGTAATGTGGGTGAATCTCAATGAATGTATGGCGAATTTCAATTGAAATATTTGCTTGTGGTTTTGGTTGTTGTTATTGTTTCGAGAAAAGAAAACAACAAATTATAAACACAGTTATGTCGAAGAGATCGGAGATTGTTCAGTTTTTGCAAGACGCTAAACTCTATGTTACTTATTTTTTTTCTCTTTTGTTATATTTTCTTTATCATTTTTTGTTGTTATTGGTTGTAATTGGATTTTATTCATAGGTTTTCATTCGCATTGCATTTTGAAATATTTACACGCAGATTCAATATCGTTGTCAATCAATGTTGTGTTACATTTGCTTCCGTTCGCCTCTCTTTCTCTCTCTCTCTCTCTCTCGCGTTCGCTTCTACTCTCTTTATCTCTCTCTCTCTCCATCTCTGTCTTTCCGATGAACTAAGTATTGCGATTTATTTTAATTTTATTTAGGTGATAGCGAATTTAGAAGTAGCTTTGGTAAATTTCGGTAAAATTGTAATCAGGTGACCTGTATCGGTTGGATGGAGTGGCGGGCGGGGTTCAGGCGAAAAGAGCAAAATGACGCATGCAAAAGAGAATCAATTATTTATTTTCGTATGCCGATCATATAGCGGTCTCAATAAAAGCATTTCCGTTTGGACATTTCATCATCGGAAATGTTCAAATTTATTGGAAAACATATTTTTTAATCGGATTTGAGATTGTTTGCAAATAAAATTGATGTATACATACCCAGTAGTCAAACATCTGTCTCAATACTGACGGCCAACGCACTGTTGTGACGCTGTTGCTGCGTGCCTTGACCGTTTGTCGATGTTTGCTTGTAGCAATTGTTCGGTTGCATCGATTTTTCCGCTGACATAGCCGTTGTTCCAAAAAACGGAACTAAACGCACCTGTGACTCAGGCATCAGATTCGGAGTCGTGTCAACAGCATCCTCCAAGTCCATCATATCCGATGACGATTCAGACAGCGAGGATTTCTTTAAATGTTGACCTGGAAAAGTTGGATAGGCATCGAAGGGAAACAAAGTATATAAGTAAAGTACACAAAAAGCATGAAAATGAATATCTGTGTGGTCTCTTCATTCTATTCACCTAATGTTCCCGGCAAATATGGACAACTAGTGACGTGATTAAAGTTCTGACTTTGCATCTCTTCCTGGTCAGTTTCTCTGTGGTAAAAGTAGTTGAAGTTGCTAACTATCACAGGAACTGGAAGAGCAATGGTCAACACGCCAGCAATGGCACATAATGATCCAACAATTTTGCCCCACACACCGACCGGTCTAAAGGCACATTAGAAAAATAGCAGAAACACTCTTAGAAATCGGCATTCAACCATAATATCGGGCGCAAAACAGACAATATATAGGCAACTTATAAATTCAACAGATAATTTTTTTTATTGTTGTTGTTGTGGTTTTTGTTCTTTAAGTTTTTTTTTGTTCAAGTGTTACTTTGGTTAGTGGATAGGTGTTGTTGTTAACAGATATGCACACATGTATATATTATGAGATTATCCGAAACAAAATTGTGATATTTACAAAGAACATGCAAACATTGCATTCAAAACAAATTTTAAATACACAACGAAAAAAAAAGATTGTACTCAGGTGTTAAGCATTATCCGTACAATTTTCGTTTGAAAAATTCATTTTAAGCGACATGCAAATGGATTTTAAAGTGCAAACAGTTAAACGGTTGATTTTGTCCGCTTTTTGGAATTTAGCTTTCGAATTTTGTTGTTCCAACAAATACACTGAATCGTGGCGTGTCAGTAGGCGAATTTTAATGTTTTTGGCATGAATTTCGCATATTTTGTATACAACAATTGTAATCGCACTCAATTTATAGTAATTTGGTGTCGTTATTACGAACATTAATTTCATTATGTTGTATACAATTTTGCTGGCGGCTAAACGATCAATGTGCTTATTGGATTACATCTGATTGGAATGAAAACGTTAATAATAATTGTTTTTGTTTCTAAAATAAAATTATCGTATTTTGGTGGGATGATTTTTATTTCATTTTCAATTATTTTAGCAATCAATAAGAGTATGTTTCGAGCCAAAAAAAACCCAATCACAAAACATAGTATCGTAAAACAAATTTTGTTTGTTGACAACAGATCGTTGTCTTTTTTTTCATCTCTTTGTAATATAAAAATTGCGAAAGGAATGCCAATGGAAAGCTAAAAGTTAGGTGATAAAGCTTGCTTTGTTTGTTGTTCTTTTTTGTTATAATTGTTGTTGTTGGCAATTCGAAAAACTAAAACTAATAATTGAATAAAATATTCTCAAACAAATCTATGGTATATTCGTTCGACTAAAAGTGGAGCAGCAATTGACTGAGTAAGTGTTAAATCATTGTGGTGAGACTAAAAAAGCTTGGGGGAGGAGGAAAGTATAACCAATTTTTTGTTTGTTCTCAAGTGGAATGCAATCGTGATTATCGCCTTTAAAATCGCAATCGATTCATAAGACCGACAATGACATGACCCATTCATCACGGGGCTAGCAATGCGTTAACGAAAAACCAATTCAAACGAGAAGCACTTTTTTTTGTTTGTTTTCAACCAAATCTATCATCCATCAATGAATGTAGAGAAAAATAAAGAGAGAAACAAACTGGTTTTTAAATAAACAATAGAACTAGATGCTTCAATATTCTACTTTGCTGATATTAGGTCGAATCGGTGCAAAAGTGAATCGAATGATAATAGCGTCATTTATGCGAACGAAAAGAAACAAATGCAAAATGGTGACAGTCCAAGAAAAAGCAGCCCGTTGTCTCAATTCAATCGAACGGAACCGAATCAATGTGATAAACAAAACAAAACCAATCGTTTTTTTCTTTTCTATTTTTGTGCGGCATGTGACGACCACACCGAATCGACCGAATTTATACAGGACTCGTTTTTCTTGAACAAACAAAACAAAACCGTTTAGAACATCGATGGCTATAGAGTGGGAGGATGGAGTTTATTTATTACATATGTTTTATGATGACAAATGCTATTTGATTAGGTATCTGGTTTTTAGTTCGTTTGAATTCACATCGATCGATTCACCGACATCAAAGCGAATTATTTTATGAGCGAATACAACAGATTTTCAATTCAAATCAAATATATGTCCAATGCGAGAAGAAACAACAGAAAAACAAACAAAAAATGGTCTATGGAATCAAAAAGCTTAGCGAATGAAAAGAAATGCAAGATTTTTTTTCGTTTTTTTTTTTTTGGTTCGATTGTATGGCGTTTTGGATGCGAGTGGCGAGTTGTCGATATGAATGCAAATTCAAGCAATTTTGAATGCATTTAGCTGTCTAGAAACAAAAAAAACACATTCTTGTGTAATTCTAATTTGCTTCTTTTTGTTTGGTTGAATTGATGGTGAGTTAGCTTTTTGAAATTAAAATGCGATTTTCTAGGAAAATCGGAAAAAACAAACGATTTACTAAGGATTAAAATCAAAGAGGAAACTTGTGTGTTGAGTGGTGAACTGCTGATGTAATCGTGTTTCTGTGTGTTTTGAATGTTGTTGTTGTTGCGTTTGGTTTTTTTTTGCATCTGGAGAAATCAGCAAAACAAAAAAAAGGAACTCGAATTGAAATCATTAGCAATTTAAAAAAGAAATAGAAGTGAAGCGATTTTCCAGCATTAATCGAAAAAACGTAATCGAATTTCTCGTTAGAGACGTAAAAAAAATATGATGCGCGATTTGTTTGTGTTGTAACAAAAAGAGAGGAAGAGAGAGGAAAAAAAGTTCATGAAAATTGAAAAGAAAAAGTTCCAATTTTGATATGCATGGCACGCGATTCGAATGAATGAACAATGTAAATATTCGCAGAATGGCGTTTGAATTGTGTGTGTTTGTGTGAGTGACAACCAATCAAAATGACGCATATGCTTAAAATCCAATTAATGACGAATTGTGTCGGTGGGAATTGGGATTTGATTGATGACGATCGAATTTTAAGTCTCAACAATAACAGTTATGAATATATGTATATATATATATATGTCGAAAGTCTAATGCATCAATTCAATTCGGCTAGAAAAAATATCAACTAAAATGCCGTGTAAATGTGTGTGATGTGTAGCGAGAGGAATGTGTGTGAGTGTTTTGTGTGTTGTTGTTGTTATTGTTTCAAGTGTTTCAGTTGAAGAGTGTAGAAAAATTAATAAGTTAGCTTTGGTTATTTCATATAAAATAGAGAGATAGAGAAAAACGATAAAATGCGTTCAAGTCAACGAAACTCAATGTCAAAAGGAACAATGTTTTTTAAAAAAAAAAATGAAGAAATTATTAGGTGTTAAAGGAGAGAGAGCAGAGTTTTTGTTTGTTTGTTGTTATTGTTTCAGAAAATGTTTGTTTTTAATTACGTCATGTCTCCATAACCAACTGTGGTCTGTCAGTTTTTGCCGATGTTGTTGATGTTTAAAATGTTTGAATAAATTTTTTTTTTAAACATATCATCCGTTTGCCGTCAAACCATCCAGTTTTTGGTGATGTTAAATAAAATTTTTTAAAATTAATCCTTTCGTACAAAATTTTAATATTAAATAAGAGATAGAAACCGACCATGGTAACCACAGCCCACCAAAATGCATCTGGTATTGATTTGAAGAAGGAATTTTCGCTTCCAGCTTCCGCAAAATAAACAGCCGATGAGAAGAGTACAACGCCTAAAATTTGCACAAAGAAAGACAACACAGAATATCACGACATTCCTCGAGACATGTTACGGGTGTTTTGGTTTGTTTTGTTTTGTTTTGTTCGCATTTATTATTAGGTTTTGTTTGTTCATTTATTTGTTTTTGTCATAGTCATATGTTGTATTACACTTGAGTTTCCTGTTCCTGTTTTTCTCCTAAATTTTTAAAATGAAAACCATAAATCGAATGTAATGATCTGTGTACATATGTTTGGATGGCTATTTCGTTTGAGTGCGCCAGATTGTTTTGGTGACACATTCACAGTGTACAATTGTGTTTGTGTAATAATGTGGTAAAAAGTGATCAATCAATCGCAAACTCGTGTGTCATATTTGCACGAGAGTGAACCGATTGCATCGAGTTCAATTGCTGGCTCCATTTGAATGGGGACGGGGAGGATATACTTATATCATAACCTAATCGATATAGTGTGTGTGTGTTTCTATATTGGATGTGTGTGGTGGTTATTATCATCACCACCACCACCACCACCAAAATCACATATCATTCCCACAATAATTTCACCTAAGGATTTTCCTATTTTTATCCCGTTCATTCTTATTTCTAACTAACTTACTTATTTGCTAATGTTGTTTCGGTCGCTAGTTTCTTTCATTTCCATTTCAGATTCGCTTTCATTTTTTAAATTGCTATCACAAACAAACTAAAATTGATTCATTTTAAAACTAAAATTAAACATACCAACGAAAAATTTTGCAACAGAAATGAAAAAAATTGGTTATTTTAACAGAAAAACGAAAATAAATTGTGATGATTTCATTCAATCATTTTGTTTTTTAATTTTGATACGACATCGAATTACACGTACGACATGGCTCACACACAACATCGTTACGATATTAAAATGAACGAAAAAAGGACGAAATTGTTCAACACAAAAAGAAAAAAGTTCAATTGCTCAAATTGATCGAAATTATGGAAATCAATTTGTTGTTCACGACAATGAAAAACGAAATGTACAAAATGTAAGAGCAAAGGATAGTGAGAAAGAGGGAAGGCGAATAGAGAAAAAGAGTGTGCGACGGGGTAAAATGTTTAAACAAAATTCCCGTCAATTTGTCTTTGTATGATACATTTGAAGGAAAGAAAAATGGGAATAAATTATGAAAATTGAACGGAAAACGTGAAGTGACAGGACCACGACAGCGAGAATGTTTGAAAATAGGTTACAAAAGTCAAAAGAAATGATCCCAAAGTGCATTGGAAAACTTATGACAACACTTTTTTTTTCTTTTTTTTCTTTCGTTTCTTTTGCATGTTCTTTCTGCGAAGCGAAAGAAAAAATTCGCGTTCGAACAAAGTTTTTGTGTGTAAACTGTGAATATGGTCGAAAAAGTGTTGATTTCCCACAAGTTTCAATCTCACTTTGGAACGTTGAAATGCAATTTCTTTTGATTTATAGTATTGATATCGATTTTAAAACTGTTCTCGATGTGTATATTTGCATGAGAAATGCCGCACCGAGTGTTAATACTTTGTACATTTTGATCGTTTTGATTGAAGTATGGAGTGAAACACTTGAGTGAAATGTTTGTCAATTTCCATTAATTTCTTTTTTGCACAGAAAAAAAGAACGAATGTGAAACAATGATGTTACCCGATATTGTTGCGACTATTTCTGTTTGAAATATTCCACTCAACTTTTAAATATGCGAAATATTTGAAATATAGCCAAATATGTCAAATATACGAAATATCAAGAGGCATTTTTATGATCAAATAATAATGCTTCAACATATGAAATATTTGAATATATTTGAAAATATTTCACATATTTTTGTTCGTCGCAAGCCCTTCGATTTTAACAGAAAAACGAAAATAAATGTAATGATTTTATTCAATCACTTTGTTTTTAATTTTGATACGACATCGAATTACACGTACGACATGACTCACACACAACATTGTTACGATATTAAAATGAACGAAAAAGGGACGAACCGCATGTCTCCATATCCAACTGTCGTCTTTTGTTTTGCCGATGTTGGTGATGTTTAAAATGTTTGAATAAAATTTTTAAAATTAATCCTTTCGTACCAAATTTTAATATTAAATAATAGTAAGAAACCGACCATTGTAACCACAGCCCACCAAAATGCATCTGGTATTGATTTGAAGAAGGACATTTCAGCTCCCGCCTCGGCAAAATATACGGCAGACGAAAATAGCACAACGCCTTTTTTCGTGCCATTGGAGTTTATTTATTTGTTTGTATTTGTGTGTAACGCGTTCGGTTTTTTTTTTCATTTCGCATAACATTTTTTTTTCCGTTCGTTCGGTGTTGTTGTTGATATATTTTGTGTGTTTGTGTTAGTATGGCATCGACATTGAATCGATTGTATGTTTATTTGTGTTTGTGTTTTTGTGTGTAAAATTGATTGATGATCGGTCGAATGGTTTGTTGATATCAGAATGGATATTTTCAGAAGCGAACGATGAATTTATTTCAAAATGATGAAGAAGAAAATAAATGTAAGGTAATTAATAGAGTTAATAATTGTTACCTCTTCTAGATCAAAGTTTGAATCTTAGCTAGCTTTTATTTCGAAAAAAAAAACAAACAAAGAACTTCTATGAAGGTATATCAAATATCCGTGACTAAAAAGAACGTCTGCTTATTATTATTAGATGTTTTTTTTTTGGTATCGTTCATAATCATAAAAATATAGCAAGAATGTACTAGAGAAGCGGTTTATAGGTTTGATTTTATGGCATCAACTAAATACAGTATAAATTTGTTAACTGAATGGCCAACACTAAGATTTTTGCTGGCGTTGCGATGCGATATGACGATTGATGGCCCTGACTCATACGTTCGAATAAACAATCCCTAAAATGGTTTCTCTAGCGATGACGATTATTTTTTACCTTCTGAACTGAACGTGAAAAATATGTGTGTTTTTTTTTTAATAAAATAATCTTATTCAAAATGCACGCTTGTACAATCACGCACGCTTGATATTGTGTCATCTAAATGAGATTCGTATGTTGTTGTGGTTTTTTTTTTCAATTTTATCTTTTATATATTTAAAGTATTTCGATCGATGTATGGATTAAATAAGGAAGTGATGCACATTAAATCGATACTTACCTATAAATAAGAAAAATATTAATAAACCTAGTTCGCGCATGGAGGCTTTCAGTGTTCGTCCTAAAATTTGTAAGCCTTTTGAATGTCGTGATAATTTAAATATTCGAAATACTCGAACTAATCGTATCACACGTAATATTGCCAAGGACATCGCCTGATTCGTAGACTTATCCTGTTTGCAAAAAAATGGAAAAATTGAAGGAAAAAAGCAAAATGAAAATCACAGCAAATTAGAATGGGTGTGAGGATCAAATTGAAAATCAATAGATATGTTGTGGTTGTTTGAAAATTACCTGTGGGCTAACAGGAGCTCTCGGAAGGTTTAACGTGTCTTCCTCTTCGGCAACAACCGTGGCCAAAGTTATAAAGTAAGGAATGATAGCGATTATATCGATTACATTCATAACATCCCTGAAGAAATTTAATTTATTTGGGCATGCCATAAACCTATATTGGAGAGATAGAGAGAGTCAAACCATACGGTAATGCATTAGTATTGGGTCGGCTGAACCATGGACATGGAGTCCGTTGCAATTGCTAGTGGATGCTCACCTGACGCTCAGTTCGAATGTAAACCATATAATACATATTGTTTCTATGAGGAAGAATGGATCTGTAATGTCAGGCACTTCGTCTTCCTCGATTTTTGTGCCATTTGTTGTTGTGTTGAACACCTGATTTGGCGCATCGAATGATGTGTATGTGTGTGCATGACCGAAATTGGTTTTGCAATATGTTTGTTATTTTGCGGGGAGGAAAATGAAATACAAGCGCATGTGTGTAAAAAAAACCAAAGACAAAAATATAACACAAATATTACGATATTTTATATTTAAATGAATGGAAAAGCGTAAAGTGCAAATTGCAACTACGGATTTTTTCCAAAACGAAAAAAATCGGTTGTCAGCAAATGGAATGTAATTACCTTGTAGTGCTTAAATTCGGGTAAAGTTTCTAAACAAAATATAACGATTGAAAGAAGTATAACAAATACGCTAATTATGGCTACAACCCTGGCTGCTTGCGAACTTTCTGGATATTCGAAGAGCAACCACACTTTTCTTTGATTTTCATTGTCTGGTAGTGGTTTTTCTTCTTCTTTGATAAAGCCTTCATCCTCTCTGTGTGTTTTAAGCAAATAAAATTGAAATTTTATCAGTTTGGCATTGTATTTGTCGTCGTCGATGGTTTTTTTTGTTTTTTGGTTTTCGTTTGTTGATTTCGATTGATGGTGACTGATTGATCTCAATTCACACTAATCATTCAAGTAACGTGAAACGAAATCGATATCGTCAATGTGATGCGCAAAACGACACACGAGCCACACACTCCAACCTCACGTTAATTTTTACAGCACACATACACACACGTTGAACCTTCTTTTTTCTCGCCCATCATTATCGTCGCCGATTACTTGTTTCACCCATCGATTTACGTCACACTGGTATGGTGCGATTGCCACCTTGATACCGTAAAACACGTTATCTTTGAACTCGAGGCAGTCAAAGGTCAGTGTGTGTACGTGCGTGTATGTCCATTGAACCATGATGCGAGTAGACTTCGTGCACGTGGATCACATTGAAGATTGTTTGCGATTCGTTGTTCAAAATTATTTGTTTTCGTTTTAATTGTTGCGTTTTTACCTGAATTTATTAGTTGCTTGTTCGCCTAATTCATAAAATTTAATTTCTTCACTAAACACATCTAAAGGGACATTAACTGGTCTTCTTAAACGGCCGCCTACCCATCGTCGAATCACAATGGATTGTGTGGAAACAAGAACAAGATGTATGCGGAAAATGAAATAAGCGGAAAAGAAAAAAAAAGTCCAAGCCCAAACAAATGAATATGGTTTTAAAAATGTTTGAATGTGATTTTGCTGTTTGATCTCTCTCTCTCTCTCTCTCAACAGTGAGAGCTACGCAAAAGTATGTGTTTTACATTGGAAATACCTAGGCCTACGATATATGATATGTGAATGAACACAAAAATGAACACAGTATACTAACCGCTTTGATAATAGTACAGAATTGCATCAAAACTCGGTCGATTACGATCGAAAAAATACTCATTGCGTAGTGGATCAAAATACCTTAGTCGTCTTTGCGGATCACCGAGCAGCGTATCCGGAAATTGATTTAATGTACGTAATTGCGTTTCAAACCTTAAGCCACTTACCTGAAATTAACAAACAACCGACGAAGAACGAGGAGAAGAATAGGAAGAAGAAAAAAAAAATTGATCATCGTTATACCAATCGTTCGCATACACGCGTCGAATGTATTCATTTTTTTTTCATATTCAGTGGTAAGTATTTAAAAAATATTCCCAAGCCGTACTTCAATTAATTTAAAGCGATGGCAATTTGTCTTAATTAAGTCACGCACAAAATTAAGAACTAAAAACAAAACAAAACATCTACGTACGTTGATGACAACTCTTTCGCAAAAGTCATGGTCATGCGGAATTGGTTCAAAATGTTGTGGTTGCACTGGGAAACCAATTCCAGCCCCCCCTTCTTCATCTTGACTGCTCAGTTTGGGTAATGATCTGAAATAAGTACGGAATCTTTATTATTATCTTTTTTTTTATCATTAAATATTCGTTTGCTACTTCGTGTGATCTTTTTTCTTATTTAACAAACGAAATTAACAATTAAAATTCGTTCTTTTTTTCTGTGTTTTTATCGTTAGATTCAGACAAAATCTCTAAATAAATATAATATCCAGTTTGAAGAGAATCATGCTTGCGCATGCAATTTTTCATCGATGCTTGTGTTGAGAGCATTTCTCGGGCCGAGCCAAAGAACTAATAAGACTATAAATAATAAAACGGAATCGAAATCGAGTGCATGATAAATATGAATTCATGTCGTATGACCGAAGTCAATCATTATTATCATTGTGAGAAGATTTTAAGTGGAGAGAGAGAGAGAAAAAATGACGACAAACACACACGAAAAAAGCTTTCAACGTGATTAATCTGTTTGTTTAATCGGAAACACGAAATAATAAACTTGTTCATGAGATCGAAAACATTTTAAAATGTCAATAAATCATTAATTCTGCGGAATGATAAATGAATGCATAAATATGAATGTGGATGATGAGCGCTTGTGAATATCTACGTTTGTTGCCAATGGATGTTGCTCATTCGTAAATGATAAATCCCAATTTCGAATGAGTCAATAAAGCCTCGCGATTAAATGATGGCAAACTGATCGAGCGAGCGAACGAGAGCGAAAAAAAAACGTGGTGAATGAGAATAATCACGCAAGCAGATAGATGAAAAATAATAAACGGTGATGGTCGACGTGATTCGGATGGTGCGGTTGAACACCGAATAAAACGAAGGTGCACCATTTAAATAATGCAGAAAACAATTGCACCACTTCATGTTTTTGCATATAATGAGTTTTAAATAGGGTTTAATGGTGCTAAAACCGCACGGATTCACGTCTCTCCCTTTTGCTCTCTTGCTCTCTCCTTTTGGTCTTTCTTTTGTATACGTGCGCAATTTAAATCCGACGAAATATAAAACGTGAATAACAAAGCAAAAGTACCAAAAGACACACACATACACACAACCAAGTAGAGCGATAGAGTGTAAAATGCTAGAAAAGTTTTCTTTTTTCCCATTTTCTGTGAATAAAACCGCCACTGCTGCTGGCCTGAATGTTCATTAATATTTTCTCATCTGCAGATTTCTTGTTTGCTTTTCCTTCTCTTTCCCTTTCACTCTAGCGCGCGTCTATCCATTCATAACGGTCATTTAGCCCACTGAAAGAACACACATAAAAGTATCGCCGCCGTGTTTATACCATTCGAATCTCCATGGAACTGGAAATATATGAATTTCACCACGAATAGATATTGCAAACGGAATTTCTATTTTTCAAGCATTTGCTTTCGTTATTTTTAATTTTTGTTTTCTCTTTTTCCCCGTTGAATCATTTGCGCGCGAGAAAGAGGCAAAGAGAGCCAAAGAGCGGTTTGTTTGAATGGGTTGGTATAGTTTTGGGGTGGTTGTGCCTAGTGTTTGTGTGTGCGCTTGTGTGCAAGCTTTCGCAGGAAAAATACGCAATGGCTAATCCAGGAACAATACACAAACACAACAACCACCGTGTGCAGATGAGTGTAATGACGATGGTATGCGGATCAATGATTTGTGTGTGTGTATATTTTTTTATTATTCTTCATCGCTTTTAACTTTGTTCCTCCATCGAATACTTCCTACTCTTGTGCTCCACAATACACAGTATGTGCGCGCCGTAATGCACACGCTTTACTGAGCGTGTACGTGTGTTTGTGTGTAAGGGCTCCCCATATTTAGTTTTTCATTCTGTTTCGCTCGTTTCATTGATGACTTTCGTCAATGTGCGCTCCGGTATTTGGGTCACAGAATGACGTCATTTCGACCTATATATATACCATTATACGTATATTATGTAGGAATAGGAAAATCGTTATTTAGTCGCTTACGTACATTCGTCAGTTCATTGGTATAATTGCGTTTTGGTGTCTATACAACGGAGAAGTATATGTAACGGGAAGGAAGGCAAAGTGAACGATAGAGAGAGAGAGAGAGAGAGGGAAGGAGAAAAGGAGGGAACGAGCATTGACAATGCTCACTCGATTCACATGTGCATATCATATCGTGTCGTCGTTATGCACTCGCATTTTGCATTCATATTTTTGCCTATTTTGAGTGTGCTACTCGTTTGCGGGCGCTCACGCTCCAAACGCCGCACAAAAACGACGCAACAACGATTCATGTAGCATTGCAATAAAAGAGAGAGGCCAATAAAATAGACACACAGCCGAAACCATTCTATAGGCGAGTAAAATGCACGGCACCGTCGTTGTGACGTAAATAGAGTTTCCATTTCTTTTTTTGCTTGCTGTTGTCGTTTTATGCAAATGTTGTGCAATTTTTTTTCTGCTTCGCAGCTCGGATTTCTCTACTCGGGGTTTTTCTTCTGTTCGTTCATTCGTTGTCGTTGTCGTCGATGTAGTTGTCGTTTTGGAGAGCCACTTGTGTCTTTTGTTGCAATGCAATGTTCATTGAAAAGAATCTATTTAAAAAATAATGAAAAATGGAGAATTATGGGCACATCCTGCCATTAAAATGGCGTGTGGATACGTATGAATACATGTGTGTGTGTCTTCAATACCAAACTCGAACTTCGACTAATATTCATTAGCGACGATGTCTATTCAATCTTCGTGTGTGTTTTTTTCTTCTTCGTCCAAAAATAAATGTCCCTTTTCTCTTTCACACTCGCCTTTTTTACGCTCTTCCATTCGTCGTACCTCGACTCGATGAACAGCAATTCATAATGATATTTGCAAACGAAAAATTCATAATTTTTCGTGGCAATAGCACATATTCACTCATTTACAATTTTGAAGGGAAAAAGAACGAAAAGCAGCAACAACAGAAACAACGACGACGACGACGGTGATGGCAACAGCCAACGACACTGTGTGTGGTGCCATTTCTCCAGGATAATGCATTTTAAGTGAAAACGTAGTGCAGAATGAGAATGTGAGCATGTGAAATTGCATTGAATGTGCCACATACATAAATTTAGGTGCAATGTTGTCCCTATTTTTTACCGCAGGCACAACATAGCATGAGCAAGATTCAGCGTGATCGAAGAAAAAAGGGAATGAAAAAGAAACTGTGAAAACTTCAATGGAAAAAGAAAGCGAAAAGATGGTGTGTGTGTGTGTGTGTGTGAGAGAGAGAGAGAGAATGGGTAGAGTGAGAGGGAGACACAGCAAGCGTTTGAAGATTGGTTTTTCATGCAAATATGCATGCAATCGCAATTTTGATCGGGCGCGCTTGAACGGCTCGTCGTCAATTGTGTGTTATGTGTGCATGGCAAAAGGTAATAGTGCAGAAGCCCTATACATACAACACACAATTATATTATTAAATTATTATTGGCGTTGATCGGATATAGCATTGACGAAAATTCTAGGGGAATATCACGCTTAAATTATTTCAAATATTTCAAGAAAATTCAATTTATCTCTAAGAATCTGTCGGATGAAATATGGTGGATATTTGTGATTATGAATGATATTTAAATGTATTTTTTCGGATTTAATGCAAAAAATCTCAAATATCTCCAAAATCCACAAAAATCTGATTTATTTATTCGAAATATTCGAAAATATGTCATACAATTGATGTTTATTTCAAATATCTCAAATATTTCACAAGATTCAGGAGCGTGATATTCCCCTAGCGAAAATTGCGGCACACTGGAAATAGAAACACCAGAAGGAACGGCAAATCATGCAAAAAAGCGCACCAGACACCGTTCACAACGATCACACCGATCAAAACGGAGTGAATTGAACGCGTGCCGCACGATTTTTAATTGATAAGAGTGTGTGTGCGTGTGCGAGCGCTCGCGCGCACATCCGACCAAAATATTTTGCTTGCTAGCACCATATTGAATGAAAGATATGACGTTCTTTTTTTTTTGCTCGACTCATCAAAAATAGCATTTTTCTCATGTATTCAACAACGAGTGTATCTATAAATAATTGGTTCAAATGGAAATCGACTGATTCGAACGAGTAACATACAGCGTATCAGTGTCTAAAATTAGACATCTCACTCAACCGTTGAGCGGCGGCGGCTGCTGCTGCCATTGCTGCACACACATATTCGCATCGATCAAAAGCAAAGCCAAACCATAATATGTGTGTCGCTGTATGGGCGATTCGGTACAATGTCGCTGCCACAACAAAATATTACACGAGAGCAAGACTGTGTGAGCCAGCAAGCGCGCGCACGGACAAACGTTGTTGAGAACGTAAGGAGCAATTATGCGAGCTAAGCAAACAGATGATGTATGAGTAGTACATTTTGGTTGGAGAAATGGCAACTTCAATGCTATTCTCGTTGTTACATTTTTTTGCTGCCATTCGTGTTTCTTCTTCTTCGACTACTTTTTGCTTCTCTATTTGCCGGAAGATTTGCAGCGCATTGTTTGAAGAGATTATTACGTTAGTTCAAGTGTGTTGTTTGTTTTTTTTTTCCTGCTCTAATTCGAGTGGAGCGAAGTGGTTTAAAGCTCGTTTAATCGCTTACATATGCAGAAAATTTCAAGAGACATCCGGACACAAGCGCGCAATTTGAATATATATATATATATATATATATATATGACATCTTCTCATTGGGGCTAAAACATTGAATCGAAGAAGAAAGAGAAAAAAAAACCTGGACGTAACTGAACTGAAATCTCCTTATGTTTTGATTGTTTCACACAATGGACCAATTTCAAATAAAACCACTCGAGCAATCAGAACACACAACTCACACACATTCCCTTCCTCATCATTCCGAACTCTCACCACAATTGGATTCAAGCCATTAAACGATGTGCGTGCGCTCGTCTCATATCTCCTCTCTGTCTATCTGACATAGTACAACTTAATTGAATGGATGATATATATGTAGAACAGTCTTCCTGATATAAAATATTCACTACGATGACGACGACCACGATGGTGATGATGATCACATGTGATGTGTTTGTGTCTAGAGCATCATCGTCATCCCGGTCATTTTCACACCGTAACATCGACACAGCATCATTTAGTGATCGTAAATAACGGATTATGCCAAATGTGTCTATTAGCGCTATTCGATAATTATTAATTTAGCTGAGATATTTTATGTTTATGGGATGGTCATAAATTATCTTTGATTATGATATTCCTAGACGAATAGCTTTAATGGCCATTGTCGCCATCGCCTCAGTTACCACCACTAAAGCGGATTTTTATCCATTCATTGAATTCAAAACGGTAGATTCTTTCCCTATTCTGTACGCGGATAAGCGAAGACTTTATTCCATTTAGAAAAAGCGATTTGTTTTTCTTTTTCTTCTCATTCGATTGATTTGGGAATCGAGGAAGTAATTTGGATGAGCAATGAGCAAGTCTGCGGCTATTGTTTGTTTTCGCTTATTTGGAAATTCAATCGAAAAACGGCTCATTTATTACATTCTCCTGTCATTTCTCTGGCAATGAGATACATTATTATTCACGTCGCATTGTACGCAAGACTTCTTCAATAGAAAAACCTTGGCCAGCCAACATATCTCACACTGGCACCGAGTTGAGTGCCATTGTTGTTGTTGTTGTTGTTGTTGTCTCTTTCATACTGAACAACAAGATATTGTTGCCTGACTTCATAACAAATCAATTGCTCAGCCATCCGTAGCATCGCGCTCAGAATAGAAAATGACGACTAACAATAAAATCGATTTTCATTTAAACGCTCTTAGAAATAAATGCTTTTCACCGCTTGTAAACTCTGTGCTCAACGAAATAATAATAACAAAGACACGAAACAACAACAATAACAACAACAACAACTAATAAAAAAAGACAAATATAACGAGAAATACATTCATGTAACTCGATCTATCTTCGTGTGCCTTGTACAAAATTGCGAGTATGTTACGGAATTTTTGTTTTTTTTTTGGTGTTGTCTCGATGCGTACGCGCACCACGATGCTCGTTTTAAGAGGCCCGAGAAATGAGTGAGAGTGGAAAGAGAGAATGAAAAAGAGCACACACTAAAACAAGATTAATGTTTCACGTCACGCGGACTGTCATTTTGAGAACGGTAAACGGCCGCAGCTCACAATCAAGGTTTAAAACATACACATTTTATTTTGTGTTATTTTGCCTAGTGGTTTTGTGGACGGCAGCAACAACAACAACAACAACAGTGAGACGGTGACGACAAATGTACGCGTTCATGTTTCACATACGCACACGTTCGAAAAGCTTTTAAACCTATTGGATTTAGTTCGAATCAAACAACGATTTGGATATGTTTTTCATGATGCGTTTTTTTTCCGTTTTTCTTTCATTTTTTTTTTTTTATCTCGATGCTTCATTTTCATATGTGGTTTTAGTGATTATAGATTACCGAGAGAAGAGCAAAAAAAAATATACAGAGACAAAAAGAGGTGGAAAATGAAAGTGTTCTTTTGGCAGTAAACAATCTAAAAGGAAATGATCTATTTAGGAATAAATTCGGTTCTAGTTCTGTTGAAGAGATGGAATTTTTGATGTATGGTTTGGATTTTTTTTTTGTTCGTTGTAATTGTTTTCAGTCGCATTTACCTGTCTGTGAGAAGAGGGGGCGATATACTTGTTTGATTTTCACCGCTGAACGGCGGCTCTTGTTTCGGTCGTAAAACGGGAGTTAGACCCCATCTCTCGATGAAATCCACTCGAGAAATGGTTGACGGTGATGTGCAAGGTACAATTATTACTATCTTGTATATGCACACTTATGAAAGTACATCTATTGATATGCTCTGGCTATGATACATTTAATGGCCGTTACAACGATGATTCGCGTTTGGTGCCTTAAATTTTGCGTATTTTTTTTTCTTGGATCTTCGCCTCGTTCGATTTTTTTTATTCTTTTTTTCAATTCAAGCGAAGATTTCACTCTGATCGATATTTTCTTTTGATCGCTTGATTTCGCACTTTGGCCAAATCTTCTTTGGTTTTACTCTAGCATTAACACAGAATAACAGCTTTCTCTTGGATTCTAATCGCTTTGTCAAGCTTATGGTAACAATGATATATTTTTTTTTCCTTTGGTGGAGTTGGGTAACGATAATAACTTGTATGATTTGTAAAACTAAGTTCAGTCCTTTTTCGTGTATTTTCTTTTACACGTGTAATGATAAATATGTATAATTCGAATATGTATTGATTTGATTGTTGAATTTATAACGATTTTCTTCTATTTCATTTTTTTTTTACTTTTTTCCAATCAATTTTGTAGCAAGCACAAAAAAAAAATGCACTAAAATTTTTCGCAGCTGGATGTGTTTTTGTTGTTCATGTTCAATCGGATGTATAACCAATAATATATTTATAACATTGCACTTAATTTTTGTTGTTGTTAACTTATTTTTAGTCAGACCAGCTTCAGAGTATCAACGATTCGCTCATATTTTTTTTTCCAATTTTGTATACGAATAATAATTAAAATTCACTCTCCGCCTATAACATCAAATGAAAAACAATTCACATTCGAATAAAACAGAATATTAAAATTCACTTGAAAAGTATGAGTTCAATCCGCGATATTGTGCCAAATGCAAATTATGAATCAATCCAATTCATAATCAACCGTTCTCTACTCAATATTCAGTTTCCATTCAATTAAATCTCTTTTGCTCTCTCAAGCGGCTCTTTGAACACAAAGCAATCCGCAGAAAATTCAATTAAAAATTATTTATATTTTCATATTCGGTTTAGTCGAAACTGGAAAAAAAAACTATGCACTCGACTACGTCAAACCAATCAAAATGAGGTTTTTTTTTCACGAACGGAACAGTCGAAATGGGTTTTATTGTTGTTGTTTTTGCGATGGTGATGGAAATCGATAGTTGAAAATTCCGTTTGAAAATATGCAGATTCAAAGTGTTGGCATTTTCAAGCCGACTTTGAACGAAACGAAAAAAATAAAAACCAACAATGTTGATAGACGTGGCTGCCGGATTTGACGGCTGCTATATGTTATTTTGTCATGTCAAACAAATTGATCTGCATTTTATGGAAATCCACTTGTTTTATATTTATACATTTTTTATCGCTGGTTACGTCGTTTGTAACGCAATTTATGTGCCACTTCAGTATCACACAATATGACGAATTTTATGTGTTGTGTTAACACAACTTGTTAGCCCGTTCATTCGACGGGATTCATTTTTCGGGTTGTCGCTCGTTTTTTTCTTTTTTTCTTTTTTCGTCTTTTTTGCCTTTTGGTTTTGCGTAAGCTGTGAGATAATCTAGGAGATAATTTACTATCGGATGATGACTGTGTCAAATCAAGCCACCGAATAGATGAGACGAAAAGAGATGATGCGAATGAGAAGTCGATTTTTTTTTCGGTCTGAATCGATACGCAGACTGTGCGAGAAGAACACTGCTTACACTAGGAAAATTATGTAACTTGAGTGTGCAAGGTAGAAAACGGAAATGTTATGGAAATGTGTGGTGCTTTAGTGCACGATGCAGCACCAACTGCTGCGACGTATGACTGAGTTTGTCAAAACACGACAATGTTCAAAATACAAATGGTCATGAGGGTTATTCTCTACTTCTATTTCATTTTTTTCGTTTTCATTTTTCAGCCGTTTAAACAGACAAGGTTCACTTCGAATTTGTTATGCCGTTTTTCCTTTCTTCTTTTGTTTCGTGTCGTGCATCTCTGAGGTTTTCGACGTTCGTCTTTTACAAATGAACGAGCATTGAACAAAAGCTGGGCGATTTTCACGTTGTTTTTTGTCTTTTTTCTTCTTTCTGTTACGCGTACGTGTCGTTTCAAAGCCTTGATGTCTCTTTGGACAGTTTTTTTCCTCGGCCCATGTGAGTGTGCGTTGATGGTTTTTTTTCTCTCTTTTTATTTTTTCTCTTTTTTTCGATTTGTTTTATTTGTTCATGAATAATTCTTTCTGCCAAGTCTTTTGAAATTTATTGAAAAAAAAAATGTTTTTGTTTCATCTTGTCACTCGTCTACGTCATTAAAGCGAGGTCGGAAGTGACACAAAAACACACCAAATGACACAAAGGCAAACGAGATACGACCGAAATCAAACCCGATAGACAGACCAAAGAACTCAGAATAGCGAACAAAAAAAAAGCAAAGAGATAAAACAACAACAGCACCATGTTCGGATGTTCATCGATGTGAGAGAGTAAAAAAAAGTGATTTCAGGATCACCGTGCACCTCGACCGTCATTTTCTCCCGTTTCTATTTCACTTTCGATTATGTTCGCTTGCAAATGATGTGTGTTGCGACAGACACATTTTGTGATTACATTTACTTCATTCGCATATAAATCGATTATGAGTCTGACGTGATCCGAACGAGACAGAGACAACGAGTTCTGCGAAACGAACAACAACAACAACAACACCAAAATTTGATATATATTTAAATCGAATGTCAAACGATTCTTCACATTCAAATGCACATGTATTTCATGAACTTTGTATTTTTTACTTCAATTTCACTTTTGGCGCCCCGAGTTTCAGTTTCATTTGATTCACTTGTATTCAAGCCGAATGGGTTTTTTTTTTGTTGGGAGATACCATTTTATTTTTAAATATGTTATTTTCGATTACAACAATTTCGATTTGTACGCGACAGCCGTTGAAAATAAACAGTCGAGCGAAGAAAAAAGTGAAAAAAGGAGATGGAATAGAAAAATCAAGAGCCAAAAGGAAAAAGATACTTGACGAGTTGGGAAAAAAGTCTCATCTCAATATATTTATGAGTATGCTGTAACATTGCTACTGTTTTCCGCTATAATAGCGACAGGAAAAAAATAAATAAAAAGAAGAATGAAGAGAAGAAGAAAAAAAACGAATCGTACACACTCATGCGACACAATGTGTGCACATACAGCAAACATAAACGCCAATAGCGTCAGAGCGACAAGGATGAAAAATGATACGCTTTGAAACACACGGGAACATGAGCGAATGTCGAATGCTATGGCCAGAAAGAGAGCATACGAAAATGAGAGAACGAGAGAGTGAGAGCGAACGAGCAGTTGAGTGTGAAAAGCATTGTGTATTTTGTATGTTGGAAAAATTGGTGGACTAGAGTTTAGAGGCACGCGCGATACATTTCCATTTTCATAACAGTAAGTAAGTAATCACAACGCTTATTCGTGTGTCGACATATATATATATATATATATATGTACAACGGGATATGTATAAATAGTCGAAAAGTGTACAAGATGGAAAAGGCAATAGGTTTGTATGTATGGTCGACGGTTCGAAATTGGCGAGAGAGCAGAAGTACACACGGAGATAGAGAAATGGTGATCGTGAAAAGCGCATTTTGAGGCCGAATGAAGAAAAAGAAAGAAAGATACGGTTCCAATGAGTGTATATGTATATAGTCACACGAGCGAATTAGTTGAAGGGATTTCGCACTATGTGTGCAATAGTGTATCGACATGCGACGAATGAAAAGGTAACGACGTTTACGTTCCTATGAAAAGGACAACAAATATTTCACTTTTTTTCGGGAACAAATAAAAAAGCGAACAAATGGAATCGCGCACGATGAAAGAACAAATGCCATTTCTCCTGGCAATGGCTGTTTTTTTTTTCGTTTGCGTTTCAAGGAGGAGTGGGGGAAAAACTCAATGGCAAATTACGACGGTACGCAATCACGGCAATTCATGCGACGAAATGAACGCACATAGGAACAAAGTGGGCAAAAAAAAAGCCAAATGCTCATTTTCTTGCTTTGTTATTGTCTTGTACGTCATGAATTATTGGTAGTGTGCTGCGAATTCTTTACAGCCATAAATTGGTGCAAATAAATTTTCAAAGGCATTTATCGCATTTCGACTTCGATCGGGCTTCCCCATTGTTGCTGACTCACGCTGGCCATTGTTAACGCCACACAAATATGTCGACCATAACAAATTACATGGTTTCATTTCATTGCCACTTTCTGCGGACAGTCATAAACATATCTACACACACACACACACGATAATTTTTTTTTTGCACTAACGTGCGCTAACCAAGTGGAAATTTCGTTTCGTTTCTTGTTCACTCGTTGTACCAGTACAAAGTGGGCAGTTGTTGTTGTTGCCTGCTGATTCTACATTTTCTAGCAGAACAATTGATTGTTCTGTTATAACGCGATTGTCAAATTGCACATAAAGGATTTCATCGGTCATTTTATTCTCGGTCATTTTGTTTCTAGGCGTCTTGCCTCATCACATCAGCCACTCATCGGGGTTTTTTTGTCTCTCTCTTCTACTTCATTTTCATCTTCATCTTTAAGTCACACTCTCACAGTCATTATCGTTCTTTGTGCACACAAATAATCTGTCGACGAAAATTTCTCTGTCTCGTGCCCGATGCTCACTGCTTGGGTCTCTCTATATTGGTTTTTCTCTGGCGCGCGCGTTCTATAGTATACGAAATCAACGTCTCCGAAAAATTTTCTCGCTGTGAAGTCTTACAAAGCTCTCACAAAATTAAACTCAAATGGAAATGAAAACACATTTTGTCCCGTATGCTATTCGCTATTTTATTCAACCGTAGAGATGACCATTCGATTTCGTTTTTCTGTGAAGAATTTTTTCTTCGTCTTTTCTTTTTTGTTCATTTTTTCATTTGGCATGCATTCGGGTGTGGAACACTTTGTTTTATTCCCTCAACTGACCGAGACCGTCGAACATTTTCTTTGTTGTACAAATTCTAATAACAAACTCGAAATATCGTTCACTTTAACCGAATGAGCGAAAAAAGAAAAATCTTCTCGGTCATTAAGAGAAAAAAAAATTCAGCAATAAATCAAACTATTTTGTTGTGTGTTGAGATGAAAATGCAAATGATATTCCACCTCAGACACACTTACACACAGAGAGAGAGAGCAAGAGTAAAATGAATGGAAAAATAGTTGAATAAAAAAAAAAATCACGGTCATTTGGACCAAAATTGCACTCCGGAATTTGGATAACACCTTTCGGAATTTATGTAATGGATTGATTCAGGATTCGCATTTTGCACTTGATGAAATCTCCGAAAAATCCTCCACACACAGACTCAAACACACACTAGCTCTCAAAATGTTTTCTCACACAGAGCGAATACTCAATTCACGTTGAAACAGTGGAAATGCTGTTGGCCAAATTTTCTTCTTTTACAGTCAAATATTTTCAATGTGGTGCTCCAAACACCACACACACTTTTCTCTCTCTCTCACGAGAATTTCGTTCAATTATTCGTGTACGACTTTACCAAGAGAACAAACAAAAAATAATAATTTTTATCACTTGCAAATCGTGAAAAAATTGACGATTTTCTTTTTTTTTTACTTTATTTTCCGTTTTGATACGTTGTTCTGCTGATAATTTTCACTAATACTGCCTTGCGTTTGCCATACGAAATTTTTTTTTGCGCCCGTCGATCTCTCTTCGAATGAAAAACTCGAACGAATCGAATGAGAAGAAGAAGAGAAAAAAAAGCAACCTTTTTCCTCGTCCAATTCCACATGAAGCAAGGATGAGTGAGAGAGAGCGAGCGTATAGAAGAGCTTTCGCATGTGATTGTATGTGTGGATTGTTGGCGTTTTTTTGAAGTTCAGTAACATCGCACAGCAGTCGTACTGCTCACTCGCACGTTGGCTGCCTGCAACAACACAACCGGACGATTCAGATTTGTTTGCATGTGGGTGTGTGAGTGAGAGATTCTAACCAGCATTTTGGGCTAAAGTGAGAACGAAAATGATATGATTGAAAACTCAGCGCGCGCTCTGTGGTTTAATTCATGACGATAGTCATTCACGGGCAGCGCAATAGACAGAGACATGTATATGAGTTTAAAAGTCACGCTAAAGCAATTCGGATGCTCAACATTTACACATTCTCGGTATTGGTATTGGGAATTTGTTGTCAACGACAGCGGCTGGTATGTGTGTGCGATGATTGACGAAAACGGAGAAAGAGAATGAATTTCAGTCTTTTTGAAAGCTGTGGAAATGTGCGCAAAATCGTTGCTCGATGCTTTCAACTGTATGGCTTGAAATGTGTGTATACTATGATACGCGCCATGCATACGACAACACATGCGAGCGTGTTTCGTTTGCTCTGGATTGTTTGATGCTCATTCATTTGGCATACATATTTTTTCACTCTCTCTCGGTTCTCTCGCTCTCAATCCGCATTTTCTCTCCCGCAAACTCGGAAAATCCGATGATTCTCAAACTGTGTAACCACATACGTACCGTAATGAAAACAAAGCGCTGCGCGTTGCAATGCGTTCAGATGCGTTGGCATACGTTGTCTTCAACAAAACAAATGTGCTTGAAAAATATCGTTACATCGATGTTAATCCCGAAAAATTAGGGATTAATTTTTGACCACACAGCAGTAGCAGCAGCAACTACATGATTATCCGTTCCATTTGAAAAAATATAATTGGCTGTGTGTTGAGATAACACACTCACTAACTCTGAAACTTGTGCCTTGAATGGTTTCTTTAGTTCCATTGGATTTGGGTTAAAATTGAATGCCGTTGCAAATTTTCTCAAACTTTAAGTACTTCTGAGCTCTTCTATTCCATCATTCGGTAATGAGCATAATGAAATCAAGTGGAAGTGTGTCTTGTGCTCTCTCGTCGCCAATGGACACGTAGTGACGGGCCGTTTTGTCGAAATAGTTTGGTTTAAAAACTTTTTTCTCTCCTAATTGGAACAATTCAATTGGAAGTTTCTTTACGGTGAAAACTTTGCCATCACACTCTGGCCGGGGACAGTGGTGGATACTTACGTTATTTACCGACGACGGCAGCAGAAACGGCACGAGAGCTTAAAACGGAAAACTTTTATTATTTGAAATTATTTGAAATATTATTTATCGATCTGTAAGACGAGTCATGTTTCGTCTGTTGTATTGTACGGTACGGTACAGTAATTTAGTAACAACGTTTACATATCAATATCAATTTACTTTCGTAATTATTTACATAGTAATGGTAATTTGAGAGCCGCCTAATAGCAGTCAACGTCTCATGACTTCTCTTGTCGGCAATCCAATTTCTCAAATACATAAGATTATCGTTTGACTTCATCGCACGGATTTGCTTGTTAATTTCATTCAATGCCTATTTATACAAAATAATACCTCTAGACACATACACAATGTAACGGACATCAAATTGTATCTAGCGAGCAGTAACGAGAACTTTCAATTTTCGACTTTGTTGGGGATGATAATGATGGTGTTGGTGGTGATGGTGATGGTGAGGTGGTTGGATCTGAGAGTTTGTGTCTCGTTTTCTCGTTTTCTCATATCATTAACTAATCAACAGGATGGTAATGAATGGGGTAAATGCTTTTGCTCGATTGTATGCTTCTTCGTCTTGGTTTCATGGAAAATCACTATGGAAAAATGGATTCAGTAAACGAAACTGCGACGAATTTGGATCGTTGAGATTTTGTCTCTGTTTCCGTGGAAATTTTCTTATTTTGTCATCTTATTGAATTTTTATGATTTTTAATTTGATTTCACAATGCGATGACGCAGGAAACATCATTTCAACAACAATAATACGACCAACTGAATCGAATTGAAGAGAAGAAGAAGAAAAATAACGAACCGAAGGGAAAAGAAACGATTTGATACAGTGAATTATTAAAGAACTAAAAAGTGTCAATAGCGTCTACACAAAAGTATAATCAACTAGCTGAATATCATGCCTTCGTCATGACAGCATCCAAACAATCTATCCGTTTTGTGCCCACTTCAAATTCAACAAAACGATAGACCTTCTTCTTCCATGGTATACTCTAGTTTCTTTTTTCTCTATGCGTATACGTATCGTTTGGCTTGGCTTGGCTTTGAGGGGACTGATTTTTTTTATTGTTCGGTTAATTGGCTGTAAGTGATAGGTTGATGACGGTTCATGATTGTCCCGGCTAATGAAAGATAATAGAAGAGATCTATTTTGGTGTAATGAAAACGAAAAAGAAACGAAAAACCGAAACAAAAATGGGAAACCAATGCTCGCACCTACAACTCAATTGTGAATTTCAACAAGAAACTCAAATATGATTTCAACAACAAACTCATGATTACTCAAAATACGAGTAATTCGATTGGCATATATGTAGTTTATGTTCTTTTTTATCATCATCGTGCTTTCCCATCGATATAAACACACTGACAATCCTCGTCTAGATGCGTATAGCTGTATAAAAAAGATTGTCAAATGTTTCACCGTGGGTTCCAAATTCCAATTAAAATACTTGCAAACAGAGCATACTCCAAACTCACGGACGCTGTCTCCATCAACAAATCACGACAACCGAATAAAAGTAAAAACCAAGTTGTGTGTCATGAATGAGTACGAAAAAAAAAGAAAAAGAAAAACAACTTCAAATCAAAATACGTAATCAAAACCGATGTATATCCATTTCATTTGTTCGTCCAGTGCCTATCGAAGCGTACGCTTCAACGTCATGCGACCCGAAAAATGTATTCCCGACCAACAACAACAAAAATATACAAATCATTTCACAGATTTTTCATTTCTCGTGATGGTTTATTTAATTTGAGTGAAGCAAGCGGAGCAAAAAAAAAAAAAGTCCTCAAAACCGCAGAATAGTTGAGTGACAAAATTGCCACGGTCATATTTCACGTAAAAATTCACACGAATTTTTTGTCGTTGGTTTCCTTTCGAATGGGCAACAACAGCAACAACGGAAAAAAAAAGTTGGGTCAAAAAAAAAAAATTGGGTTCATAACGAATGTGCACAGACGCGTGCGTATGGCCAGACTTCGATTGCAGAAAAAATTAGCTAAGATGATATGGCAGCTGAGCCAATGTGAGTTTTCGCTGAGGCAAGAAGCCATAAAAAAACAACAAATAGCGATCTCAAGAGACACGCTCTTTCTCTCTCTCTCTCTCTCTCTCTCTCTCTCTCCGCCAGCAAGAGAACGAACGATAAAATGATATTTGAAAAATTGGCGTTTTTCCTTCTTGCTGCCCGATTTGCCTCGCCTCGGCTCAGCTCGAATGCCATTCACGTATTTGATCGACGTCGTCGTCGTCGCTGTCATAGCCGTATCAAGAGGGGAAAATATACGATATCAAAACATCATCATCTGATTTTATTTATACGTAATATTTCGGAAATTTAAAAATAAAAATCAAATTGGCCAAAATACAAACTGTATAAAATATCACATTTTCATCATCGACGCGTCTGCTTTGACTCACGTTTCTTTTCATATTCTTCTTTTCTCATAAATGTTTTTTTTTTCATTCGTTACGTTCGTTCGTTTGTTCTTTCATCCTGTTTATGCCCTGATTTCATATATGATTCTGTCTGTCATATCGCATTTTTCTTTACTGTCAACGTTTTTTTTTTCTGTTGCTTTTTCATATATATATATATATATATATATATATAGATAGATATAGATATAGATATATATATATATATATATATTTGTTTGGTTGGTTAAATGAATGGAAAAAAATTGATTGGAAAATATGTGAGAGTGTTTATGAGATATTCTTACGGTTCGCTAAATCCATCGGGTGTTTTATCGGCATGCTTATGCTCTTCCTTAGCCTTAGCCGCTTCGCGATCGTGCGCAGCTTGTTTCAAACGATATTTACGATTTTCCTCACCCAAGCCATACAGTCCAGCTACTGCAGCCATGCTGCTCTTGCTCCCCTTCTCCGGTGTAAAGCTATTTCAAGTGTTGCAAAATGGATTTTTTTTTGTCCGATTCAATTTCAATTTGATGGTGTTATGGTTCTTCTCTATATCGTTTCTTTTTTGGATTGGTTTCTCCTCTTCTTTTTCTCTGTTGCTGTTGCTGTTACTGTTGTTGTTATGTTGTGAGTTGAGTTTTGACTATTGTATAAATATTATCGCCCCCTGTCAATTGTATCCATCTTGAGAGTGTGACGATTGGTTTACATAATTCCACGGGATTTTTCTCGGTCGCATTTGGAGTTGTATTGTATTTACTTCTTCTCTTTTGTTGTTCTTGATATTGTTGTTGCTTGTTGTGTTAAGCTTTTTATTACTTTTTACGAGTACTTAAGTGGCATTGGATTTATCTACAAAGGGTGTGTTTTTTTTACTTTTGTTTTGCTTTGTTATAGCTAAGCTATTGGTAAATTGAAGCGTAAACGCTAATTGGTCGTTTTGTCACACACAAACACTTCAGTGTTTTAAAATAAATGGTCGTTGCAAATTGGTTAGCATTTATCCATTTTCTCACTCGCTCTCTTCCTTTGTGTTTCTCTCTATTTCTGCCAGCCGTTCGACGTTCATGTCAGTTTCCAGCTGAATGCAATCAGTTTATGTGTTATTATCCTATCGTCTATCAAAATTCTGGCCGGCATCCCATTATTCATGCTGTCGCTACGCGATTCATTCATGTTGTTCGCTTGTCTTTCTACTTCTTCGTCTGCTGATGATGATGATGATGTTGTTGTCTCGCTCGCAGTATGTGTAGCTTTCGGCGATCTCCGCCTCTTGCTTTGTCTTCCAATTGGGTTGTAGTTTGCTTGACTTTTCAACTTTTTTATCGACAGCTCATGGGATTGTTGCCAATGTTCGTCGAGCATATATTGTCAGTTCCATATTTCTTAACGTGCATCAATCACCATTACTTGTGTTTTCTTTTTGATCGATTCGCCACTGCTTACTCTTTTCTTCTCTCTCTCTCTCCCACTGTTTTGGATTTGATTTTGTTGATATTTTAAAGCGTCGTTTTATTGAAAGTGTCTTTTTTGTCTATTTTTACATTTCATTTTGTGTGTCATGACGCAATGTCTTTTTCGTCATACATTTCGGCAGTGTGTGAAATATGGATGATATCTCGTACAACTCAATTTCCGAAACGGTTTTTATTCTCGTATGTTTATTCGTATACTAAGAACTTTGGACTTGAATATGGACATTTAAACCGAACGATTTGTCGTAATCATTTTTTATTTGTTTTTATGCTGGATAGATAATATAGATAAAATAATATAAATATAATGTGACGTTGGTATATGGTTTGGTTTTTCTTCATAAAAGCAGACGATAAAATGGCAACAAAATACAATACGAAAGCTATAAAAAAAAGTTAGAGAGAGACAGAGAGGGAAAAATATGCAACAAGTTATAAAAAATGTATGGGTTTTGTTCCCACAAAAAACAATTGGATATGTGTTGTTTTATACAGTAAAATCGGACTCGCACGATGGATATATATAAAAAAATGTGTATTTATATGGTGATTATGATTTGGCTATCTAACTTTTAAATGAGCTCAGTACGGTACGTAGTAATGGTCGCATTAATTGCTTTTCAATAAATATAAATTATTCAGACACAGCGAAAAAGAGATAGAAAAAAGTAACTGCACACCAACTAATGGGTTAAAACTCCAATTAAATAGTTCGTGCTCGAACTGAGGTCATTTCGTTTCGAAGCTTTGAGATATCGGGTGTTCAATGGCTTTCACATATATTACAGAATATAAAAAATGGTACAAAATTATTATTTTTTTTCTGTGTTTGCTATTGTAGAAGAGAGAATAAAAATTGTACACTTTCTCTCATACAAACTCACACACACACGCACCAGTCCAACGAACAAAAAGCTCAATCAGCGAAATGGAAATGAAAAAACAATTATTCTTCTAGTTTTTTTTTCTCGCGTCTCTGTTTTGCAACAAATGTGAATGTTTGATAAATTGTCCATACGTACGGCAAAAGAATAAAAAACCGACGGTGTGGGACTATTTGCCAACACACACACACACACACACACATACACTTTATGCATAAATTATTCGAACAGGGAGGATGGTAAAATGGGCAAAAATTGCTCTCTGCTGGAGGTGAAGCGATTAAACAAAATTGGTTTGCAAAAAAAAAACTTTTCTACAAAAGCTTCGTTCTAGGATTTATATATATATCTATGTATACAATGCCTAAGCGTTCGACGTGTTGATTGTCATGAAAACAAATCCACACGAAGTCAACCAGAACATTTTAATTCATTTAGCGCTACAATTTACAGCAGTTTCACATAAATCGAGTGGATTTCACGTTCCCCAAACACACAACAGCAACAACAACAACAGCAGTTAGCCAGCCGGAGATGATGTGGAAAGCTTTGATGTTTCAAACTCAACGCGTAAAGCTTTTGTTTGAAAATTTTCGCATCAAAATATACACGGATTTATAAATATCAAAATGAATGAAAGAAGTACGAAATGAATAAAATTAAGAGAAACAGAAGCGGCTGTGGCACACACACACGATGGGATAAAGAAGAAAACAAAAATGGATTGAATGGACAGAGAGAAGTGGCAATTTGCAGCGTTCGCGAACGTATTTTTTTTTAATTAAATCTAATGTTATTAAATTAATGGAGCTCACACATGAACATAAAAACACACACACACACTCTTTGTGCCTCTCATAAACACGACCGCTTTTTCGGCTGTTGAAAATGCGTCCGCGCACGTCCGTACTCAACGTCCCTTTGACTGCATTTGTAGCACATCGAAAAACAACAGCATGAGCACATCGCATTGAGTGAGAGAGAGAGAGAGAGACACAGAAAGCGCGACGCTTTGAGCGTCGGTCAAAAGAGAGTGAGACACGGATACACAACACGTGAGTGCCATTGACGTATTTTCTATATGCAAATCGTTTTAATTTTAATTTCAATTTGCACTTTCCATATCAATTAAGCGTCGCGTTTGTTGGCACACGTTCCATATTGTGTTGGATTTGGTTTAGCTTATTGACGAGAGTTGCGGACGCGGGGAAATGGGGTGAAAATGGTAACGAAATTATTGAAAATGAAATTGTGCGCGAAATTTTATTCATTCGATTTGCATTCAATTTGCAATTCAATTGGCATGGAATTATTTTCGACTGGTCATCGTTGGCAGCTCAATCGTAGCTTAGAAACCGATGCATTTGTGGTTCCTTTTTTTTTCTTCGTCACCGTGTCGATACTAATTTTTGTGTGCCAAAGCGAATTGATGCACTTCGTTGCACCATAGCAACTCGTGATTGATTGCATTCAATATTTATCATGGTTCGATATTTTTGCTGGTCGTTCATTTTTCTTGTGTTCATAACTTTTCTGTTTTGCGTGTATACACTTTGTGATTTTGATTCTGGTGGGCGCACAAAAATTGTACTCGGCTCGTAATTCGAACGTCACAAATCGACTGGCATAATTCCCTGCTGTCATTTATTTATTTACTTTGAGAAATCGTAACATTCGTGATCGTTCGCTCCATTGGATTTATGTAATCTCGCTTCATTTACATTTCGTCATGGCGCTCCGCATTTCGTTGGCGTCAATAATAATTTGCCATATTTCACAAGGTTCTCTGACACACCGACGAGTGCTTTTTCATTGCGATTTTGGATTGAGATTTCGAGGCTCATTTCCCAAAATTCTAAAATAGAAACATTAACGAATATGATGTATTTTCCATTAAATCATCGTGCAATCTGTTTTTGGTTCATTGTTTGTTGCATATGCGACGTGGTGAAAATGTTTTTAGACAATTGGTTTGTGTTGCTTAAGGATATAGAAAGCGTAATTATATCCATGGAACTGACATAAATTTGAGTTCATTTCCACCGCGCTCCGGGGTGAATCCGTGTGTAGTGTGCTTTGTTAGAAGTCAATAAATGCGTTGTTTTATGAACATTGAACGATGTGTATCATGCGATAGCATGTGACACAACAAATGAAACTCCATTATTTATCATGTGTGAATATAACACACATGACAGAGTCTGTGTCGTGTGGCCTTTTTGTTTTTCTCTCCAATTTCTCTCGTCTTCGCTTTTTCTCTACTTCTATTTGTCTGTCGATGAATGAGGCAAATGAACGCATGAGCACGACTCCTTTCCCTGATGATTGTTATTAATGGTTAGATTGAGTGCGAGTACTTAATAGTTATTGATCATAAATGTACGTAGATATATACTATATAAAAGCCATGGAAGAAGCAATAACATCGGATGGGAAAAAAGCCACTGACATTCGATTGGAACAAGAACCGGAAACAGGTAGCACAAGTGCAAATATGACTAGAAAACAATGTTGTGGATGTACGAGTGCAGATGTATTGAATGCGTGTGTGTTTTTTTATTCTCTCAATCTATAATAATTACTGGCTGTATAAATCGGAAAAGCCATATATGGAATTGTTTCTCTAATAACTTTATTTGGTGTAAATGGAAAAAAAGTGCGCTATTGCCGTGTATTGAGTGGTCTTTGTGTACATTCCATGTGTTGTGTTCACGTGACTTCTCTATCGCATGATGAATAGAAAAAAACAAAAACACACTCACACACACATACGGAACAAATGGTAAAGTTTCGAATCATTCTTTCAAACACACAATGAATGTGTCGAAACCGACGCGCATTACGACAAAAACACCCCATTCGAACATTTAAAGCTGTGCACTAGCAATTGGTCGTTGCCTTTGTTAATATTCAAATAGTATCAAAGCGATTTATGTATTGACTCTTTTAAAAATGGAAGAAGAAAAAAAGTGTATACCGAAAAGGAGACCCCAGAGTCAACCCGAGCTCTTATTGTGCTGCTTCGGCTGACTGCTTTCGCATGCGAATCTCAATGCACGCACGTAAACTAAATAATATACCATGGAATATGTAGTAGGATAATGCTGACTCTGCACACACCACCAAAGCTTAAATTTTCAAGCCATTTCGGACAATGTTCATGTTCCAAATAAAACGTCGCAGCACAACACACGAGCAAAGAAAAAAATCAAATCCATGTTCACACTGAGGTATGCATATTGCTATTTGGCCCATTCCTTCTGGGGCTCTTTTCAACAAACATGAAACGTGAACAGCAGCAGAAGAGCAGAGCGCATTGCTATTTGTTCGGATCGACGGATCGGTGTGTCGGTGCCAGCACATATCTTTCCACAATGTTGGTGATGTGCCGCCTTACTTTGATGGCTGAATAGAGGAGAGGTGGAGGAATTTTCCAAAAGAATTTGCATTATTTGACTGTGAACCTTGCCACTTATTATGTATTCTTAGAAAATGGAACGCTTTGTGCCATTGCCGACGACACACTCTCGCCGAAACCGCGGAGTTTTCGTTTTTGGTGTTTAGAATATTTCAACGCATACACACATTGGACGGATGGATGGTGTGCGTTTTGGCACACTGAAAAAAATGTTTGCCTACCATTCACAATTCGAACATTTACAATGCAAACTATATTATAGCGAAATATACACCAGTTCCATATTAAATAGCGAAATTCTGTTTGGGTGAGCGGTGACGACAAATTCAAGACGAAAACAAGCAGCGGCAGCAGCAGCAGTAGGCAAATGAAAGGAGAGAGATTGATGTAATAATACATTGAGCTCGGAGTTTCTTGCGTGTAAACGCTTCATTGTACTGTTTGTTTGAGGTTGAAAAGGTATAAATTGTTGAAAACATGAAATTATGAGCGAGCTACCCTCTTCCATATATTTTTCGCCAAAGCCACCAGGAATTTATATCAACAAACACAATTTACTGGCCTGCGCTTATTCTTCAGGCCTTTTCTTTTCGCCGTATATATATATATATGTTGTTGAGCGCCCACCAAAATAGTAAATTATATATATGTACAGACATTGGTTGTTGTTTTCGGGGTTGATGGCGAGGAACTAGTTTCATTTTCATTTCGGTATATATATATCACAACAACACAAAAAAGCAATCAAACAAACAAAGCGCAAAAGTTTTGTCTTTGGTGCGCGTTCGCTCTCGGCTCTCGCTTTGTTTGTACAAATATAGTCCAAAGTAATGCAGAAAAAGGCACCAGCACATCGTTTGATTGGTACAAGCTGTAATTTTTTTCTGTGTCGTTGTTCTTGTTGTTGTTGTTGTTTGTTATTGCTGCTGCTGCTGCTGTTGTTGTTGTTCGTAACTCTCTCTCTCTCTCTCTTTCTCTCTTTGATCCTGATTTCAGTTGGCGTGTCAGTTGTTGGCTCGGTTTTGCCGTGCCGTGCTTTTGCTGTAGCTTTGCTCATACAGCACCAGTTCGCTCAGTGTCGCTCTGCCACTGCCGTTATTGCTATTGTGTGTTTTCACCGAAATGTGTTGCAATGCAGATAATCTTTTTCGTTTCGCTTTAGTCTACATTCAAACAGATACATGTTCACAATTACACTCTCACATTCTCGCCTGGAAATATATACAACAATTTGGTTGCTCTTTCGCTCTTCGTTCTTCGCCACACTATATTCATTCACGCTCGCTCTATCCCCTTTTCACTCTCCACATTTCTTATACACACGTTGCTGCGTTTATGCTTTGCCGTATTTTCGCATTGTCGTCGGTTCTTCTGTACTAGTTTTTATTTATTATTTCACGTTTCATTCCATTTGATTTGCAACGAAATAAGCCGTAGGGTCCTTTTCATTGGTAACCGTCAGGCCATTATACTACATATAGCATTAAAATGAAGCAAACATATACACACAATACAACAAGAGAATGTGAAAAAAGAAGAAGAAGAAGGAGAAAAAAAACGGGAAGAGAAAGAACAACAACATGATAGACTGGAAGAAAAGTTATGAAAGAAAGCTACTGCAAACGCGTCACAACCACTATCAAACGCATTTTTCTTCATTTGAAATCATTCACTGGACGTTATAACGACCATCAAGCATATATCGAATAACCGAATGCTCTACCCTGTTTGATGGAGCACAAAAGATACTTTATTGTCGATTTTTATTCGCATGAAAAGCACACAAACATACATACTGATATAAGTATATTGCAACCTGCGATAGAGCAACCAATGAAGCAGACTTTTTTTTTCTTCCGCTATTTGTTTGTTCGTCGTGCACAATATCAAAAGCTATCTGTTTATGGGCTAAACAGGGAAGAAAAATTGTCGAGAGAAATATGAAATGACAGCAACAGCAAAACTTTATTGGCAAATATACAGCACAGGAACAGTAAAAATGAGTATATCTTGCGTTTATATAAACGCGACAGATAGCACCGAACGAATGAACGAACGAACGGATAAAAAGAATTTCAACTCGATGTCAAAAAATGTGTGTGATGTGAGCGCTGCGGCTGTTGGCTCAAACAAGATATTGCACACGAACACATAATTTTTTTTTTTTCGCAGAAATGGTACAAATAAATTATTCAGTTGATTATATGAAACCTAAATGCTAATCAATTTTCCAGTCGTGTTTTTTTTCCATTCTGCATTCGTTCAGCTGGCTATTCACTTTTAGTGCACTTGCTTTCAGTTCCAATCAACATCGTGCCATAATCGTTCCACTTTTTCTGTCAGTGAACGATGGTTATTCAGCATTTTTGGGGTGGCTTTTTTTCTGTCTTCTATTAAACGTTTTTTATTTCTCTCTTCCGGAAACATTGGTTTCAATCTTTTCTGCACACCAAAATTCGGAGTGTGCGATGGAGATCGGAGTGAATTGGAAGTGACAGGCAAGGATTTACCATTTTCACGTTTTATTCCAGTTCAAATGAATTTCATTTTTTTTCTCTCTGTTAAATACAGTAACACTTCGTGACATAACAATTCATAAGCATTGTGTTGTCATTTAAAATCGATTGGAGTTTTTCAAGGAATTTAACCTTTTTGAAAAAGCAGTTTTTTCGCCTCGCCAAAATATGTGTGCTGTTTGGTATTTTTTTCTTCTCTTTCTTCTTCGGTTTTGTTTGCCATTGTTTTTTTTCCCGTGTGTATGAGAAAAGTTGCATACACGCAACGAAAGGAAAATGAAGAAGCAATTGGGGAAAGAGAGAGAAAAAAAAGCCTCGCGCTTCGAACCCGACACAGACAGAGTTCGATCCAACCGAACATATCCATGTCATGGGGTTGCTAGTGTTTTGCACTGCGGGCAGACCGTTTTTAAGATTCATGCGGATAAATTTCCGTATTTTATGCACGGCAATGGTTTTTCGTTAAATCACGAACACAGTCTCAAGCGAGTTGATTTTGACGCACGATCCATGGCAAAAGCAGCGCGAGGGGAGGAAGAAAAATGCCGTTAATGTACTAGCACTCATCTGTCTATCTATCATTGTATATCTATGCATAGGCGCACTGAAAAAAAAGACGACGACGATGACAGTCACACGGGTGAAGGAGAGTGAGAGAATGAGTCGAACTGGTAGATATTATAGAGAGAGAGAGAGAGGAAAAAACCCAAATAACCGTATATAGGTTGGATTGGCAATTGGACGTAATAACATCATTGCCGCATTAAACAAGTCGTTTCATTTACAAACCACCGTGTGTATGTGTTTGAGTGTGTTTTGGTCTCGCTCCGCTTTTTTGGCGTTTATTCGCACATCCATTCAAATGAATTTCAATCACTTCCCATTACGGGTGAACGTTTTCCGTTGTGCTTCGATTAATTTTCCAATCGTATCGAGGATCTCTCGATGATTTGCGTCGATGAAATAGAACGCAAATCATTAAATAAATAATGTCACAAATCTATTTTGTGGTGCGCGTACATGTCAATACAATCATAAAAAAACGACCCTCCGATCTGAATATTTTGCAATTTTTTGTTTGTTCTGCTGGGCTGTTGTCGTTCATTATTTTCACAATAAATGGCCATTCCCGAAGAGAAGACCGCACAATTACCATCGATTTAACAAAGAGTGAAAAATGAAAACAAAACGAGTGAAGATGATAAGTTCTCCAAGACCAATTCCAAACAATGGGATGGGAAACAGATCGAACGAACTTAAATAACTTTGTGATAAGCAGTATTTTCATTTTTATATTTTTTTTGTTTTCACTATTTTGAGCATTTATAGAACGCTCAATGTTCAATGACTTGTCATAAGCTGACGATGACGAACCGAAAGTACACTTGAAAATGTAAGATAAGACTATAAAAGCATGCACAAACAACAATTGAACGAAACAAAAGGGAAAATGAAAATGAGCAGACTTCTTGAAACAAAGAAAGAGGATGAAGGGAAAAAAAACCAGAAAGAAAAATGCGGTGAGAAAGGGTAAGGAGGATTTAGAAGAAGAAAAAGAAGAAGAAGAAGAAGAAGAAGAAGAAGAAAAACGATTGTGTAAATGGTGCATACTTGAGAGGCGATCAAGCATAACATGGCAATTTCATTAAAAGCTATGAAAACCCAACACGAAAAACACAAACAACACACACTAACAACAAAAACAATCCACAACGAGCAAGGAGCAAGGAGCAAATGGCAGGGAGCATGGCGAAGAGAGAGAGAGAGAGCAAACAAAATGCATTATTTGTGGGTAGCCGAGCAGTTGAAGTGAACGAATTCAGAGAACCATAAAAACAACACACAGTTGAAACAGAAGTGCTTTGCTTCTTTGCACTTGACGTTCTTGGATTTTTGACGTGGCTTGCAAACTTTTGTAGATGTGCACACATAAATTTTAATGGACTATTATAAAAATGCATGAGACAAACGCAACAGCAACATTCTAAGCGGATTGAATGAAATGAATAGAGGGGAAAAAACGAACTAAACTGTTTAGCTTTGCTTTTGGAAATGAAAACATCTTCCAACATAATAAAAAGAACAAGCACACAGAGACTAGAAAAAAACATGTACAAGTGAGCAGCAGCAGCAGCAGTCAATCCGGTTCAAAACGGACAAGAAATAACATATATATATATACAACAAACACTTAAAAATGCAAGCATTTCGAAAAATGTTTAGAATTTAAATTGTTATCAATTTTTTTGGTTTCGTTCGCTCTTTTGATTTGAGTTCGAGTGTTGGCATTGGTTTTTTTTCTTTGCTTAATAGCTTGGTATATTATTTTCTAGATATTTTAGGTAAAAACTTTGTCGATCATTCTGATTTCATACTGTTGTTGTTTGATCATTTCCACATTTTTTTAGTGTAGTAATTTTTCCGTGACTGCATTTTTTTTTCTCTTTTTCTTTTTGCTTTCTTTTTTCTTCTCTTTGGATCTTTTTTTCTATATTTATTTTATAATTCAACAAATCAACAAAACACACATAATACTTTTTGGTTGCATCGAAACAAAAATAACTACAATTCACATTTAATTTACATTAAATAGTTTAGCTTAGTGTTTTCCGTTGCGATTTCCGTTTTTTTTTTTTATTCCTTTCAATTTTTTTCGTCGGCTATGTCGAATACTTTGCGCAACTTTGCAAATTCAAACACCGCAATTTTCATTGCTTAAACAAACAATTTTTTTATTTAATTTTCATTCCATCATTTTCTCGTTCAAAATATTTTCATACGGTGTTAGTTTCGCGGACGCGATTACTTTTTTCATTCGTTTGTTTGTTTTGTATCAGAATTTAATCTAATATAAGTTTTAAATATATTTCTTTTTATTTTTTTCGGTTGTTGATAGAATTTTGGGTCTTTTTGTTTGTTTCGTGTATTGTGTTCGTAAATTTTTTAAGTTTTCTATTCATACTTTTTTTTATATCCGTTTTAATTGTGTGTGTGTGTGCATCAATTTCAAATTCGTTCTTTCTTTTTTCTGTCTTTCTTTCTATTGTGGTGTGTTCTGTGTGAGAACAAAAACTGAAAAACAACAAAATAAAAAACGGACTTCCGACTACTTCGAGCGCATGTTTCGACTGAATTAAAATTCGTTAGAAGCCATGGGAAAATGCCTGTGGAAAATGATTGAAGCTTTGTGAGAGTGTGATGGAAACGAATGCTGTCGCACTGTGTATATATGCTGTATGTGGCCCGGTTCCGTAGCGCGGAATTCAGCAGAGCAGCAACAGCACCGACTCACAGGCAACTTGACTCGCTTCACTCTTTGCTGTCTCTCGCTCTGTCTGTCGGTCGGTCGGTCGGTCGATGTGTGTGTATGTGTGCGAGAGAGAGAGAGAGTGGTTGCATATGTGTGTTGTAGCAGCCGAACGTTGGAAAAATTAACGGTATATACGTAGTGAGGAGCTGAAAATGTTCAGTCGTTTGTTTTGTTGGCGCTGTGTGTGGTGTGCTAGCGTCCGTTTCAATCGAATCAAGCTCATATATTATAAAATTGTGTGCGCTGTATGTGTATCAGGTAGAGAGTGTGATAGAGAGAGAGAGAGAGAGAGAGAGAGAGAGAGAGAGAGAGAGAGAGA